>NW_017387731.1:3670612-3731744 GCF_001664035.1 Metschnikowia bicuspidata var. bicuspidata NRRL YB-4993 | reverse complement strand
TATTCACGAGTATTTGCGACTGACATCTATTACACCCACTTCAAAGCAAACCCAATGAGCGTTGCAAGTGGTCTTAAATACAGGGATGTGATCTTGAAGAATGGCGGAGCAAAGGATATCCTCGAAATTTTGGAAGAGCTTTTAGGCAGGAAGCCAAATTCAAATGCGTTTTTCGCGGAGATTTTGGGCTAAGACCGGGGATGTTTTTGAAAGCAAAGCGACTCAAATTTATTCTATACATAAGTGAAACTAATATCTGCTCGGAAAAACACAGCAGTCCAGAGTGTGACGACTGAATACAACTCACCCCAACATAATATAGCTTAGTTTGCTGAGCTCAATTAATCAAGTTGTATTAGAACGCGACTGGGTTCTTTATAGTATTGTTAATTTAAGTATGTGATATACTACGGACCGTATCTCCTGATTTTGCTAAAGCCCTTGCGATTGTTATTTTGGCGTGTTATGATTCACCCAGGTGGAATATCTATTCTGAAAGCTTTTGCGAGCCTTGCCAGTGTCTTGTTCGTCATTTTGCCAATAGTAAGCGGCAAGATTATCCCTCGAGTCGGTTTCCAACTTGCCACATTCCTGGATCTTGTGAGCACCAAAACAGTTCGGACAGATCCCCGGTTTTTTTTTTCATGAAAGCCCGCATTTTAAAAACAAATTCATCAGCTACACGCACGCCCGTCTTGGAGTTCTGCGGAGATGGTTCGGTAATTACCGCCCCGGACTTTGCAATTGCATGGATTTCCTGGCGGTCCGCTTTGGTATAGACATCCCAAAAATCGTAGCGCAGGTCGATTTGGATATGATCGCGTTTACTCTCATTTTCACTCGGTCATTCACCTCGAATCTCGGTTCAGGGCGAGGCGTAGCGATTGGATAAATCCGGGGCCAAACTTCTTTGAGGAAACGCACGGCAAATGAGATCGGGTCAGAGTCATAACTTGGGTCGTGTTCCTTTTCCCATTCCCTGATCATATGCTCCCCGTTCGGAGGAAACTCCTCAGTAAGTGCCATGAGATGAACCGCAACGTGGCGTAAGTGGGAACGCGATTTGTAGCGCGCCTGGAAACGTTTCACCTCTGCAATAACGAGTTCAGCGCCTGCAACGGTAGTCTCTTTCCACGTCTGTGCCAACGCGCTAATGGCGTTCTCGTCTATAGACGCCTGAGACGAAGTGGAGTCTTTAGCCAGTTGAGCGTCCTTGATGATCATCCCCATCACCTTTCCCAATTCAAGGAGGTCAACTGGTTCCTGCCTCTCGCTAATTTGAGGATAACGCTTGACGAGAGCTGTTGCAATCTTTGTATTCGCAGTTTCGAACGCATCGTAGTGCGCGTTCCATGGAGCAAAGTAAGTGGAGAACAATGCCGGTGTACCGGCGGCAAAGATGGCCTTGAGTGGGGATTTGGTATTGAGATCCGAAAGCGTAATACTCATAATCTTTCAGAATAGATATTCCACCTGGGTTAATCATAACACGCCAAAATAACAATCGCAAGGGCTTTAGCAAAATCAGGAGATACGGTCCGTAGTATATCACATACTTAAATTAACAATACTATAAAGAACCCAGTCGCGTTCTAATAAGTTGATAGATCAACGTTGTACAAAACATAATTATGAGATATAAATGTATCTTTCGTATTACGTTCATTATAAAAAATTTTTACTCTTATTGAATTTATAGCAGTTAACGTAGCTGATGCTCAGGACCTATTTAATACATCATAAATTTACCCAATGTACACATACGTTATGTATTAATTCTATTATTCTAAAGATATTAGACTACCCAGATTATTTTGATAATGATGATCTCATGCACATAGATCTAAATCTAATATTAGCATTCCTGATTGAATCATCATCGATTATTTAACTTTTTTAATATCATTTGAAATAATTGCTATCGACGTTTTTCCCGAATAAAGAAAAAACAACCTGATATTGTGGTACGAACTGCACACCGACAATTGATTCTGCAGGACAAGAATATCTCCGGCTAATTGAGAAAGTGCTGCCTGGCGAAGCCTATCGCGCATCACGTGATGAAAATGGATCTCCGCAAAAAATTTGGAACACTGTATTGGTTAAGCTTTGGACTCTGTCCAGATTGAAAAATGTCATTATTGATTTGACCATGTGACCACTCATGTATTGTAGTAAAGATATTCTCTCTTTTCAAAAATCAATGTCGAGCAGATTTTAGCGGTGTCAGCACAAAATTCATCTTATTTTTGCGCCTCGACAGTGCTATACCCAGTCTCACAATCTGCCTCGCCACCCAAAGCGAGGTCAAAAAAAAAAACTTGTATCGCCACTGAGAGCTACGCCCCCGCCTAGAACAAGACCACTGCGCCAAATATAAGGTTTGGGTTGTTGATAAAATAAATCCATTCCGTAATATATTCCAATCCAGGGACGAATTCACTGAACTGTCTGTCTATCCAGAAGCAGCGTTCTGGTATTGTAACGTTCTTAGACGGCAAACGCTTCATCAACACATTCATCCCTTCACCTTAACTTCCCTTCATGTCAGCCTGGTGAAGGTTCTGTCTGATAACCATTTTATTTAACTTGAAAGACATTATCACCTAAGACATATTTGGACAGGGGCATCTACAGGACTTCCCTTTTCCTTGCTTCCGCCGTACGTTTTTCTCATTCTAACGTCGTCAACCTGCAACATAAATGAGAGACCTGAATTATCGCTCCTTAGCGAATAACAGGGCGGCGGTCACCATCACAACTAGTCTTTATGACCGGAGGGCGCTCGATGTCACTTCGGATAAGCCTCTTGTCAACTCTTTAAACCACCTCACATACTTAGTCTCGTCGAGTGCCAAAGTTCGAGAGACATTACTGACTGATGGTGGGCTCGAGCGTTTGGTGGAAATCCTTCATGAATGTCATTTATCTGCGTCCAATGTTCGTGATAATATTTTTAATGGCGAGAAAAAGCTTCTCACTGCGTGGAAATGGACCCTAGCCTTTCAGTGTTTGGTATTAATCGGTACAAGAGGAACAGAAAAGATACGACAGAAAGTTGTCCGTGCTGGCATGCTTCCTGTAATTGCTACTGTGCTAGATAATTACATCAATCTTCACGAAGGAACTTTTTTCGGTGCTGCTGCATGTGCCCCCCTGGCGCTAGCCCAATTTTGCGCTAGTGCAGATGCTTATCCTGACACTGCTCATCCACATCCAACAGCCCCCACCAATGGATATACTCAGGGTCAAAATTCGGTCGATACGCATCCACAAATTCAACGAGCTCAGCAAATTCCCTCTTCGAATCTATTAAACAACCTCAACGAAGAAGAAAACTCAGAAAATCTTCCACGCATACTCAATCCTTATTCTTCTCCAACTGCAACGGCAAGAACAAACCAGCCTGGAACTTCAGAGGAACCCCAAATCTCAGTTCATGAACCTCTCTCTCTGGGTCCGCCAAATCCATTGCGACTAACCTCAAACACCGGTACAAGAAAGAAATTTGATGTGGTATCATCGACCGTTTTCAACGGAGCCTGCATAAACACTTTAACTAGCGATGACTACGAGACACTCTCTGTTGATCAATTGTTCAGACTCATTCGTGAAAGTTTTGGAGTGCTTACAGGGAACAACAAATCATGTGGTCCTGTTCGATCTTCCGTAAATAATGATATTCGCCGCAGATGTCTCATAATGTGCATTCTCAAAAAATTGAGAGAGAAAAAGGCAACCGAGGTGGTACATCACAGCAATATGGATGAGTCTGAATACGACATGGATACTAATTTGCAGTTTTTGTCCAATCTATATTTGCAGGATGAAAAGACATCCCACATCACTACTGCCATTCACTCAAAAATCGCTCCTCGAAATTTCACAGAAACTGGAATTATTATTCCGAGAGATGATGATGTTGTCTGGTGTTTACAGCTTTTAGCGTATATTTCTAAGTATCCTTACCTCAAGGAAGTGTTACAGAATACGCATCTTGTGCTTGACATGAGCATTAGGGACAATCACTTACATCTGCAATCAAAGGAGACTGGGAATTCAAGATGCAGCTTCCGAAATACAACATCTTCAAGGGAGGCTCTCGTTCCTAGATCTCGCACAGGACGTTTTCTGACTTCAGGTATATCCACCCACTCCACGGCTTCTAACAACCAGGATACGAGTGTAAGCGAAAATCTCATGCCCTCGGCGTCAAATTCGCTTGAGATAAGCAATTTGAACATACGCAATGACATCTCCGATCTTGGCGAAGACGGTTCAAGTCTTTGTCATGGAGATGAACAATACTCTGAGCCCAGAAATACCAGAGCTGCTGATCTTTTTGGACATGTGTACAACCAGGGACGCAAGTTGAAATATGAATGTGATGGAGATGTTGATGAGAATGGTTTGATAGTAGAGGATGATGTGCCTGAGCCTGCTCAAAACTCTAGTCGTTTGAAGAAGCTATTTAAAGCAATCATCGAGGTCGAATCCATTCCTAATGATTTGGACAGAGAACTCGCATTATTTCGTCTCAGCGATAAAGTCAATGAATGTATCGAAGAAGAATCCAGAATCTTGAGCACAACAATAATTGAAAAGCGACTGGAAGAAATAAAGTACTTGTCTGATGTGTGGAATTATGAGACTTATGATAAATTTGATATTGATGATTTGGGAGCGGAGAAGGACTTCGATGTATCCTTGATGGAATACAAGAGACTCAACTTATTTCCAACAGTTGAAAAATTCACTTTTCTTGCGGGCACTGACATGTACTATTGGTCCGGCGTGATCATGAGAAACTCTTGTCGCAGAAATGATTTCAAGGGTGGTGTTCGCCAATGTGGCAATCTTGAATGTGGTAAATGGGAGCAAACACCCAGGGAATTTAGCAAATGTAAGAGGTGCAAGCGAACAAAGTATTGCTCTCGTGAATGTCAGATGCGTGCTTGGCATTGTCATAAAAATTGGTGTGTTCTCAGCAATTCTTCAACGTCTACAAACAATGCGGATTCTGCAAACACAGTGTATGAGGGACAGCACGATCGCACCATAAACATGGAAACAGCAACATCGGATTCTGAGGGAATTACATCAAACGCGAATGATTTGTCGCAACACGTTTCAGCATCTGATCAGGAGACTCAATATTCTGAACTATGATCCCTCAGATACATACTACAGCTGTCTCATTCTATATTAAGTTCTATTTGCAGGCGGGCCTGGGATGCTCGCATTTTGCATTATATATTGTCCATTTGGTTATTGGGAAAGTCATATAAAAAATGTTGTTGGTATATGCTTTTAGGTAATCATTTTAAAGTTAAGGGTAGCCCATGCAATATTGGGGCTGCGCCATTGAGGTACTTCAAAATACAAGCATCACGACTCTTCGTCATTGCATGTGCAATGGACTTTGGGCTTTGAGTATAGCCTTCGCCTAAGCCCCACTCAGCAAACATTGACAAACTGAACACATCAATGTCTTTATCTGTTATATCCCACAAGTTTGTCACGATTGCCGGAGATCCACAAACAAGCCAGTTGAATACATTGCTGGATGAAGGCAAGTTCCCGTGTCCATGAAAAGCAGACGAAGAACAACCCATCAAAAGACTCGCTGGTAGATGGGTTTTCCCTTTTGCATTTGACTTAAATAAAGCCGATGAGCGCAAGTACTGCTCTCCTCCACCGTGTCCTAGATAGACATAAAGATTTGTGTCAAAAAGCTCCGAAGCCAACCATTCTTCTGAGGGACTTTCTCCAGCAATACCCTTTGCACACAGTAGCTGGTGGAAAACAGGCTCAAATATTTTTTGCGTTCGGCCAAGATCAGACCCAGGGTTGATAACATAAAGAATCTTTTCATCACCCTTGTCGAAGACTGACATACGTTTATAATTTTTTAAAGATTCGGTCAAAACACCAACACTGGGCATACGTGAAACCGAACGTCCTCTTAAGAAGGACATGGACTCCCATGGTATGTGAACACAAGACGGGCTCGGTATAATCACCAAGTGCTGGAAAGAAGAACTATCTGGTATGGAAGGAAAAATCTTGGAAATGCTATCAATGAGCCAACTCTTGTCTATCGCTTCTTCGGAATTTACGCGAGTGTCAAGGTCATAGTGATGTATTGCATAATCGGTCAAATCCTTCAAATACTCGTAGTATGAGTTTTCATGTCGTTCGTAAAGACAAACGTGATAGAACAATTCGACAAAGATTTGGTCGAGACCAAAAGATATTGATTGATCCCCAATGGCGACCGTCCAAATTTTGTTCAACTCTAGTTGAAAACTTTCATATTCTCTTGCGGTAGAGTCAAATGTATTGAACATTCCCGTGAATCCGCCAATAGTCAGTTGCTCCATTTGCTGCAAAAGCATTTGGAGCTGCGAGTCTAGTTCAAATCTTATTTTCCACCACAGTTTTCTCTCATCCTTTGTTCGAATTGTGGATGTTACCTTGTTCTTGGTGGAGTTGTTACTTTCGGATATAATGCCATTCAATTCTTTCAGGTATTCCTCAAAACCGGGACCTGTGCCTCTCGTTCTCCTATTGAAAGGGAGTTTAAGAGAACGAATATCATCAGCTTTGGTGTCCAATCGGGAGATAATCAAGTCACCGGATACGTCACATACGTCTAGAGTAACAACTGCCCAAGACGCGGGAAGCAATTTCTGAAAATCTTTGTAGAAAGATGTCGTTGTAATTTTTGCAAAATTCAGGTTATCCGTCGCATGCAATGTCGGTAACAATACCGACTCAGATAGATTTTCGTGAATTGCTGCTCTTTGGTTGAAGTATGGAAGAGACTGTGAGAGATCTCCACACATAAAGGATTTTTGAAGTAAAATCATCATTTCAGAATCTTGACAGTGTCCGGAAGACGAGAGAAGGAAAACGCATCTTCGCAATAAAGAGCATAAGTCACGCATTTCCCCGACTTCAATACGGCGAAGAAAATCTTTATCAGCGAAATGCTTTAAAGTTTCTCTGCAATCTAACACACGAGAAATGCATTTATTAGCGGGTCGCAGTTCAATTTTTGATGAGCTTGTGGGACACGGGAAGAGCTGTACCAGTGTAATTAACTTTCCAGATTCACTGCCAATGGACTCAACCTGTGTCAATATCTCTCGCAGCAGTAAAATGGCTCTTGTGAGAGTTTCGTGCGTGTCGGGGCTATCTTGTTGTAATTTCGATAGGTGCATACTGTCAAGATCAACTGTCAATGATCCAAGATCTACTAATAGATCAGAGATGAACAGAAACGAGGCGCAAAAGTGATCCACTTTCTCTGGTGTTTCAAATAAACATGCAAGTGCTTTGTGAATAGTACGCTGTAGGCATTTTTTAGGAATACAACCAACATTCAACCTAGTAAAAACTATAGCCTCTGCAAGATCCAAATATGGAGACTCCCAAGTGTTTCTACGACCATTGTCGAATTGTGAAATAGCATCAGATGTTTTGCCCACATGAAGTAAGAGGTTTGAGCTAATGAAGTGATTCAATGTTTTGAGGGGAGAATCGTGTAGCTGGGAATTAATTTTTACAAATTCAAGACAGAAGTGCATCGCATCTTTTGTGAGCCCAAGGTGTTTCGCAGCTTTGAAAGCAAAAATGTAACTTTTCGAGAGCAAACTAAGAGCTTCAAGTTTGGCGCGATACAATTCTGGATTGCTTTCCGTCTTTCTTAAAACCGAGAGTAAGAGTTTTATCGATAGTTTCAAATTCCTCAAGGCCGTGAACATTTCAGCTGACATTATGTTCATCATTGAAGTCAAGAACAGAAATTTAGCAATCGTCAAAAAACACGACAACTTATCATGCAAGGATTGACTCTCAACTGTAGTTAGAAGATCGTATTCAGGTCTGGAAGATATGATAGACTTGAGTTCTTCAAATTTGGATCTGGATTTTTCTTCATCGCGTATTTTGATGAAGAATTCAAGTTGGGTCAATTTCAAATTGACTAGATTGCCATAGTCTGAAATTTTACCGGAAAATGCATCTTTGAGAAGGCTTCCATAGTTCTGCAAAATATGCGGGAGCTTGTCAATTTCAGATATCTCAAGAAGACAACGACTAAGCAATATGTTAAGATTGATAAGGCCTTGGGTTTCCTTGAAGTTTGAGCCCTTGAGTCTTTCAATGAGTTTCTGGATGAGTTTTATACAACGGTTAAAAAATCCCATATGCGATAAAATTGTTAAAATTTCCAAAAAAACTGAAAAGTGGCACAAGAACTTTGACATGTGTGCATGATCTAGCCATTGATGTACCCAAGCATCAATTTTTTTCAAAGCAAGCGTATCAAGTTTATTGATCTTGGATCTATTAGCAAAAATCCCCGCTGCAAGTATGACATCAGGACATAGACTGAGAGTTTCTACCCGTGAAATGTATACTTCGATCTGAAAATATTGGGATACTTTGTATCGAGTCGCAAGCAGAACTGTCTTCGGTAGATTCTCCATCAAATCCTTTAATAAGCCATGATTTTTGATGGGTAACTTGAGATGAAGTGGGATCAAAAGATTTTCAAAGAGCCTGATTTGTTCATCTGGTGCAATGAACAGTGTTTTTCCAAAAAAGTGATGCGTCATTTTCTGATCTGCTATCAAGCATGAAGCTATAATGCTCAAAACTCTGTTCTCAGTGAGTCTTGGTGTATCATCCTGAATGTATTCTTTCACAAGCTGGGTGGCACTTTTTTCAGCGCCAAGATCGAAAAGGGAAGAAATTGAATACTCAATTCGCTTTGATACATATACTTTGGAATCGCACTTTTTAAGAAGATGAAAGTACGCTAAATCTAATTGGCAGGCGGTGAAAAATCCATCAAGCAGTTCAGACTTAAGTGCAAATTCAAAGCAAAGACGTGAAACAAGTTTGATATTCTCAATTCGTTTCTCTTGTATTAACATACATGAAACAATTGGCGCCCACTCTTTTAAGCAATGAGAAAAAACTTGATCATTAACCAAAGCAGACTTGAGATACAGCACACATCTGTCAAGAATGTCATGATGAAAATCAGTCATGGCTTTGGCTGGAACTGATTCTAGAATAGGTTTTATAACAGAGGCTGATTGGATACAAACTTCTGTTTGTTCAAAAAAATTCAACACAGACTTTTTGTTCAAACTATCGAGGGAAGAAATGGACATCGCCTCTGCAGCAAGAAGGCTCAGATTCAAAAGAGATTGCGGAGCGACCAACTTTCTTGCAGAATCATCTTGCAAATAAAACTCTGCAACCTTTGCTGCAACCTTCGAGTGCATAAATCTCTGGTCTTTGGATATAATTATGTGTAAGTCGCTAACGAATGGTTTTAGCGCTATATCATTGATATCACATAATTCGAGATCCACGTTGTTGTTGGTGAGAACATTATACTGCAAAACTTTGAGTTTAAGAGCAATTATTGAGAGAGACAACTCCAGTGTTGGTAACTTAGAATTGATGAACTCGGCCACTTTGACCAACCCCGAAAGCATTTTTAAGCAGTTGAGATGGTATTTCATTGCAACAGAAGTATCGCAGAATGACAAGCACGTGTCAAAGTTCGAACCCAGCAAAAAAAGCGAGGCAGTTTTCCAGAACAATTTAATATCCAAGGATGAGTCTTTCTTAGTGATAGTTTGTACTTTAGAAGTAAGCATTTGCAAAACAGACTGGATAAGAAAGAAATGAAACGAGATAATCAACGTGAGGGGAAACCCCACATCATGTGACACGCCTTTCAAAAGAGTTTCGTAAGCAACTGAAGTAGATAACAGAGATGAAGTGAAAACATTGTATATGGTACAAAGCTCTCCAAGTGCATACTTATAACGCATTTGAGAATTGAGAAAGACCACATAGTGCTGGTGTTTTTTAACCAATGAAATCCTGTCGTCGTGGCTCTTTGCACTAGAATAAAGACATTTAAAGGCCAATGAAAGATTTTCAACGCTTTTGGTCTGCTTTGAGGCACAGAATGAGTCGACTAAATCTAGGGCCACTGATGAGACAGAGCTTGTTTTCGTTCTCAAATCTGTAGGCAAGTTGGTTGACAATGGCTGCAATGGTGTCAACGACAGACGTTTTTCACGGGATAGATACAGCTGAAGTTTTTTCTTGATTTCATTTATTTGTGAATTGCCGCTCATTGGTAGTATTGTTTTTCTTCCACGGTCGACAGTCTCAAAACAAACCGTGGTATACAAACAAACTGCATGCAAAGGTACACTATGTTTTCGCGCCCGATTTAAGAAAGAGAAACCCCACTACTGCCTTTTGTAAACAGGTGAAAGGATTCATGTTGCAAAGAATTGGTTTGAAAGATTGAAAAAATGAGTCGTTGATTCAAAACTATAGGCGGTTTATAACGCATTGCTTTTTAAATCCATCTATCATGCTTTGATATCAATAAGCGGCGATTTTTAGCGAGATCACGTGTATGAAAGGTGTTGCTCATTCAAAAAAGGTTTCTGAGTGCACACTACTCTCTGATTTTGCTGCTAGGGACCCTAGACAAAACAATCTTAAACGTCTAGCCCAGTTTACCGTTGCATTATATCTGAAATTAACATTTCGAAATTTCTTATCGCACTCCCTCGGCCTTTGCCATTCCCCAACACGCTCTTTTCACCTAATTGTTTCCATGATACTGTCTTCTCGTTTATTCCAGAATGTTCGGGGAACGGATATTGGCAGCATTTTCAAATCTGCCATGGCACGAGTTAGCTCTCAGACTATGATACTAACAGCGGGAACAGGGGCCATCTCCTCGGAGCTTCACGGAATGACCCTCTCTTCGGTTTGCTCGCTATCGGTTCATCCAACTCCTCTCTTGCTGTTCAACCTACATTTACCCAGCTACACATCGAAAACCCTTCATGAATGCGATGGAATTTTAGGTCTTCATGTCATGCCTCCTACGAAAAAGGCTGTGATGTTGGGGAGAAAATTTGCCGGAGGTGTCAAAAGAGATACATCCCACTTTGATGCCGAAAGTGAAGATGGTGAACCTTTTCATGAGATGACTACTCCATTCAAGGGATTATCAGATGCATATTCAATGCACATGACAAGCAAAGGTATTTATGTGCCCATCTTGAAAGAGCTGGAAGTGGTGTTTCTTTGCGCAAAACATAGAGTTTTCACAGTGGATAAACATGAATTATGGGTAGTGAGGGTTGATGACATTCTTTTTCCCAACAAAAACTACGATTCGAAATCCTCTGGGGGACTTTTGTATTTCCAGAGAGGATTTCGTCAATTGGGCCAACTGCTTTCTGAGTGATGACAAAAGAAAAGTGCCTACTACCGCATCCTTGAACATTCATGTCACACCTACCTTGTTAATATCAGTATGCAAATTATTCTATGTGGTTATTCCAGGGCAATGTTGTCATTAAAGTAGCCTTTGAGTTCCAAGCTTAGTTCATCAGAGGCTTCCATTATTTTGGGTATGATACTCCCGAGACGATCGTGTATCTTCTTCTGCCTCTTTTGAATCTTTGCCGTCAAGGTCTTTTTGAAGCCCTTGATTTCCCCATTTAATTTAGCAATCTCGTCTTTTCGAAACCTTAACTTGCCCTCAGTCTTCTTCAATCTGACCTCAGCCCCCTCTTTTTCTCCCTCTACGGCTCGAACATCCATTCTCAGCTGATTGAGCTTTTGCTCAGACTCTAGGATATGTGACTCGAGCTCAACGATCTCCAGTTTCAAAGATCTTTCTTCTTTGTCGTATTTCTCCTCAAAAACGTGATTGCTTTTCTCGATATCATTGATCTGACGCTCGAGTTCTCTTATCTCATTTTCCAACTGCATCACAGAGTTTTGCAACCCTTTCAACTTGCCACCAATTCGACCTTCATTTGTCTGTGCCGTCCCATATTTGTCAATCTTGGACTTCAAAGAATCAATCTGGCGCTTAAGCTCAGTAACTCTCTTGCTTTCTTCCTTTTTGGTTTTTTTAAAATTTGTCTTCATCTCGTTTATGCTGGCAATGGAAAACCGCAAGCTGGATTGAAGCAAACCTATGACTGAGGAGATATTTGTATCATTCGGTTTATATTGCTCATACTCGTGTGCGGCAGTACTAACAATAAAACACCCGACCAAAACTTCATCG
The DNA here is from genome assembly GCF_001664035.1 of Metschnikowia bicuspidata var. bicuspidata NRRL YB-4993. Taxonomy (NCBI): domain Eukaryota; kingdom Fungi; phylum Ascomycota; class Pichiomycetes; order Serinales; family Metschnikowiaceae; genus Metschnikowia; species Metschnikowia bicuspidata. The sequence continues at coordinate 3,719,602 of NW_017387731.1, read as the reverse complement.
CCAAATATTTCGACTTCAAATTGATACAGAGGAAATAACCCGTAGATGGATATGTAAGCTTTATCTTTATCAGATGAAGGAATTTTGGACACACTCACATCAACGAGATTCCATGGAATCCCATTGACGCGAAATGAAAGGTTTGACACCACAGCCAGGTCCATTAGCTCAAACACAATCCGTGAGCTTTCTGCTGACACCAATGCTAAATGTAAGGACATTGGAGTCGGGGATTCTAGACAGGTAGTTTCCAGACTACTTTTGGCTGGAGGCCCTGAAAAAAGATGAGGCTTCACTGCCAACACTTTGATTGCTGCTATCCAAGTCCAAATAGGTTGAGTCGATACTGTAAAATATCTATCCATGATTGTCGTTGAAGGAATAGCCGTGCTATTGGACCTTTTTCGATCCACTATTGTCCTGTTTTGGCTTTGCTTGAAACCCGATACAGGAGTTTTAGTTGCAGGCGGCTTCATGCAAAAAATCTTAAAATTTTCAGCAGTGATTGCCTCTTTAGAGTCGCGCAATGGTGCTTCTAAAGGATTGCTAGCCACTTTTGAATTAAGTTTGATCTCGTATGGTTCACTTGTAGCTGACGACTGAGTCCGTGGTTGTTCCATGTTGATTACAACCACCGACTCCGAGGAAGAGTTTCGAGGAAGACTAGATATTATTCCACCTTTTTTGAACCCCCCATAAGGAACATCTGGGGTAAGACATGACAAGTGATCTAGCGTTTTAGAGTAGTCTTTCAAGATGAAGATTCTCTTGAGATATGGCGAAATAGTCAAGCTAATGACATGGATGCAAAGTACCAAATAGGCAAAATTTATGACAATGAAAAACTCCCTCGAAATAAAGGAAAGGCGCTCGATGGACTTGTCACCAAGACGACAGTACTTGATAAATATTTTAAAAACAAGGCGACTCGCCCAAGACGCCTTTGCTGAAAATACCTTGGTGTCCTCATAGTACGTGCTCTTCCTCGACGACAAGAAGTTGATTGAAGGCATTGGTGAAGAAAGCACAGAGTTCGCTTCAGGGTAATCATGAGTAGCATAATGACTAAAATCGCTCTTTGGCCACAAAAAGGTAGAGCATAGCCTGGATATGTCGCCCCAAAGTATCGAAGTGTTCATATTTGACATTCGTTCTTTGATATAGTTCGCTGCAACAACGAACGAGAACCCAGTGACAAAATTAGCAAAGCCACCTGGCGCGTTTTTCGTTTCAGTCCTTGTCGTGCCACTTGTGTACGCATTTCCATTGTTGGAAGTAGTAGTGGTGGTGGTGACACATCCATTGTTATTAGCACTATTGGAAACGACGGAGACATATGTCGTTGAGCCTGTCGTATGAGTTCCAACAAGTCTGCTAGCAATAATTGACTTTGCCAACACTATTAAGTACTGAAACCAAGCACGCGGTAACGAGAAGTGGCAAATCAACAATATGAACGAGTTGACAGAAAACAACTGTAGAAATTCGCCTAGCAACTCAGAACGATAATATGAGTTTCTTGCTCGAGAGCTAGTCTCCAAGTTGAAGCTTATCCGATCCTCTGACTTGAGAAAGTATTTTGCAATGAATCTGCCAGCAAGAGACTTAAATGATCCCAGAAGGATATAAGATGTAAGCACAAGACAGCTTACGCTTTGAGGTAGGGTTAGCAATACGAATATAAGCGCACCAACATCGCAGCCAGGTTTGGGATTTAAGATGGCATCAGTAGATATGGATGCGGGCGAAAACACGACACTTTCACTTTGACCAGATGGAACCTGAAGTTCGGGGGCAGATGTAGGTATGTTTTCGGTAGTACTATCTGCAATCGCAGCAGCTCCAGCGCCAGTAAGACCAAAAGGAGGTGGTGAGATAATCTGCTCGGTATTTTCTGTCATTTTCAGTGACAGTTTGGGAGGTGGATTACCACCATGCATGTTGTCAACGGAATAGATAAAAAGTTGTGCTTCAGATGCCTTTTGAGAGTGGGTGGAAATGCGTGTTGCTTTTTCTTGAGAAATGATTGGCGAGCTCAGATTAAATAATCTTCTTTGCTGCTAGAATCGTGTGGTTCGTGGAACTCGTACCCGTCTAGGAGATAGTTTAGTTTTTGTGAGAGAGTTCCGAATCCTCTTTAGTTCTTTGGTTTTTTCCTTTGTATGCTTGTGCGATTACACGCACGAGACCGGAGTTCCCGGTCGAAGACACGTCTCTTCGATCGTGCGAGAAAATCCAATTTGCAAGCTCGATAAAAAGGCATCTGATAATCATTCTTGCGGAGAGTTTCAATATCTTAAATGTTAAAGGATCATATTCGCCAGTTTCCAGATGTTTGCGTGCTCCCTTACATTTCTACAAGTTTTTTTTATTATCCAAGTCTCGGAAAATGGGTACAATACGAAGTCTCTCTCAAACGTAATAAGCATGTAGCCATCGCAACTCGAAAGCTCGCCACTTTGCTTGCTCATTTCTTTCCTACAACTACACTCAGATGTTTCTTCTTGGTATAGATGCCTCAAATTTAACTATAGAAGTGAGCTACCACGGGTTCACAATATTTGCGCCTGAGTCATGTGCGGATCTCGTTTGTAAAAGCACTGCATGAGGGCGATCTGATGCTTCTCTGTAGAGTTTCAGCGCTCTTTAGCAGAACGAAATTCTTTAACTACCGATACAACATAATTTTTCAAAAGAAGAACAAGCCAAAGCTGTACTAAGTTGTTTGCTCCAACCTGGAAGTCTTTACTTGAGAATCTTGGATTCTGCTGCAGTAAATGTTGTGGCCGTACTAGTTTAATGAAAGACCTACTTTGTATCTTCGGAAAGTAAAAGGTGGTGATATTAAGATAACTTGAGGCAATGGACCACTTGCAGCCAACATTCGCCGTCAAAATCTTTCTGGCATCTGTGAGCCGTCATGAGCAACGTCTACTAAGCCTTGTCAACAAATCATAGCCCGCGCGTATGTAGGTTCATGATGCAATCCTCGGAAGATTCGATTCACTTAAATTGCGGCATGGAATAGTCCTACTGTTTAACTATCGGCTTTTCCTCTCACGTTGATCATATCTGTCACTAGACAACGTCAGTGTTCCAAACCCAACAAATACTTTGTGCACTATCTGAGTATATGTCCAAGATGCAAATTCTTGTGCTTACCGTCGTTATGGCTATGTTCTTAAAATGTTTGGGTGCTACCCAAGGGATTTCAGGTCTACAAGGCCGCTCTGCATCCAGCAGCAATTCAGCAGTTGACACAATAGCGTTTGAAAACGTCGGTTTCACAGGTTATTACTACGACGTTCAGGAGATTCTGAACGCAGATTCAGAAGATTGCTCATGCACTCTCTCCGACTCCTTCACGGTTTTTGAAGGATCCAATGCACCACTTGATGAGGAACTTTCAATTCACTTTCGTGGACCATTGTCTCTTTGGCTGTTTGGGGCATATACAGCTGACGACTCATCGAGTGGCACTTGGGACAGAGTCTCCTACTATGATTCGAATAGTCAGGCTTCAACCAACATAACGTTTTTGACACATGCTGGTGAATCCTCAACTTGTCTAGGATCAGCACTCACATTTGCAAGTGGCAACGGTACTGGATATGCTGATTCATCGACAATTTTAGAAAGTAACAACTTGATTAATTCCAATGAAGAATTCATTATCTTTTCGGGCCTGGCTTGTCCCGACTCCGGGTTTGATAATTCTTGTGGTATTTATAGAAGTGGAATCCCTGCATATCATGGATTTTCAGGTACCACCAAAATGTTTTTGTTTGAATTCGAAATGCCAGAGGCTAATGTGACTCTGGAATATTACTACAACATGCCAGCGATTTGGTTTTTGAATGCAAAAATACCAAGAACATCTCAATATGGATCAGATGCATCGTGCTCTTGCTGGAACTCTGGTTGTGGTGAAATCGATATTTTCGAAGTAATGAACTCTTCTACTACTGGTCAACTTTACGCGACTATCCACGATTATCAAGGCACAGGTGATATCAACACTGGCATGCAAGCTGATGGATATTTTTCTAGAGACGTAAGCTCAACGATGAAAGGCGGTGTTGTATTTGGCACTGACGGCACCATCTCGATCTTTATGCTGGATAGTTTGGAAATTTCGGAGTCTCTAGACGCAAGCTCAGTAGCATCATGGATTTCTACAGCTGATGAAGTTGTGGACACTTTGTCTAGTGTTACCATGAACACATCCACAACGGCTTCAAAGAGTTCCAATGGTGTCATGAGCATCAGCCAAAGCCGAAGTGCAGCATTCATGTCTTTCGTTTTTCTGCTTTTTATGTATTTTTAAATTCTCTGTGAAGCCACTAGCTTGAGCAAAAGGGAAATTACTTCATGCTGTTCAGCATACGCGAGCACAATTTCCTTTGCGGCTAGAGATGAATAAATGACTGGTAGAGAGTCATCCCAAATAATGCAATCTGAGGCAGCAGGCCGTATAAGAATTTCTCTCTCGGGGTCTTTTGAAGAGACTGAGATGTTTTCAGGCAATTCATCGATCATTTTTTTAATTTTGCTCCGGTAGAGTGAATCTATATCGGTGGCTAAATCTTGGGGGGGTTTTATCGCTCCGATCACAGAAGAACTCTTGTGCTTGTACTTCAGAGGAATAGGGGCGAACCGTTTTCGACTGAGAAACTTAATATAGCTTTTGTTGTTAATGACGTAGCTTGCGGGATTTTGCCCACAAGTTGGCTTCTGAAGCACTGGTACAAGTTCATAAGCCCCATGCTTCTCTGACTCACTTACTATTATTTGAACCATATTCTCCAAAGGAAATCTGGTTCTTGATACATCAAGACGCGTTTCTAGTAAGGATTTTGCAAACGGGTTCACATTAAGGCTTGTGGTATCATAGAATCCATCGAGACATAACTGAGGAGAATGCCTTTTTTTAACTCCTCTGAGCCATTTAACAGGATTTTTGAAAAAAGGATGTTGTAGATATGTGCGTGACATGACTCAAAAGGATAAAAAGATTGATTAGAAGGTAAAGGGTCTTGCAGAATAGGACAAAGGGCACGAGATGCCCAAATCAAGTGACTCGATTCTTTTGACAAACAATGAGATGTTCCGGCCACAGCTCACGGTGTCTGCACGCACCTTGTATTCCGACTGACAAAAAAGATGCATTACACCCAAAATGAAGAAATTCATGTAATAAGACATTCTCACGTCTAATTTTTGTAGCTATAGAGTATTTGCTATATATGATGTTGTGAGCTTCATGTAATGGCTTGGTTCTCCTTTTTTACGCCATATCATACATGAGAACGGATATGTTTTACAATTTGTTACTTTTCTGAATCCTCTTGCCAAGACCTATCATATACATTTCTCTCAGACTTTGGCGACAAGCATGCGGTTTCATTGTGAAAACTCTATCGAACATTTTCTCTAGTTTTTGGCGCATCTCTCGATCTTGAGATCCCGAGAAATATTTCATCACCAAAGTGCCCTTTTGGCGAAGAAGTCTATTAGTCAAGATTAACACACCCTCGCAAATGTCCATGCTGCCATAGTGATCTAGCTCACCATTCCCTGTGGAGTTACACATCATGTCACTTAGAACGACATCAATTCCTTCTTCTGAAAAAAAAGAATCAATCTCTTGATGTGTCTTGCGAGAAAATATATCGCCCTCTATGAAATGGGATCCAGGCGGAGGAGCACAATTGATTAGATCCACACCTAGAATCTTGGGACTTAGACCTAATTTTGCAAATTCAGCAAGAGCCACTTGGGTCCAAGCACCTGGGGCAAAACCTAGATCAACTATATTCTTAGTTGACTTTTTGAAGATCTTGTGTTTCTGATTTATCTCTATGAGCTTGTAAGCGGCTCTTGATCTATATCCATCAGCCAAACTCTTCTTAGTGTATGGATCAGCAGATTGTCTATCCATCCATCGACGTGATGATGTACCTTTATATCGACGTGACCCCAAATCTTGTATGGTTCCACTTCTACCTAGGCGATGACACCGAAATATCAGCAAAAGTTCATTCTCAAGATGAGCGTGTTTATTAATTACTTTCCTAAGGCAAAACATGGGCGGTTTTTCCAAGGTATGTATGATCTGAGACCAGAAAGAAAAATTTCAAATTCACAGGTTCTCCAAGCGCGAGGTTTCAGACAAAGGGTTTAGTCTGCTTTATTGTAAAACAAAGATTCTTCACCTTAGGACAATGTGAATCAGTAGATATTTGTTTTTTTTTTTAAAAAAAAAAAGGGCCACTAATACAAAATGAATTAACGGTTGACAAGAATCTTCCGAAAGATGGAGTTATCCAGCGCACTAAGATCGCTTGGATCTTCTTTCCTGCATCACCACCCGATGCTCATCATTGAGACTGTACTTTTTTTTCCCAGGTCATCCGTGGTGTTCATATCACTCGACACATGACAAAGATGAATATACTAGAGAGGCTCAAAGAAAACCCTACTGATATATTCAGTCTTGCCTTAAATACTAGCACAAATGATGAAATCAATCAAATAACGAAGTCGCTCTTAGACCCAATAGCGAAAGATCATTCTGTGCTCGACGAAATATATACAGAGGGCCTTGACTCCACTCAGGTATGGGGTCAGGTGCAAATGATTCTTCTGAATGTGGGTGAGACATATCTTTTTAACGAAATACCTAAACTCAAGGAAGTTTATGGTCTTGTCCCCAACGAATCCGACAGCGATGATGAAAGTGAAGTGCCTGAAAGTGAAATTGATGATAGTGCCCTGGAAGATGCAGATGACAAGACGTCTGAAAAACATGGAAAGGATGAAAAAAAAGATGAAGATGAGGATGATGATGAAGATGAGGATGATGATGAGGATGAGGACGAAGTATTCCATCTGTTGGATGAGTTTGAGGATGACCCTGTTCAAACTGAAACTCCTCTGGACGCAGAATCAGAAGAGACAAAGGTGCCTTCTGATAATGAATCTGCTGGTCCAGCCAAGGATGCTTTCGGTCTCAATGATGGGTTTTTTGATATTGATCAATTCAATAAGCAAATCGTAGCTCTTGAGGATGACGAAGTTCAAAATGACGAGGAAGAAGTTGACTTGTTTGCTGATATGAGTGATTCGGAAGATGGTGAGAACGAACAAGATATGGACTACTATGACGAGTTCTTCGACAAGCCAGGACACAACAAGCCCATAATTAACAAGATATCACACAGCGATAAAGATATCAATGTCAATGAAAGCGATGAAATAGCAGAAAACGAGTATGAACATGCAGTGAGTGATGCTATGCTTGATCTTTTTGCGGAAACTACCGAGGATAAATCGAGTACTTCCAAAAACTTATCTTCGTTCGAGAAGCAACAGCAAAAGCTCCAAGCGGAAATATCTCAGCTCGAAGCTGAGTTGGTGGCAGAAAAAAAGTGGACTATGAAAGGTGAAGTAAAGTCTGGTGATCGTCCTGCTGATTCTCTCTTGAATGATGATGAAGCTCCTAACTTGGAGTTTGACCGTACATCAAAGCCTGTACCTGTCATTACGGATGAAGTAACAGAAACAATCGAGGACTTGATTAAAAGAAGAATCAGAAATGATGAATTCGATGATTTACCACGAAGGCTCATCACGGATGTTGGAAAATTCGTTCAGAAAAAGAAAACAGAAGTCTCTGATCAAAAAAGTGCTAAATCATTGGCAGATATTTACGAGGACGAATTTCATGGTGTAGAGCCCGAGGACAAGATTTCAGAAGAAGTTCAGAGTTCGCACCAGGAGATCACTGATTTGTTCACAAAGCTTAATTATAAGCTTGATTCATTGTGTCTGGCTCATTACATTCCAAAGCCTAATGAATTCAAAAGCATTGAAATTAAAGTATCTGATGCCCCGGCTTCCATTTCTATGGAGGATGCTCAACCTTTGCATATCTCTGAGGAGGTCAAGCTAGCCCCTCAAGAGATCTATAGGATCGGGGATGATAAGCCAAAGGCTGACGGTGCACGCGGAAATTCCCAAGTGCAATTGAAATCTGGCTTGTCCTACTCAAAGGACGAACTTGATCACGAAGACAAGGTAAGATTGAGAAGAGCCAAGAAGAGAGCTAAGTCTAAGCACTTCAACGAGCTAAAGGAAGTAAGAGAACAGAGAGAGAAACAGAACCCTAAGGTTGAGAAGGAAGGAGACAGAAAGAGACAAAGAGTTGGAGATGTTGTGGACACATTGACGAAAGCTAAGAACTTAACCGTGATTGACAAGAAGGGACATCTTCGTGATGTTAAGGGTAATCTCAAGAAGTCATCAGGTGCGCAAACCTCGAATGACTTCAGATTATAGAGAACAGCTGTGTTTTAATGGTATTTTTCAAGGCTCTGTCTTTTTTTTTTTTTTTGCTGCCAGCATAATTTGTCGTGGCAATCAGTTTCATCTCACCAAAACTTCTAATCGGGTTTCAAATCAGTCATTGATTTACCTTCACTTGGGTGAAACACCAATAAATGAATGAATTTTAGGCACTCGAAGTGAATCGTTGTAAAAATCTGTTGTATTTGACGAAAATAAGAAAATTATATTCTTGGAAAGCAAATTCTTTTCCTAGACATGGGCATTGAGCGGGATGGTCTTTAGCTTGTTGTAAAAAGTACAGCTGAATGCATGGGTAGCGTTGAGCATACCGTCTATAATCTTTGTCACCTCTCCTTCAAATTATGAACCCATGTTTAGTCCTATGGATGCTGCGACGGCTTTCTGTTACGCTCTGAGCATTTTCGACTGTCCTGAATATTAACAAAATTCGCCTTTGAAAAAGAAATTAAACAAATATCATGAGTCAAACATAACTTGAAAGGCATCTTTATACAGATAAACAAGCATTTTACATTTATGAATTAGCAATTGTCAATGATTTTGAAATTTAGTTTTATCTGTAAGGTCCGTAGTATCAGCTTGTCACTGGTGGTCCCCATGACACACGTATCAAAAGTAGGTTTCTACCTCACCACACACCTGTTTTTGAGGTAAATGAATTCGCTGCTCTTCTTCTTAAACCAGAGGCATAAAAAGTATTTACAAATAAAGAGAAGAATTTTCAAAACTAAATCCAATGCCTTAAAATGGATACCTAAAAACATCAACATATTCTGGCATACGATTATCATCATGAAAAGCAATTGGAAAAAACAAACTCACAACAAACGTGATTTCGTAAATGAATGGCATGTCCAAATCCTGACTCAGCTACCATGAAGTATCAACCAAATTGTCTCATGTCATCTTTGGTTGCTTCAAACTTACCACTAGAAATGTCATGTGGAAACTACAAGTGCGGGATTCCAGATTCTTCGCAACCAAATTGTATCCGACCGGGCGTTAAATATTATATAATTCCAAACCATGAAAGTGTGGCCTATCAATCCTTCAACATGGGGCAAGAGGTGCCAGAAAAGTTACCACATGGATAACTGGCTTGTGATGGTCAAGCCATCATAGCGATATTGCGTTTTGACTCGATGAAGTCGGCTCTTCCTATTTTATCGAAACAGGATATAGGGGACTATATTGCTTTTATTTTTATCTGTGAAAGTCTTTGTTCTCGAATTTCTTTAACTGTGAAAAGCATATGGATTCTCCCTAGGGTAAGATCTGGGGCAATCTTTACACACCACAGTATCGCAAGAACGCAGAATTTTCTCGATCATCTTGTTGTGTTGCTCTCAAATTTTCAAACACTCATACTCAGCATTAAAATAACAATTCAATTACATATTCTGGAAGGGTGTCTATCTACTCTTCATTTGCCCCCTTAGTTTCACTATATTAGATCCCTGCAGTAGTTGACAATATATCCACCGGAGCTGTTCGAAAAGAACTTAAAGACGATGCAAGACACATACATTGTGGGAGATGATAACACTCTTTCTTCTTTCATTTTGTAGGAGGTTTACGAGACTCTTGGAGCCTCTCATGCAGTTCATGTGTCCTATTTCGTACTGATGGGTTTGATATGTCACAATTCTATTCTTCACGCAATATTTTCGCGCACGATAGCTAAATTTGACAGTGCCGGGGTTACACCAAGCACTTTTTTCTAGTCACGGCGTTTTGAGGTAAACAGAGCTATCTTTTGACAAGTGTTGCGGTGATAAAAGTCTATAAAATTCAATGGCATCTAAACTAATCACATTCCAAAATGTGTTTGATTTTGTTGTTTGATATTCACTGATCGAAAAACAAAGAAAGTCGTTTATTCGCCAATTCTTCCATTACACTGTTGCGGGGGTGTCGCAGAATTTGGCAGTTTAAGTACAAGCAGGGCTATTATAGCTGCAATCTTTCCAAACGTGTCAATTGTGGTTGCACATTCGCCTTCCCTCTGAAAACCGACCTCAGTATTTAATTTTCGATTAAAGTTACGAACCTTCACATTTCCTTTTCGAATTTGGTTCAGCATACAAGCACTGCTATGCTCAAATAATCCACAAGTCATTTTTCCATGAGCTATGACAAACTTTCATATCATACTGATCAAGGTTTTTTAACCAAACAACACAACTAAAGTGATTTCATGCATATCGAGGAATGGTTGAGCGAAAAATGGAAGAACAATTTGCAAAGTTTGAGACAATCTAATATTTGTATTAGTTTTTGTCTCATTTGAATCACATTAAGATATTCAAGCTTTTCAAATTGAGATGGAAACTTTAATGTGAGCCATAATCAAAGATGCGGGTCATTTTCACGCCAACATATCCTTCATAGTAGTGCTTTCATCGATATCCAGCCTGGTTCGCAGAGATAGAGATGGTGGCAAAAGTCAATGAAGGCATACAGACGCCAAGATGTGGTATAAGTTCAGACACTTGAGACATAGAGAAAAAATCACTACCAGTGAGCAGTCGTTCCAAAAATAACAGGACCATTTTTTACAAAAGATTTTGTCGTATTCTCTACCCTGAATCGATCTTGGACCCGCCACATGCACGCAAACGCTCGTACCCTCGTGCTCGCCGTTTAACCTTCGTACCCGCTATACGACACCTACAAGCAACATATTGCTCGCAGTCCCTCATTGAACTCACCTACGTACTTCGGGAACAAACAAAAGACATCAGTTAAAATGGTGAGGTATGTTCATTCTTGGCTTGATTTTTTCGTTAAAGACAGATCAGTAAGAAACTAGAAAGCCCGATCGCCTTCAGCTCTATTTTGCACGCTACATTCGCTTTTCGGGACGTTTTTGGCGCAGTGATGAGCCAATGCAGATATTGTCTATACGTTCTTGATAAGCGCCAAAATCTCGTGAGGCTAGAGAGTGCGTTTTCCAAATCATTAGAGTTCCATGTAAACTAACCAACATAGTGCAGTATATCACGATTATACTGGTTTTACGAATGTAACGACGTTTGCAGACGCGTATCAAAATTTTGATCAAATCGGAAGCTTGAACGCCCTTGAAAAATTGTGGGGTGCTTACTATCTTTACATGGACAATGATATTTTCGCCACTGGATTGTTCTTTTTCTTAATGCATGAGATTATGTACTTTGGCAGGTGCTTACCTTGGGCGATTATCGACAGAATTCCATACTTCAGAAAGTACAAGATTCAAGACAGCAAGGTTCCAAGCAACAAAGAGCAGTGGGAATGCCTCAAGTCGGTTCTAATCTCCCACTTCATGGTTGAGGCTTTCCCTATTTGGTTTTTTCATCCTGTCAGTGCAAAAATTGGCATGGCCTTCGACCTCCCATTTCCATCTGTCTTCAAGGTTCTTTCCCAGTTGTCAATTTTTTTCGTGATGGAAGACGCATGGCACTATTGGTTGCACAGAGGTTTACATCATGGCGTATTTTACAAGTACATCCATAAGCAACATCACCGCTATGCAGCTCCATTTGGTTTGGCTGCTGAATATGCACATCCAGTAGAGGTTGCTCTATTGGGAATAGGCACAGTTGGTCTTCCTATGATATGGTGTTACTTTACGCAGGACTTGCATTTGTTCACGATTACCCTTTGGATCTGTTTGAGATTGTTTCAAGCAGTTGACGCCCATTCGGGGTACGAGTTTCCTTGGTCTTTGCATCACTTTCTTCCTTTCTGGGCAGGTGCTGACCATCACGATGAACACCATCACTACTTCATTGGTTCGTACTCGTCGAGCTTTAGGTGGTGGGATTTTGTTTTGAACACGGAAGCTGGACCGAAGGGAAAGCAGCTGAGAGAGGACAAGATGAAACTGAAGGCCGAAAAGAAGGTTCAGTAATCAATCGGTTGGTTACTGACTAAATCATCTTTTGTGAATGCTGTAGGATTTAATGTGCGTCATTTAGTACTTGTCTTATACTACTAAATGGATCAAAAGATTATATAGAAATTGAATAAAGCTCAAGTATTTGAGAATACAAGACACAAGTTTGACAAAAGATATGTGCTTCTGTAGGTCTTTTTTTTGTGTCACTCGATTCAAAAATGAATGGTCAGGTTGTTCACCCCTCACAGCACATTTGATACAGAGCAACATTCCTGAGAAGTTCATTTTTGGAATCGAACCCAGTTCAAATAGTCTTCTCTTGAGCGACGTATATCCATCAATTCCACGCGAGATTCAAGAATTTCATACGCTGATATTTCCAAGCTATTGTTGGTCAGCACGGCTTCCGAGATACTAATGGGTCCCAAGTACTTGTTCGGCGGTGAAATTATCTGAGCGCTGATGACCGCGAGACGGTCTGAATTTTTCAAACTCTGTATCGTTCCAAAGTTCAAGAGAACGAGTCCCAGCAACATCTCATATATTATGTCACGAGGTATGACTGTTACACCCTTTAGAAGTTGATGGTGTTCGTAGGATGAATAAGCAGCATGCAAAAGAAGCATAAACCCTAGTATACTGAGCATCCTAGATGGCTCTCAATTCAACTCAATGTGTTCGAGGGAAGCTAATGAAATATGAAATATGATATACAACCGCCGAATTCCCCCGCTTGTACGTCTTCGACGCGGTAGGAGATGGTTTATACTGGAACGCGCGAAAATATACAGGGCATACATCCCCAGTAGATGATGTCAAATTTTAAATTTTAAATTGAAAAAATACTCGACTCAATCGACATACCCTATACTTGCTATATGTAGCGTAGAGATGTTTTGAGAAATTAAAAAATATCAGATTCATGTATCCCTTTGTCAATGGTGGTGGTTTCGACAAGGTACAAGATATTAAAAAAAGCAATAACTCCAAAGCTAGAAAAAACAGCCCACAGCAGCAAATAAGTTACGAAGATATCAAGTCCTTCATGTCAAGAAACTTCAAATTAGCCTTAGCCTTTTCCCTCCAATTCGCGCTGTTGCAGAATGAAGAATATGACCATGTCAAATCTTCTGCTCCTTGCATATAGCCCGTATACTTGTTGAATTGTTCCAGCATGTGGCCATTTGAGTCTATATGATCTCTTATCACTTTCATAAAAGTGTCAGAGTACAAAAAGATATCTCGAAGTATGTGTTTATACTCCTCAGATCCATACTCGATTGTTCGGATTTCATCATCCAGAGAATCTTCATCAAGTAGGCCATCAACAAAAAGTGAGTAAAATTCTCTTGTTTCTGCAAGAATCAATATGTCGCTTTTCTCTGCTATCGCTTTGTATACTAGCTTGTATAAAGCTTCAGACGCGGAAGCGGTGCAAATGAACCATGGATTGCCTTCGGTAGTGGAATATCCATCATATATATCCTCGGGGTAACGTCCCAATCCGGCCCCTTGTTGGGACTTACCGATATATTTGTGATTAACAGGATATCTAAATTTCATATCTGTCACCATTGCCATAATTGTATTTAATATGTGACTGTCGTCAACATCAAATGGTACATCTAGATTGCCTCCTGTTTCCATGCCATGTGCATGCAAGGAACCAAGCAATGTGGCGGCATCCAAACCAGACCTCTTGCCCAGATGAAAAAGCGAAGGTGTTTCTATAATGTAAGGTACTTTGGGTGTTCTGAACCCAGTATCATAACTCAACACAAATGCCTTAAGCTCTTTAAACTGATTTTCTAAAGCCTCCGAAAAATCCGGGGACTCTTCAAAAACAGTGGAGAGATATATTCCATCTCTGATCCCCCTGAGCTGTACTAAAGCATTAAAAAAATGAAATGAGTTTACCTCTTCCCATAAGTCGAACAGTACCCGATTCCAGTTTTCCATCACATATTCTAAGTCTGGCTTGATTATTTTATGATAGATGTTTGATGCGTTTCCCAAAAATTGATTATCGATCAGTTCACCCAGGTGCTCTAGAAACTTAAGATAGTACGCAATTGTCAGAATGCGCAAGGCAGGTCCATCTGACTGGGGTCTTCCCCATGGTTCATTGAAGGGAAGACCATTTGGCATGAATTTTGGTTCTCCCAATGAAGCTCTTCGCTTGTCATGGAAATTACCAGACAAATTCGGTTGCCTTTGGAGGTAATAATTGGCCTCGATGTACAGTTCAATTATCTGCTTGAAAGAAATCAGAGAATTTTCTTGTGAATCATCTAAAATGTGGATAAAGGATCGAATTGTCAATGCGGAGTCCCTAATCCAATTGAAGAGGTAATTTGGATTTCTTCGCAGCTGAGAAGCGACCACTAGTCCTTCGGAAACCTCACTCGCATTTAGTATTGTCAGAATCCCTCCGATATTTTCAAGCATAAAGAAAAGAGACCGATTGGCATGCTCAGCTAGCCACGAATCAAATTCAGTATCCTCAACAAGGATATCATATTCTTGTGTAGCGATGAATGGCTCATATATTTCTTGGTTGGAGACATCAGAGATTTTCTTGTCACTTCGGTGAAATTCTTTGGACGACTCGAAGCTGAATCCGATCTGCTTCAAGGCTCTTCCTCCAGAGATAAACTTTGAAGGTAGAGCCAAAATTGGTAAAGCCACGAAAACAAAGAATAGCATGGAATCTTTTGTCTTCTACTGTTTCCAATATTGACTAAAATTTTTCAAAGCCCGATGGATGATACTTATCTTTGTGACGGAGCAAAATAGGTCTCGGAGAGCTAGCTTCAACGTATGTATCAAGTTAGACCCTTCGCGATTGCTATATAATACGAGCAAGTCGGCCAATGTTTCGTATTTTTACGGTGGTATAAACAAGGAAAATATAACTTTGAATTTGTCAGAAAAAAACGAACTTGGTTGCACTCGCGAAGTGTGGGGTATTAAATAGCTTGAAAAAAAGTACAGATAAGGACTCTTGCTGAGCGCGTGACTTCTCGCTCAGAAGCAACAAAACAATAAGTGGCGAAAATTGAAAGTTCTTCTGCAAAAACCGCTTTATGATGTATTCTTAAAATTATAAAAAAGAGTAGACTATTTCAGACTTCGCCCGAGTAAAAATATCAATTCGGCTCACGTAGTTGTGGTTCCCGTCACTCCTACCGCAGGTCATTTTACCATCAACAAAACTCAGGAAAAGGTTCTAAAATATTCATTTGTCCATATTGTTGGTTGTTTCGAATGAGGACATGTTTGTGAAATCACAGGGCTTTCGTTTATAGCATTGTGGGCTGCGATCAAGTAACTCGTAAAGCTCTTTAGACTCTAGAAATTGACCTCTTTTTTCGGCTTTTCCCAAAACAACGGAATTAATGTGAGTTGAGTTTAAAAATTTGGGTCCATGTCCGTGTACATTCAAACGCCTTCCTAAATCAAAAATACTGCCAAATGACTTTATTGCAGTCATATCCACGTTCTCCGAAGCTAATTTTTTTGCCATTTTTCCCAACTGGAAATGGCCCAGCTCAATCACTAGCTTCTCTAAAGCCCTTTTGCTGAAGCTTCTCATTATCAATAGTTCCTCAATTGAGTTTCTGACGACAAATCGAAACACCTTAACTGGTCTTGTTTGCCCTATGCGGTGTACCCTGTCGATTGCTTGAAGATCCATCTGCGGATTCCAATCGTTGTCAAACAAGATTACGGTGTCTGCCTGAATTAGGTTCAATCCCAACCCTCCAGCGCGTGTGGAAAGTAGAAACAATTGAGAAGAGCCATTGCTAAACAACTCAATTTGTTTAGTTCTATCTATCTGGTCCATTCTTCCGTCAAGACGACTGAAACTAATGCCTTTTTGTTGGAAATGTAGTGCAATAAGATCCAACACTCGTGTGAACTGAGAAAAAATAAGGATTTTATGTCTTTTGGCCAAGAGTTTGTCAGTTATCTGTTCTAGTAATTGTAATTTTCCGGAGTTTTCAAGGAGCAAATCGGCCAATTTCTTGTCATAACTGCTCTCACCCGCACACTCAACGGGAAACGGTTCATAGTATGTGTAATGTGAAGCACAAATACTGCGAAGTTGCATTACACCGTTCTGTAGCAGAAGGTTCTTCACGTATGCTTCTATTACACGTAGAGAACCGTTAATCAATTTCTCAGGCAGCTTCTCAGATAATAGTTCATGGAGAGAACCTTCTATATTCCTATATTCCTTTGAATTATTCATGGAATCAGAACATGAAGCAACATCACGCACATCATCAAATCTGAATTTCGAATTCTTGTCTTTTTCAAGGTCGTGAGTTTCATTCAGGTTTGAGTCGCCATCAGTTTCACTTTCTGCGAACTCGTCTGATTGGATCTCATCATTATATATCACTCTTTTTCTCTTCTTGAGCTCAATTGGACGGAATCTATTCCTCAATATTTCGTCAACATGACTCAAACCTTCCTCATCGTGTACAATGTGGCTGTGATTAAGAATCAAGTATTCTTTGAGATATATTTGTACGATCGTATGGAAAAGCGTACCATCCGTGACTCCCCGATAAAATAAATTTTGCATAGGTGTGAGATCGGCATAGATAAGATATTCCTTTTTCGGAGGTAAGTCTTTGACAACAATTTCTTTCACTCTTCGCAAAAGAAATGGCTTTAAAATGGAGTGAAGCTGTTTGACAAACTCCGTTTGGATCTTATCATAGATCTTTTTTTTTTCTTTTTCCTCAATTTCACCAGCACTTGAATCTGCAAGTTTCTCAAAATCAAACCACGACTCAAAGAGGTCTAAATCATGGAAAATGTCGGGAAGAATGAAGTTTAGCAATGACCAGAGCTCCTTGAGGTTATTTTGCAACGGAGTTCCCGTGAGAAGTAGCCTATTCCCAACATGTAACTTCTTTAAGCTCCTAATGAGCACTGACTGAAAGTTTTTAAGCCGATGTCCCTCATCCACAGTTAAATATTCCCAACTGAGCCTCGCAAACTTCGAAAAGTCTCTAATTATTATTTCATATGACGTCACCACGATGCATTTCAGGTTCTTCAGATTGAATTTAATCTTTGCCCTCGTATCTTTATTACCGACATACTTTAGGACACTCATTCCTGGTGCGAATTTTTCGAATTCATTGCACCAATTCGCCACTGTTGATAAAGGTGCTACTACTAGAAATGGACCTTTGACTCCATGTTCAATCAAATATCCATAGAGAGCAATACACTGTAGGGTTTTTCCCAATCCCATTTCATCAGCTAGTATTCCATTTAGACCATTTTCGTATAGAGACACGAGCCATGTCAAGCCATCTAGTTGATAGTCTTTCATGGTACAACCTGAAATAATAATTGGTTGCTGATGATTTTGATCTGCTTGATCAGACTCTAAATTCCTTTTGTTTCGTATGGTATGCAGAGTACCCATTATTTGTAATTCTGCATTCAGATCTATATCTCCGGTCATTTTGCGTTTTTTTACAATCTTGGGCTGGGCTGCACGATTTCTTGTCAAAGACAAGTTCTTGAAATTTGAAGCTCTTGGTGCAGTAAGACCCGAATCGTCTCTTCTCGCGAGTGACTTCGTATCATCAAGGTCATCGGATTCGACATCTAATTTGGACGTGGTACTTGTTTTTTTCCTGGAACCTTTCCTCTGGTCAACATTTTTTTCCAGAGCTTTTTTCATCATGTTTTCCAACATTACTTGTGAATATATTTGTGACTGTTGTACGAGTTGGTTCAAGCGCTCGAACTTTGCCTCCATTGGCAACGCGTTAAAAAGTTGCTGCTCCTTCGAAGGTTTTTCGCCTTTGACGAGAGATTCTAGACCATAATCCAGGTCTACTTCTTCTCCTTTATCATGAAGCATTGCGTCTTACGTCAGGTTCAAGAACGTGTGGATACTTGGCGAGATCTAAAATTTAGTGGGCGCACGAAATCATCGTGGCGCTTCGGTGAGCTGACAGCTGCACCCACCTGCGAAATTCCGTGCCGGGATATGTATAGCACGTGGGAATCATGTAAAAAGACTTTTCACATGTGCTACAATGAGGCTAAAAGTTTATGCTGCGTAATCGGACAGTAATTTTATTCCTGAACTGCTAAATACATGCCGTTTGTTGTCACATGAAAAATTTAGAATACTTTGCCTTTTCGGCATCTTTTTGTTTTTGAAGCAAGCCTTCAGCTCGAACTAATTCCCTTTTTATAGCTAAATCATCTGAATTCTCGCCTGCCTTACTCAATATAGTAACAGCTTCTTTGTACTTTCTCACAGAAATCATGGCCTGTCCTAATCTGTATAGCGTTTTAGATCTCTCTGGTGCAGAAAGATTCATATCTAAAAGAAAAGTACAATAATCAACGCACTTCATGTAATCTTTGATTTTAAGACATGATAATGACAAGTTGAGATATACTTTCTTCTTCAAGTCAGCAAATTTCGAAAAATATTCTGGCTCTTGATCTTCATCGGGAATGTATTCCATGATATAACGTAGGCATTTCTTAAATTTGAAAATTGCATTCTTGAAGTCACCAGTTTTTATCAAAGCCGCACCACTCTCTTTGATAATCAAAGACGCATCGTAAACTGATCTTGATGAGTCCTTTTGGATGTGTTCGTCATCATCTGGGTATTCTTCGTAAATATCACCAGCTATCTGATCATAACATGCATTCATTATCGGTACAGGATCCCCTTCGTTCCATTCTCCAAACTTAACAATCACTGGAAGTTCATCTTCAAGAGGCACATTTTCTGGGGTTGTCCTCACTCTCTCGATTCCTCGTATCACGGATTTCCCAAACTTCACTTTACCAAAAACAGTGTGCTTTCCGCTTAAGTGTGATGCAGAAGCAGTTGTTATGAAAAATTGTGATCCATTAGAATTGTGCCCAGAATTTGCCATGCAAAGAAAAAAGGGTTCGTCTAAGCTTTGCTCTAAGTTCTCATCTTTAAATGATACCCCATCAGGATGAAGCCCCGCTCCCACATTGATATAGTTATATTTACTTGCCTGTGCATAAACGATATCCCCACCTTGAATCATGAAGTTTTTTATGACTCTATGAAAGTACGTGCCTTCATATTTGGGACCGAGCTTATAAAAGTTCTCACATGCGATTGGAGCTTTGCTTTCGAACAATTGTATGACAACTCTACCAACTGGCGACCCAGAGATCTCGATATCAAAAAAAACTTGACGCTCAAGAGTCTCAAATTTCATTGTAGGTCTTGACAAAATTGGTGGGTACCTCGATAAACTTGGTTTTGTGATGAGTTTGGGTTCCACTAACTTGAGATTATTTGGAGAATCCTCTCTTTTTTCGGCGGAGTGCACTATGTACCTCAGTGAGAAAAGCGATGGATCAAAATTTGTTCTTACCCTGTTCATCCTGCAAATTTCAATCAAACTATTGTACAAAAAGAAAAGCTTACAGCAGTTTTCAAATATTTAGTCGACATCTCTGGGGAGAAAAATCAACATTTTGCTTAATGCTACGCGGACCTAATAGAGTGCCATACGCCGTCAGGTACATTGTCCATTCCGCTCGTACAGCTTCTTATCAACTTCAGCTTGAAAAATCAGTGGAAAATATTTACGCACTTCTTGAGGCAAACGATAGACTGTCTTATCTTTTGGCACAATATATTCCGGAACCAGCTAGGAATGCTTTCATCGCAATTCGGGCTTTCGCTCTCGAAATCAACAAGATAACTGATGGTGGTAGTATGGATGGCCGTGCCGCCAAAGCGCTGAATCAATTGAGCAAGTCTACTGGAATGACCACAGCAGACATGAAATTCAAATTTTGGAGCGAGCTTTTGGTCAAATCGTTTTCTGATAAGGATGATATAGGTGAGCCTGTAGCGTTTTTGCTACGTGATGCGCTTAGAAATGGTCTCAATTTGGACATTGTCTATTTTCATCAATTCTTGCAAACAAGAAGGCATTTTCTCAAAAGCCAGCAATTTTCAACGGTCTCAGATATATGTTCGTATGGGGAAGGGACATACTCGCAGCTTAACTATGCCACTCAGTCGATTCTATTATCACCTCAAATTTCACCTTCTGTTATTCACATGTTGGAGTTGTCAACAACGCTTCAAAGTAAAGTCAGCGATATTGCCGCTCATATTGGCCAGGCAACTGCAGTTAGTTCAATGATTTTAGGGATGAACTTTTACGCTTCAACAAGAAACCAAGTGACACTTCCCGTTAATATCATGACCAAGCACGAGCTATCTCAAGAAGCGCTCTTAAGATTGTCTCAAGGACACACAAAAAATGAAGGAGAGATTAAAGACACCCGAGATCGGTTGAAGAATGTTATCTTCGAAACAGCAATTACTGCCAATGATCATCTCCTTTCTGCGCGGCAAAAATTGAAGCAAGTCAAAGAGGACATTGCCGAAATTCTTGAACAAAGACCAAGAGACACTTTACTTATCACAAACAGTAAAAATTGGAGAAAAGGGCTACCAGATGTCATTTTTGTTCCTTTTATGCTTGCCATTCCAACTTCTCTTTATTTACAACGGCTCGAGAAGCATGATTTTGATGTATACAGTAAAAAACTTCAGCACAAAGAGTGGAGGTTGGCATGGAACTCTTTCAGAAATTATTACCAAAGGCGAATTTGATACAAGCCTTGTGCATTTGTAATCAAACGTTGATTATTGACCACCCTTGTGAGTTGCTTAGTTCTCTAGGCACAGGAGGATTCTTTACAGTGAGCAAAACATTATAGTTTGAATACAGAAATAGATTGGTCTATTCAACACTACATCTAACTACTTATTCTGGTTGAGAGGCAACGTTCTGCTTCTTCTTCTTTTTCTTGTTTTTACCCTGGGGTGGCAACGGGGTGGCAATGAGACTGAGAATCTCTTCGTCTTCTAATTTTTTCTCGGTGCGGTAAAATGTGTCATTGAAACCTGGAGAAGTTAATTTCACAAGCCCTTCAGGGGTTATGGCAACCGTTGTGAAGTATTGAGCAATAAATTCAGAGGACTTGTCTTCCATTATGTCATATGGCAAAACAACTTCGTGGTTGCTGCACTCAATCAAACCAACACGCACCTTTCTTGGTTCATCAAAAATCTTTACATTTGCGGGAAATGGGCCCGTAACTTTTTCCCTAAATTGTTTTAACGCGTCTTGAGATGTCTTCAATCTCAAGGAATAATTGTTACCAGTTAATTTGTGAAGAGTGGTTCTGTACTTAGACTTCTTGACCTTTCCTTCACCAGACGTGGAGATCAAAATGTCCAATCCATAAACCTCAGATTCTTTGAAGACGTATGTTTCCACTTGATTCTTGTGTTCTTTTGAAGGGTTCAAGATAATTTCCTTTGAACCGTACAAAACATCCTTCTCCATGTTGTGAGACAACATCGATTGTACAGCAGAAGTGCCAAAACTCTTGGCAATCTTGTCAACGGTGTTCGTAATTTCCCAATTTTTATTTCCAGGTTTCAAGAGTCTAATCGCTGCCTCACTGGCATTCCAAGCAGAGTGAAGCAAGTCTGCCTTTTGTCCCGTGACCGGCGAGTCCGCCGATTCACCGACAACTAATGTTTCTGCAATAATTGCAGGGTATCCTTCTATTTGGACGCCAAGCATGATGTTGACAACATCACCATTTTTGAGAGTAAAATTTGTCTCATCTTGGGAATTTTCAGGGGAGCAATGGGCAGGGATATTATTTGGATTGACGCAGGTAGGGAACGCAATGCCTTTCGAGATCTTCTTGCCAACGGAAGAGCGGAGTGCATCAGTCATGGTTTTATCACCTAGTTCACATAAGTCAAACACCTTAGCTCCCTCTTTGACAGCTGCTCTGACTGTCTCGATGGCATGATTGGAGATATTTCCTCCAACCTTATACTTGGCCACGACGTCAGGATTAGCAATTGAAATATCAGATTCGAGTTCTTAGAAGGTCAGTCGCCTATTTATGAAAAGCATTTGGTGAATATTTATCAACATACCTTTTGATGACATCTTTGAGTACTCTGAGGACAAGTGCAACTTTTTCTTTTTCCATCAGTCAGTCGGTTGCTTATATGTAGGTATATACATCACAATCCAAGGAGTGAGAGCCGTTTGGTTGTGAGTAACAATCAAGTGTACGATATCGGATGAATTGACTCTTTGAATGCATGGATGAAATACGTAGCAACTCGTATATATATGATTCAAGCGATACAATACTTTGTGTTATTTTCTTCTTCTCGATAGACATTTCAATATGTCATAAAGTGTAACCTACGAGAATGAACAGTGATTCATCCAAATTCTGCCTCGCGATTATTACGAGGCATTTCTTTTCCTTCCATGTAAATAGACGATCTAAACTGTGTCATTCTAACAAATATATACCATTTGTGCTCTTGCTTTTCGAATACGTGCACCTTTGTCGTTCGAAATGCGCACGTGAGGCTGGATATCCAGCACAGGCAACACGAAGGCTGCGGGCGTGAACAACAATTAAACCGATCAACTATTGCACCAACTCACCTTTAGAACTAGAGCGCTGTAATAATCATAGATATCGAAGGTCTTCAAGCACGATGTCCCAAGAAAGACGTAGACTCTTTGGCTCCAAGATATCTTCTATCTTCTCATCAAGTGATACACATCACCATTCCAAAGGGAGTGAGCAAAGTCTTTCGCATACTCTGCCTTTAGGAACAAAGGTTGTGGGGACAGTTTCTGATTCATCTGACTGGAAGTCAATTCACCACCCACAGCCTACTGGAACTTTGACTCCGGAAAAAGATGTGCGGTCTCAAATAGTAGATGCTTCTCGCAGTTCAAGAGACAAAACTACAGACAACAGGAATCCACCGCAAGTGCGTCGAACAAATTCATCATCATATATTCAATCTTCAGACGGTGGTACCTCGAGCAGCCAAAACCATATCAAACAAACTGATCACGATTTGTCTGAGGTTTGGGCAAACAAATCGCCCCGTGCGAAGTTAATCAGAAAACCACCTCCATCTAATTCACAATATCAAATACCTTCGAAGAAATCAGGGGCGTCCAATTTGGAAGCTGAATCAAAATCAACACATCAATTGAACGATGTCATAAATACTATTGAGAAAGAGATCATTCGTATGAGGGCTGAACCAGATGAACTGTCCAATGGTTCTCATAGCAGTCACCCGAAGTTATCGGCTGTACAATCTTCGGATAAAACTCGCCCGTTAAAAATTTCTAATTCTTCTAAAGGCCACAATACATATTTCTCGGTTCCTGAGGTAGCAGCTGTTGACCTTGTGAATTCTCAAGATGTCAATGAGGGCATCTTAATATCATCTGATGTGGCCTCATTCGCACTGTATGACCAACTTGGTAAAAATCAACCGCATAATCAAAAAGTTGGTTCAACACCACATGAAATAAGCAAAAGAAGAGATGTTAACTACCAATTATATGCTAACATGCAATTTCAATTTTCTTCCCCTTCAGTGGTCCAAGAAGACGATCGCCAATCAACACGCGCTACAAATACAGTTGCAATGAAAAGGGGGTTGGATGACCCAAACAAATATTTCTCCCAAACAATTCTGAGCCCAGAAAGTGCCTATTCGAGCACAGAGGATGTGAGGTACAAAGACTTATCCCCCGGAATATCTTCATCTAATCAAAGTTTATACTCTAAGGAGCGGAGAAACAGTGACCAGTCTCTACGGAGAAGTTTTCGCTCTATTAAAATTGACAGAAATTTGAATGATGCAATTGATAGTTCAACTTTGACTAAACATTCCAAAAATGGTTTCGAGCCTAAATTTGAAAATTCCGGACAATACGATGACAGAATTTGCGACTTCCACGGTGGGGCCAAAAATTCAAGGACCACTGCAGCCGACATATCTCCGCATCCCTCAAAAAACTTCGTGGTCAATTCTGATCAGAGATTCACTTCCGATTTGGATTCAAGCAATGGTGCAGGATCTGAATTTGCCGGTGATTGGGACGACGTCGTCGGGCAGTCAAATCAAAAAGCATTCGAAGATTCAAGCCACATTTTCAAAGACCAAACATCACAAAATCTGTGTCTGCATTCGAAAACCGGAAGTTTGACAGAAAATATGAATCAACTGGTGCTGCAGGCTCATCATATGAGGACCCACACCAGAATGCTGTCTGTAAGCTCGGTAAATAGCGCGGGATTCAATCGTCATGTCAGCTTGGCCACACTCAAAATGACTTTTAGTCTCCGCCCGGGTGAGGGGGAAAAGTCTAGCTACGTCGATGCAATAAGAAGGAATGCTGGTACATCATTTAATGAAGCGGGACCGGGTAAATGGAAGCTACCAACCGGTATTTTGCCTGTTAATAAGCGTGAGTTGCTACAGCAGAACAGCAAGAAATTCAACAGCACTGCCAGTGGCACGGGATACAAAAGCAAGAAGTCTAGTGGTGTGGAGCTCAAACACGGTCACTTGCAGCCAAGACTATTAGCTGCTGAGGTAGATGACGGTGACAGCAACAACCGGTTTGGAGCTCTTGGGCGCTCAAGCACACTACAAAACAAAGCACTAACTCCTATTACCTCAAAATCGTCATTACCACCTTCTGGGTTGGGTGGAATTTCCAGAGGGAACTCGCTCGAGCGAGCTGACACATTCACGTCAACTTCTACAGCAAATGACTTACAGAGCTCACTCAGTAAGATATCTAGCACACGCCGTGGTAGCGATTTGTCTTCTGCTGATTCCATCGGCAGTATTACCAATGATCGAGATATGGATATTTACTACCAACACCAGGGGTTCAAACTTGAGGATGACGAGGATTTCCTAGAAAATGAAGATTTAAGTTGCGGCGTTGAAGATCAGATGACTCAAAACAATTACACAAGCGATGACGAAAAACCTCGACTATTCCTCGCGAACCCAGATTCAGACTAAATCGTTGTATCCACAAATTGATACTTTCTCTGAGCGTTGTGGACAGAAACAATGTAAAATGATATGTATATACATGCGAGATATCCTGTATCAGTAATCGTGTAACATGCTCTTGAAACTACTGCAAATAAATTCCTAGCACGAGCAAGAGATCGCCTGACAACCCTATTATTGGGGTAGATAATGATCGTTTCATGTCCTGCATTTGGTCCATGTCACATGACCCAATTTCCTCCACGGTGTTAACCTCGCCAAAAAAACAAAGAACGTCCACCACATCCTAGAAGAGGAACACTCATTCATTGCTTGCCAAGATGTCTAACTCGGGATACACTTTGATTTACGAACCCGACACGGCGGGGAAGAAGTCTGTCAATGAGTTGAAGTCTCTATTGGAGAAGTCAAAAGACGACATCAAAATCTCAGCCATGAAGCAGATCATTGTCTCCGTTCTAAACGGAGACTCCATGCCAGAGTTGTTGATGCATATCATCCGCTTTGTTATGCCTTCTAAAAATAAGGAATTGAAAAAATTGTTGTATTTTTATTGGGAGGTATGCCCAAAGCATGATGAAGAAGGTAAAATGAGACACGAGATGATTCTTGTTTGTAACGCAATTCAGCACGATTTGCAGCACCCGAACGAATATATTCGGGGTAACACTTTGAGATTTTTGTGCAAATTGAAAGAACCCGAGCTTTTGGAGACATTAGTGCCCAACGTGCGCCAGTGTTTGCTTCATCGTCACGCATATGTGAGAAAAAATGCAGTATTTGCCCTTTATTCGATCTACAAGGTCTCAGATCATTTGATTCCAGACGCCCCAGCTTTGATTTCTGGGTTTTTAACCGAAGAATTTGACTCTGTCTGCAAGAGAAACGCATTTGTCTGTTTAGGTGAATTAGACAGAAGTGCGGCTTTGCAATTCATGCAAGACGATGTTTACTCCATTGAGAATTTAGACCCTATTTTGCAGTTGGCATTCGTGGAATTTATCAGAAAAGATGCGAATTCCTCGTCAAGCTCGAAACTGCAATATGCCATCCTCATTGGCGCTATTCTTGAAACTTCGTCAGATGTAGTTGTTTACGAGGCAGCGATTACTTTGACTGTGTTGTCTACCTCATCGCAGTCCATAGTGTTGGCTGGCTCAAAGTTCGTTGAGTTAGCCACCAAAGAAACCGACAACAATGTCAAAATCATAACGTTGGAGCGCATCAACGAGTTAAACAAAAAACACCCTGGTCTTTTGCATGGATTGTCTTTGGACATTTTAGGCGTTTTATCCACTCAAGACATCACCGTTCGCCGTAAAGCGCTTGAGGTCACTCTCCTGTTAATCAGCAGCAGAAATGTTGAGGATGTTGTCAAATTGTTGAAAAATGAGTTGCACAGGTCATCTTCATCCACAGATGACAAAAGCTCTGAATACAGACAGCTATTGGTCAACGCAATTCATCAACTTGCTATTAACTTCGGTGAGGTAGCCACAAATGTGATTGATTTATTGTTGGAGTCAATGGGTGATCTTTCGACCAGTGCAGCATCTGACGTGATAACATTCGTCAAGGAGGTGGTCGAAAAATTCCCGAACTCAAAAGGTATGATCATAAAAAAGTTGGTAACAAGTATGACAGGTGTGAAATCTGGAAAGGTTTACCGTGGTGCGCTTTGGATTTTGGGTGAATATTCCGAAGATGAACCATCGATAAAAGAATCGTGGAAATTTTTAAGATCTAGTATCGGTGAAGTACCTATCTTTGCTGATGAAGAAAAACATGGCGATGATGTGAAAGAATCAAGTGACCCTGCAGAACATGCTTCTGCGGGAAATACTAGGAAAGGGCCCATCATTTTACCGGATGGGACTTATGCAACAGAAAACGCTTTGACAACAGCACACGCATCTTCTGACAATGAAGATGAGTTTCCTATTAGAAAGCTTGTATTGACTGGCGATTTTTACTTGGCTTCAGTGCTTTCTTCGACATTTGTGAAACTAGTCTTGAGGTTGGAGCGTCTTCAAACCACTGAAAAACACTTAAATGCATTGAAAGCAGAGGCCTTGTTGATCATGGTCTCTATTTTGAGATTCGGGGAGTCTGCGTTTACGCCTAAGAAAATTGATGAAGACTCTGCCGACCGGATACTCGCTTGTGTCAAGTTTTTGACTGATGCGGAGGACACCGACATAATTTCAAAAGGCTTTTTGGATGACACCAAAGACGCATTCAAATCCCAAATTAGAGGCGAACAAGAAATTAAGTCTAAGGAACAAGCGAGGGACTTTCATAGTAAAGCTGCCCGGGTCGACGACGCTATCACCTTCAGACAGTTTGAAAAATATGATGGCTCCAAGATTGCTGATGATGAGGAATCGTTGGCTCTTACTGGAGCTGTAAAAAGCGAGAATTTGATCTCCAAACTCAACAAGATTTTGCAGTTAACTGGGTTTTCTGATCCGATATATGCCGAGGCTTTCGTAAAGGTACACCAATTTGATGTCACCTTGGATGTGTTATTGGTGAATCAAACGACAACAACCATGCGCAATTTGTCTGTGGAGTTTGCTACTTTAGGTGATCTTAAGGTGGTTGATAAACCCTCGTCGGTGAACATAGGGCCACATGGCTTCCATAAAGTTTCAGTGACCGTTAAAGTGACTTCTGCAGATACTGGTGTTATATTCGGGAATATTGTTTACGACGGAAGACACTCTGATGAATCGACAATTGTCATACTCAATGATGTTCATGTCGATATTATGGATTACATCAAACCAGCCACATGCTCCGAGAGTGTATTTCGCAAAATGTGGAATGAGTTTGAATGGGAAAACAAGATAACGATTAAATCTCAGATGAGCTCTCTTAAAGATTATTTGGAAGAATTAATAGCAGGTACAAATATGACCTGCCTAACGCCTGGTGCCATCGCTGGTGAGGAGTGTCACTTTTTAGCTGCCAACTTATATTCTCGCTCATCCTTTGGAGAAGATGCTTTAGCAAATTTGTGCATTGAGAAACAAATTGATGGTCCTATTATTGGGCACGTCAGAATCAGATCTAAAGGTCAAGGATTGGCTTTATCATTAGGCGATCGTGTTGCGTCAATATCACGCAAAACAAAGGTTGACGAAGTAACCAGTGTTTAAAAAAAGAATAGTATTTAGGTCTTGTTAATTTTGTATGGACATTAATGTTTTCGATGAAACAATTTAGTAAATAACCAATTAAGATATAACTAGAAAAATACGGTCTGTCATGGGCCATCTCCTTGGTTGGACACAGAAGGTTTCGAACATTTGAGATAAGAAGTTTGGTAAATAAGCTTGAGCACATTGGAATTCTCCTCATCGCACTTCTGGTTATCTTTATCAGACCGAACTTTAAGAGAGTCTCCATCGTGTAAATTTATGACAGGGAGCGTCACGATACGATCGTCTGAGATATACCTCTGATACAGAAATCGACCAAATATTGAACATAATGTTTTGTATAAAGAGAGAAAGTCTCCTCTCAATTTCATGATTTTGAGACCAGAATTTCTCTCATATTGACTCCAATCAATAAAGCCACTTGTGAAATCATCGAATACAGCCCCTATGGTTTGGTCATCGACTTCGATCAACACACAAAGCTGATAATTTTGTGATTTTAAGGTAAAAGGCTCAATTTTCAAGATGTTATTCGCTCCTGAGTTCATCATAAACGATATGTAGAGAGCACACCGCGAGACACAACTCAACCTGCCGTGAAGTGTAACGATTCTGTCAACACTGAGGGAAGAGGCCTCGGATATATAGATAGATTCGACATTGAAGTCATTTCGTAGAAGGTCTTGTGCGGCTGGTGTCAAAATGTCTGCCTCGGAATCGCAAAGAATCATTTTGATACATGCTGGACGTTGACCTGAATCACCCTCTTCGATACGGTTGAGATATTGCTTCACTTTGGAGCTCTCGACCACGTTGTTGGGCACAGACTTGCGAAGCTGAAAGTCATCTACAAGATTTCCCAAAAGAGTCAGACAAAATTTTATCTTCTCTAATTTTCGTTTTCTGAAGTTCCCACCTCCCGAACCTGTAGCTGACATAACTGGGTAACGGTCATCTCGAGCATGTTCGGCCACTCCACTCAATGGTGCTTCTCACTACCTTAGGATGTAAGGATGTGTTGTCTGAACTTGCTTGTAATTTTAATCAAGGATCAAAAGCTAAAATGTTAAAATGATTTGACTGCATGGGTTGAGCTTAGCCGTAAAACCTCGGGTCTCTTTTTTGTTTTTGAGATGGTCAATCTTTTTGAACGGTTCTCTGTTGATCCTTCCCCAGTCCCATACATACGAGTTTAGGATATTCTACGATGAAACATCAACACATAAAAATAAAAAACTAACTACATTAGTACTCTGTGGATAAAGCATGGTATTATCGCCTGGCCAGATCTCTGTCCAACTTTCACAAAGGATCTGTACTTCAACTTCATACCACAAAGCAAGAGACAGTTACAAATAAATATCCATACTTGGTAACGTATAGTACAAATCAAGTCCCATGATAGTATGGAGTATTGTAATTCAAAATTGCTCGATATTGTGCAGATGCTAACATAGTAGAGAATTATTTTATAAGACTGGGTTTCTTCTCTCTTCTTCCCTCTGTTTACTCATAAACCTTGGGTTGCATGGCGCGCAAAAGGAGCGTCAAAGCGAGGCCAAGAGCCACCCGCGCTCCACAGCTGCAGATCTGTACAATGAGCCTTCCTCGTCACTAAAAAACCCGTACAGTCAGAATACTCATCCCGTAAGTGAAAAAGTTCGAAAAAAGGCAACATTGGTCTGCAAACAGATTTCTCGATACTATCATAATGGGTAAAAAAGAGAAGGTTGAAGAAAACGCTGAAGATAACTACGACAAGCGTATGGCAGCTGTGTTGCCCTTCGCAAAGCCCCTTGCGCCAAAGAAATTGAACAAAAAAGTTCTCAAGACTGTCAAGAAAGCCTCCAAGGCTAAACATGTCAAGAGGGGTGTCAAGGAGGTTGTCAAAGCATTGAGAAAAGGTGAGAAGGGGCTTGTTGTAATTGCTGGAGACATTTCTCCGGCAGACGTGATCTCACATATCCCAGTGTTGTGTGAGGACTCTTCTGTCCCTTTCGTATTCATTCCGTCAAAAGAAGACTTAGGGTCTGCTGGTGCTACTAAAAGACCAACTTCTTGCGTCTTGATTGTCCCAGGTGGAGGAAAGTCAAAAAAGAATACAGAAAAAGCAGATGAATATAGAGAGGCCTATGACGAGATTGTCAAAGAGGTCAAGGGATTAAACTAAAGTGATCTTATTATTCTTCAGGCGCGCATCCAACCTTCAAGATAAATTCCATCTCAGAACCCCTCATCAAAAATTTTTTCAAGAACGCTTTCTATATATTAGTTGGCCTTTCATTTGTAAAGTAATGACATAGATCCTTTAATAAAGATGATCATTTATCAAGGTAAGCGTGAATTCTGGCGAAAGAGTTAAGATTTACTGCAGCTCATTTAATCGGCTGAGATTGCTGTTTAGCCTTCCGTTCTACTGATATGCTGAGCAATTTCAATAATCACAATTCGAACCCAGAGTGTGGGGTTGCATTTTTGTATTCATCATATCTCAACTCAAAGTTCACATCTATTTAGTTTTTGTCCATTTAATCCCGACTCTCTTGAAAGAATAAAATCTCTCATTCTACTCGGGTTTTTAGAATACAACACGATAAAATGACCAAAACCAATCAAGTCAAATCCGGACTTTTAACTTTTAATTGCATCCATCGACGCCAGCTGATCTTTAAAGCGGAAGCACTCGTTATCGACCCACACTTATCATATATGCATATAAAAAATAGATCTCGCTAGAAAGAGAAACGAAAACCGTATATTAGCACGAACAAGGCTTCATCATACAGCTGAAAACAGATAAGCCGTCAGTCAGGTCCCCTGAGCATATTGGAACTGAACCCCACGGCGGTTATATCGTGTATGTGCGAGATTCCAGGCCCATGTAAATAACCACAAGGACAAGAACCCGCATCTGAATTCACCATTATGGATTTTTTAGTTTTTGGTTCACAGATTTCCATTGTGTCACTCTCAGACACCTGGCATGGAGAAATAGTGCCGTTCGTTCGTAACACTGTACCCAGTGAAGTAAAGCGTTCCGCGTCCAAGGGAATTTCCAACTTCCTCCGCTTAGGTTCTGGCTGATCGTTACCGAACAGATACATTTGTAGTGTAGACGTCGTTATAAATCTTGTCTGGGATTTTTTACATATGTTTCCGCTGATTTTTTCGCCACATGCATGCGAAATCTATCTCATCGCAATTGCCGTATCGCTTGATACTAATCAATGGCAAGCCACAACGTCAACCTTGTTTTCACCTGGTTACTTCGAGACAATTAAAGGCCCTTGGAGATAATGAATTTAAATTATTGTTATTCTCTTATTAATTTTCTGCGGGCAAGATGCAAGGACACTCGCATTTTATCGCTGTTCCTATATTTGCGGGGTACTTCAGTACAAAATCACAGTGGAGCTACACAGCCGTCGCGACATTCTACTAGCCATGGCAGCTTGACGTTCATGACTTTCATCTGTGAGACAATATATGCAGTTTACAACGCTGACTTCGCGTGTTCTTCCTTCCCCTCTATTCCCCTCAGCATACTACTGATCCGTGCTCACGTTCGAATATTTAGAAAGCATCCCCCTCTGTTTCTTTATCAGGGCGCACAAAACATGGGTATCAAAAAAATATTCAAAAAAAAAGACCCAAGTGAAAGTGAATTGGTGGATGATCTACAAAAGTTGGGAATATCAACAAAAACTACCAATGGACGTCAAGAGAAGTTTGGCGCCTTCAAGCAGTATGCACACGAAAGACAAAGCCAGCGCACAGGCTTAGCACCAGTTAATCCTTATGCTGACATTGACAGCAGTTCGAATAATCCATATGCCTCGCAAGCATCAGGCAAAAACCTAACTGATGACCTTTACCAGCAAAGAGAAGGACATGATATACCATCTTTGTATCCGGGATCAAATCTGAGGGAAGTTCAATCACAATCTGTAGGGAATTCCAAGAGAGTCGACCCTTATTCTTCACCATTACACCATCTCTCAACTGAAAATGTGCGATACGAGCGATCCCAAAATCATCCTCAGAAATCTAATCCATATGAATTCAATGCGAGGAACTCATCTTCAAGAACAACCATCGAAAGCGAAGGTGACATGCAACTTTCGTCAGCTTCTGATAAGTACCAGGCCCGCTCGAAAGGTCGAGGTATTTACGTGGCACCACGTGATGATGAACTGACACTCGATTTGAATGACATACCTTCCATCCGCCCACCAATCCAATCGAGACGACCAGTTCGTCGAACTGCTAATTATGATAATGCCTCTTTAGATTTAAATGACTTGCCCGACGAAGATTTGAATATTGAACTGCATGAGTTTTTGTCTGATCAAGAGCAGGTCAATTCTGAAGATGAAGAAGTTGAGGCCATCAAGCAAGACATTCGTTTCACCAAACAAGAGTCTGTGGCACTGACTAGAAATACATTAAGAATGGCTCAGGAAGCTGAGGCATCAGGAACAAACACTCTTGGGATGTTGGGGTCTCAGTCAGAAAGGCTTTACAATGCAGAGCAAAATGTTTTGTTGGCAGATACCCAGACAAAGATTGCGGATGAAAAGGTCAAAGAGTTGAGTAGATTGAATCGATCGATTTTCATACCAGCAACAGGGAATCCATTCAACAAAAAATCCAGATTGCGCCAGCAGGAACTGAAGTTGAAATCTGATAAAATGCAAGAAAAGTACCTCCGCGACACGAATCGCCAGGGGATGTACGCTAGTGAGCAGCGTCTTACGCAAGGTATTACGAGCAAAACCCCAAACTCCGAACTTTTCAATAAATATCAAGGCGAGAAACAGATACAACAAGCGCAGAGATACCAATTTGAGAATGACTCCGAGGATGATGAAATGGAGAAAGAACTTGCTTCAAACTTAGATCAGATTTCCAATTATTCGAAAAAGTTAAGAAGTACAGCGAAGATCATGGGTCAAGAAGTTGATGCACAAAATGGTCGCTTGAGGAGGATTGAGGAGGATGCAGATAGGTTGGATATCAATGTCCATCTCAATAGCTCGCGCTTAAACAATATTCGGTAATAAATAGCTCCCATTACTGGCAGCTCTGGGATATATAATATCATCTGTGCAGACCCTTTGATCGCCTTCGCAGCGTATCTCGATTTGGTTGCCCGTGGTAAGATGACTCGCCATGATGGCAGAAGAACTTTATGTCAGTAAAATAAGAGATCTAGTGAACCATACGCAAGAATGTTTATTCCGAGTGTATAGCTAAATATGTCCACTGCGATGTTGGACTGTCCGAAATAAAGATTGTCGATGTCAAGGTATTTTTTTAGCAATTTGCCTTAGCAAATTATCAAGCTCCACAAGCCATACCTGTAAATTGATCTTTCTGATTTACAAATAAATTAAATTAATGTGGGGTGTGTAGAATTGACTAAACTAATATCTTGAATAAAATTCACGACGGAATGCCGAAATAATCCCAACTTCAAACCTGCCCCGCGAAACTCACCTTCAATCGCGAAACACCGCAACAAATCGCAAAGTTCCAGAATACCCCTGTCTCTATTCTAGCTCACCACTGTGGAAACAGCACACGTCCGCAATGTCCCACCAAATCAAGGAATCTATTTTTGTTGGAAAACTTCTCCTCAACTTCACTTCAATTTTTGTTTCTCTTGGAGTTTTTTTATTTGGATTTGAACAGGGCTTGATGTCTTCTTTATTGACAAATGATTACTTTAAAGCTTATTACAACAACCCTAGTCCAGCGGCAATTGGTACAATGATTGCGATTTTGGAAATTGGCGCTTTATTCTCCTCATTTGAAGCGGGAAAGGTAGGTGATAAAATCGGTCGTCGGCGAACAATTCGTATGGGCTCGTTCATCTTTGTCGTGGGAGGTCTCATCCAGGCTACATCTCCAAACATATTGATTCTTAGTGCTGGTCGCTTAATCGGTGGAATCGCCATCGGATTTCTCACAACAATCATTCCTTGCTATCAATCCGAAATTAGTCCTCC
This sequence comes from Metschnikowia bicuspidata var. bicuspidata NRRL YB-4993, assembly GCF_001664035.1. NCBI lineage: Eukaryota > Fungi > Ascomycota > Pichiomycetes > Serinales > Metschnikowiaceae > Metschnikowia > Metschnikowia bicuspidata. Next base: position 3,685,222 of record NW_017387731.1, on the reverse strand, counting down.
GTCAGATAGGGGTTTCTACGCTTGTCTTGAATTCACTGGTAACATTATAGGATACTCCACCAGTATCTGGGTTGATTACGGATTTTCATTTTTGGAAAACGACTGGTCATGGCGCTCACCTTTATTCATCCAATGCTTAATGGGCTTTCTTCTCTATTTGGGAAGTTTCGTCATCGTCGAAACACCTCGATGGTTGCTAGACCATGACCATGATATTGAAGGTATGATTGTTATTAGTGACTTATATGCCGACGGTATCATAGAGGACGAGGTTGCGAGGTTCGAATACAGACAAATCAAAGAAAATGTTCTTATTCAGCGTGTTGAAGGAGGCGAAAGATCGTATCTTTACATGTTCTCTCGATACAAGAAAAGGTTGTCTGTTGCTTGCTTCTCCCAAATGTTTGCGCAATTGAATGGCATCAACATAGTCTCTTACTATGCTCCAATGATTTTCGAAAGTGCTGGATGGATCGGAAGATCGGCTATCTTCATGACCGGGATCAACTCCTTGGTTTATGTTGCAAGTACAGTTCCCCCCTGGTACCTTGTTGACGAATGGGGCCGAAAGCCTTTGTTATTGACAGGTGCAGCCGTCATGTCGATTTCATTGTTCTCGATATCTTATTCGCTCTTTCTCAATGATACATATACTCCGCAGGTTGTGGTTGGCTTTGTTATTCTTTTCAATGCTGCTTTTGGAGCCAGTTGGGGTCCTATTCCATGGATGATGAATGAAGTATTACCTAATTCAGTTAGATCAAAGGGCGCTGCGACATCCACGGCCACTAATTGGCTCTTCAATTTCCTTGTTGGTGAGTTGACTCCTATTTTACTAGACACAATTCAATGGAGAACATATTTGATCCCTGGGGTTTCATGCATTTTTTCCATCTTGTGCGTACACTTCCTTTTCCCCGAAACCAAAGGCTTGAGTTTAGAGGATATGGGGTCAATTTTTGATGACACTTCCTCTGTGTTTTCTTTTCATTCAGGATATAACTCGGCAAACAGGGCGTATGGCGCAACCGACTTTTCCCGGAGAAACAGTGTGCAAGAGAATATATCAGATCCGTCACATGATGCAAATCAGACTGCTCAATTTACCGCTGCACAATTAGCGCGTAATCCCTCGTCTAGAAGAACAGAAATCGATGGTCTCATCACTGGTAGCCACGTGATTCCTCAAATTGCTCCTCCCAACGAAGTTTTGAAGCCTATCGTCTCTGACGTTTCATCGATTCATGATGATTCCGCTACAAGACCTCCATCTTTGGAGGAAATAATTCTGTTTAAGCAAGCACAAGAAAGAAGCTCTTGGTGGTACAAATTAAGAAAGTCAAGTTTTGGCTACGAACCGCTAGCAGGTTAGGCGAAATAGTGAAATATCAGGACATTCTTATTTTGCACTCCTCATGACCTTTAGTGCGTTTGGGTTCCAAAACATTTTAAAACAATCGAAGTATGTACAGCCGATAATTTTTGAGAGTATAAACGGCATAGAAGGTTTAATTTGTAAAGGCTTGTTTTCAAAAGACTTCATGTACCGTTGATGGTTGCGAACCACGCGATTGTAAACACTCTGAGTTTTATTGTGTCGTTCCAGAAGCGGCACGACATGACTTTTATTTATTTCTAGGCTTTAAGATTCTACAAAACACTAAAAAAAAACATTTGTCGCTTACAGGCTGTTAACTTTTAATAGATTTCCCTAGATTGATAAGACTGAACGTGACATGTGCAATTATCTGGATGTTTAGGTCAGCAGGTTGGGATTTATTTTAAAGTTTTAAGCGAGATTGTGGACCTGCACACTACACAGGGGTATGTTTTATTGCAGAATTTGGCCCATTTGCGCGTCATGGTCGGAAAGGTGTACTTTGTTTATTTTAACATGTCATACCAACGCAAGAAATGTCTTTATAACATACAAACCCACCAACTCACTGAATCTTTTCACAATGTCCATCCTTCTTGATTCTGATGTTTCGTTTATCACACAATCTCCTAGCTTGTCAATTTTACTGGGACTTCAACAAATCACAGAATTAACCTCAGGATCACTGACGCAAATCAATTCTCTGCTGACAGTTTCCCAGACTTCTGCTGGTGCTAGGATTCAAGGGCATAATAAAATAAGATTAATTCTCATAGCTTCGCTAGTTACGTTCTTGAATTTTTTCTTGCTACTGCTTTGATACTTGCCCAACAAATTTTCTTCCCGCAACAAAATATGAAAATAAATTCTCAAAAATCATCATAACAAATTCAGAGAAGAAAGCCATTAGCAAGCAGACATTCAAATCCTTCAGCCGCCAAAAGCAAGAAAAGCAAATCCTGATAATGCCACAGCGCTTCGTTTCTTTACATGCCGCAGTCCGTCAGAACAAACGGTGCAAACACTTTTGAAATGCATTATATCAAGCAGAATGGCTGAAGCTGTATGATCTATCGACCATTCATCCTTTCAATTTCGTATCATATGTCTCCCGTCGGACCTTGCCACTAATTCCCAGTGTTTGCACACACCAGATACATAACAACGGAGACACCACGGACGCCTTCCCTAGCTACCTCTACAATAACTGTGAAACATTCTAATACTGGTGGCAAAAGCTAAAATTTGCCAAGCCCATGCGTTTAAGCAAAATGTTGGCTCCCGGCAACAACTCTTTGGAGAACTTAACAAATTTAAACTGGTGCTTCACCACGAAGGTATGTATCTGAAGACATGGCGAGTTGCATGAAGTGAACGCCTTGAGTCCTTTCCAACCACCTGAGTTGAAGCGACTACTAAAGTAGACTTATCTCAGGAATCCAATACTGGATTGCATAGTGCCACGTGATGATCTATCGCATGGACACGGTGATATCATTTTTTACTTGTGAAGAGGCCTTAGGACCTCAAGGGTCTGGCTGAGATAGAATAAAGCCCCATGTATATACATTTGGACATTATATACTAAAACACTGATTGATTATTAACGAGATAAATCATAAAATACGTAACAAGAGGACCGTCCAGCTCATGATTAATGGAAGGGGCCAGGCCGAGCTTCGACACTAGGTACGTATCTGAGAGCTGTTCAAAGGTAATATATTATTGTATAGTTTTGTTCCTTTTATGAGATAAATCAACCAAAAAAAAAAAAACACGCTTGGTTCACATGCAGTGTGATAAATAAAACATTGCATTCATACCGCTATAAGTTTTAAAATGAGAAACATTCGTTCGAGATTGGACATGTTTGCACTTTCAGTGAAGTAGCTAGGGTACAAAGCACAACTATTCCATGTTAAACTGGGACGACCTCCAAACAATATTTATGTTCAGTGGACCTCTTCAGCAGTACATTTAATTGTGGTGCAGATATAATTGTTGCAAATAGACAAAACATAGACATGGACACTGTAAACTGGAAAGGTTTGTGAATGAGAGCTCCCAGAAGTATGAGTCCAGCAAATTAGTGAGTGTGATATTTTTAAAATATAAAAATACTTAAGAAAGAATTTTTGTCAATAATTAATTATAAGCTTGCAATTATACAGTACTTAATCGTATTCAATCTCAGATAATGCGGCTCTCCAGCATCTGAAAAAAGCCTCAAAAGTCTTGACGCCTATACCAGGCTCTTTGAAGCCAGTGGATGCTCTGATACTGTGCATGCTAAGCTGAGCTAATCCAACATCAATAACTCTTGATCCAGTATCAACCGCTAACATAGGCCCTATCGTTCCACCAGAAGGTCTATCGTTGCGAATGTGGAATTCTTGTAATTTGAGATTATTTTTTTGAGCAATTAGATTCATGAGAAGCTGGCCAGTCAGATCAGTCACGACATGCCCACTTGCATCCAATTTCAATACAAGGCCCTTGTTTGGAACAGGGGAATGTCTCTCAAGATATGCTTCTGTGAAGTTCGGGTTTAGGGCATGAGTTACATCTGCCGATAATATTACCGAATTTGCAAACACTAGCGCCAAGTCTGAAGACTTGTATTTTCTGGACACAAGAACTCTTTCGACGACACTGTTCAAAAGCTTGCCTTTGGCTCCAGTTCGAGTTGCGCTCCCAATCTCCTCGTTATTAGCAAGAAGAACAATCAGAAATCCATCAAATTCCTCCAAGCTGCCTACCATAGAGTGCTTGAGTAGTCCATGAATGGCACTAAAGGCACAGAGTCTATCGTCAATACGAGGCGCGAATATAAACTCGTCTGATAACCCACCACGAGTGGCTGGCTGAACATCATACAAATCCAAGTCTGCCTCTACCATTTGCGATACCTTTACATCAGCTAGTTTCGCAATGTATCTTAAGAGACCCAAAGAATGTTTCCCGTACAAAGCGCTGGTCTTTTCATCGTCTGTAGCCAAAGGTTCAACTGTTCCATAACCTAATACAGGTATCATCTGAGTTTCCTTGTTATATGGTGGGCTTGCGCCTATGCCAAAATGTGGTGCTAAAGAAGGAATTCGACAAACTGCATGCTTACCTGAAGTTATGATTCTTCTTTGTATTTTTCCAGATACACTGTCGCGAACAAGAATTGACCCAGCAATTCCTAAGTCACGATCGAGCCATAAATGGTTGAGAGCCCCAGAGTATGGTGCAACTCCCAACAACTCATAATCGCTAACTTGTGTTTTTAAAGAGCATGGTTTCAATTTAAGAGTCAACGCATCAACATGGCATCCAATGCCCGCAATACCGTTCTCAGGAACCCACTTTCCACCGACAACAAAGGCGATCATTGATTGATCATCCCTCTTGGTAAAGAACAAGCCACCTTTCTTTGTGTGCTCAAAAAAGCTTGACTCAGGTATATACTTAAATCTGGAGGATGTCAAAAGCTGAGTGAAATATGATATTACATGATACGTTGTAGGATTTTTGTCAGTGAAATCTAAGTAGTTAAAGCAGAGTTTTTCGAAAAACCCAGACAGATCACCCGTATTAGTATTCGTTTCATTTCCTTTTTTTTCAATTGTGCTGTCGATGTTCATTGCTGTGCACTTTACTCCATTATTAATGGAACTCGACAACTCTATGTCGTTGATGACAGCTTCAGGCTCGGAGTCTTGTTCGGTCTCTAAATTGTCTTCGCTATCAGTAGATAGAATTCCATTCTGATTTATGATGGAAAAAGTGTCAATTATAGATGTTATGTCCTCATTTGCATAACCTCTAGGTGCCATTCTCAAAAGTGTGGTGATTTTGAGTGTGTTCAGATATAATTTTGACATGATCTTTCATTTATTGAGATAAGATCACGTGATCTGGTATGACTTTGTGCTTTTGTTGTTCACACAACTAATATTTTTAAAGCACATGAAAGTTCCATTCCTCTTTGAAAAATGATATTATTTCAGAAGTTTATCTTCCATCAAATGTGCCCATCTACACAAAATAAACGTTCAAAAATATTGGGTCGTTTGATGAGCGCATTCTTGAGATCATCAAGATTCGCGCCACCACTCAGGTCTAGAACTTGCTGACAACTTTTCCTCAAGTTACAGAATGGATAACTCCACAATTATCTTTGTTGCTACGCTAGCCATAGTTCTTGTCATTTTGCGCTGGTTCATTACGCCAATTCCCCAGTCTGTACCTGATGAGTTTAATATTCCTGATCCTGCTCGCTCTTCAGTAGCATCAGGTACCGGCCGGCACCGTCGGCAAGTAACAGAATCGATGATTGAAGTAGTGCAAGCTATTGGGCCTCAATTGAGTATCTCACAAATCAGACACAGTTTGGAAAATACAGGCTCTGTCGAGGCTACAATTGAAATATTGATGGAATCTGGAAACTTACCTTTTCCTCCTGGTGAGAATTTCGATACTTCGACCTCGGCAACCAGTGATCATTCTGACGTACAAACGAGGTGCACAAAATCTTTATTGGAAAAGTATGAAGTAGAAGGTGAGCCAAGAAAAAGTTTTGCGACTGCTGGAAAATGGGGGAAGGACGAGAATGAGCGCCTCAGTCTCTTACGTAGTCGAAAGGCCGAATTAATTTTGAGGGCCAGAGAAAATATGAAAGCGACTATTTGTAAAGAGGAGTGAATATTTGGTGATAAAGACTCGATATTGGAGAGCCCTTTTTATAAAGCAATGTAAAGAGTATTTGTGATTCATATTCTTGATTCTTGTAGGTCACGTTGCTTTCTTATCTATAATAACTCGAAGGGCAGAGAGCCAGACCCCATTTTTATTGCTGAGAAAACAAATAATTGAAGTCGGAAGAGAATGAATAATCTAATAACTATGGTAATTCTACCTTTTTTACTAAAGTTGGCATCACCCGCTTTTTCTTAGAAGGACCCAATGGTTCAACGCCTTCATTTTGAAACCCAAGACCCTCCGAGGTAGCATTTATAGCAACGCTGACATTTGTAGACTCACCCATGCCATGCTTACTTTGAGATGGTATGAGTGTCGAGGATGGATTTTTTGGCTCTAAACTCGCATCATCGCTAGATTCGTGAACAGTCTCTTTATGTGGCATGATTGTGGGTATTGCGTTACGACTCTCGGTTGACAATCCAGGAGCACATTGTTTTTTTGACTCGAGAACAGTTTTCAAAGGACGGTCACTTGGCCTTTTTTTGTCAGGAACTGTCTCAGCTCGAAGAATCCCTTCTTTGTCACTGAAAGACGTGCCTTCAGGAAAATTGCACTCATACTCATTTGACCTTGCGGGAGGCTTAGACAGGGTATTGAGATGCTGGATGCCTCCGAATGCCATTCTATCAAACGTTATTACTGAGCAAAATCCTTCTGCCGATGATATCATGAGACTTTGACCATCAGCATTCCAACATAAATCAGTTATACTTAGATAATGAAGGTTGGACAGAATTCCCAAAGGTCTTAATCTTTCAGTATCATAGATTATAACAGCGTCGTGAGTTGCCACTGCGAAGACCATTTTGTAAGGTAAGGCAAACACAGGAGGATTTTCGTCGCCGGACAATTCAAACATTGTTGGACAAAACGCCACTGCAATAGCAGGTTTTGACAACCCAGGCAAATGGCAAACCGGTGATTGATTCAACCCTGTCCGAGTGTATATATAAACAGTGTTTAACAAACCTGTTTCGATACTCCCATCAAGCGTATCATCCCGGCAGTTCTCGTATTTATAAATACCCAGCGGTACCAAAAGTAAGCTACCGTCTGGTGAAAAAGCCAACCTTCTAAAAAATGACTGAAGGTTTTCAGAGTGGTACAAATAATTTAGCTTCGTAGCAAGCTGGACCTTCGAGGAGCTGTCTGATGATGATGTAACTCCCTCGAGTTTTGTGTGTCGGTTCATCGATGAATGCGGCATACTACACCCATGTGGCGCTTCTTTATTTGTGCTCACATTGCAATCAAAGTCGGGTATTTTGCTTGCGTTTAGTAAACTTGATACCTTAAATAAAGGAGTTTCCGCCTTCATCAGTTTTGACAACAAAGAGGTGCTCAATTGAGAATTTGAACTTCCCTTGTTCATGGCAATGGTGTAAATATTTACTGACCGATCTGCACTCTGTGTGGCAAAAAACTTATTCAATGGGTCCCATGCAATGCCTTGCACATAATGGCTGTGATCAGAAATCTCCATTTCTTTCTGACCCGTCAAAACATTGAAGATCTTAGTGGTATTGTCCATAGACCCCGTTGCAATAGACTTTGAATCGGGCGACCAAGAAATGTCATATATCTCCAGATTTGAATTGTGGATCTGGTGTACAATCCAACTCTCTTTCATTTCATCGTCTTGAACACCAAAGTCGTGTACAATGGTTTTCGACAACGTCCATATTATCAACATGCCATCATCACCACCGGATGCTAAGAGCTTCCCACTTCGGTCGAATCGAACTACATTAACAGCCTGTGTGTGCTTTCTGAGTGTTGAGAGATACTCAACGGAAGTATCTTGTGGGTCTCCAGTTTCAGAATATCGAATTCTCCAAATTCGCACATTTTTATCCCCGCCGGCGGTAGCTAATCTCGAATCCAGTTGGTTTGAAGGTTGAATATCAAGTGAGTACACTGGATGGCCATCGTCATGCCAGTGTATGGCGATTGTGGCTGAGAGCATCACTGATTGTTGTATTGTCTAGACACGGTGTATTGCGTTCAGTATTGTCCTGAGTCGCGAAAAGACGAGGCAAGAGCCAAAAAATCGCGTTGGAATGACGCGTCGCTAGAACACTTACGATCGATCAAAACTCCTTGAATGAGTAAATTTTCTACACTAGTATAACGGGCGGACGACGAAAAAAATAATTTTCTGAAAGTTTTTAGATGACGATCACAAAATAGCTGCGTTGTTACAAGTGATGAAATCAGGATGTAGAGGAAGAACATATCGCGCTGCACAATTTTCTATGATATCTCATGAACAGGGCCTTGTGCTTCGCCCCATCAATCTTTATAATATAAAGCTAAGAAAATTTGAAGAGTGTGACTTTCCATCAGATAAACCTTATCTTTAGGATAAGAGATAGATAGCTTTTATATCGAATGAGATTATCTAATCAACATGTAGCTGTTCGCATTTCAGTATACCAATGACAATGTAAATTTCGTTTACTTCTTTGCCTTTTTCTCATGTGGTTTACTAAAAAATGAAACGGCAAAAAGCAGAATCATTTATGGACTGCCTTCCCTATCCTTATTGATCAAGTTGAGAAACTTAAAATGTGAGCTTGAACTCCTTATCCTGGTTCTTCACGCGATACAAAAAGTTTGTAATCACTTCATTTTCCCTTATGTTCATCAGTGTAAAATGTTTCTGGAGATTGCTGGCAAGTTCTGGTTTAGAAATTTTGTTCCCATGTGTGGCTCTTTTATAGCTATACGTTTTCTTGCCTATTTCAGAATTGAGAATATTCTCATTTAGTGAGCGCACATCAGGGTAATTAAGGCTATATTTTCTCAGATAGTTGTTGAGTGTCTCCTCACTGAAACTTTGAAAATCCAGCGGGTGTATCGATGGCTTGTCTTTCGGGCCATTAGAGTGTATATGCTTCGACAATAGTTCTAATTGAGCTGCTGCTGCCACCGCGTTTCTTGCCTTGTTTGCGGCCCTTGAGGTCAAAGTTGCTTTGGATTCTGACTCGGATGTTGAATCTTTATTCTGAACTCTTGGCGGCATTTTTGTATCTTCTGAGGACTTTAGCTCAGTAGAAACTCCGAGTGAAGACTCTTATCTCATGTGTGGTGCACGGGTCTAGTTAATACTTCTGTACATACACGGAAAAGACAGCTGTACAATCAACAGAATTTCCAATAAAACTCGTTTGATGCAGATAAAGGGGTGAGTTTAAATTTCAGATATTCTACTCGGTTTTTGAGTAGTGACAATCATAATCTATATGTTAATAATCTTCACAATTTCATATTTATCGTTATTCGTTTTTGCTCATTTTGTTTTGTGGTGAAAAGGAAAAAGACATGCTGAGGTGCGAATTTCCATTGTTGCTTCTTTTTCCCTTTCGACTTTGGAGCTTTTTCCTCTGTTCTAATATAAATGAAAGGTCAAAAAATCAAATTCATAGCCGAGGTTCCTACTCCAATTTTTTAAAAAATCCAAATCTTTTTTCGAAACGTTCACCTAGTATGACCAGAAGAGGGAATTAGAAATGATGAATCGCAACTATTTCGGGAGCCTAGGAATGAACCTTCTATGATACTCGTATCTCTTGTGGGATGAGTGTATAACTTTCCGTTGTCTCAAAAATCTTGAATAAATATCCTGAAGTCTTTTTGAACTATTAAATAGTACTTCTCTTATGTTTTAGTAAGAAGTTGGAAACTCAAATGGTGTTAACGTCTCGGGACGGACATTTATAGTAACGGCCCGGTTTTAAATATCCAGCCGCGTTGAAATTCAAACTTACTATTCAGTTCTGGGGCTCATACTCTTGAGTTTTTTTTCCCAAGCATACCTCACAGACTTCCCTAAGCCTGCCGTGAGTATTCCTTTGACACTCTGTGTCAACGCTGGGAACGCAATTATATTCAGTATAGTGCTTAGCAAGACTCGTTTCGAAGTCGAATCACTTAAAGCTTCATTCAAATATAAGCTACTAGCGTGGTGAGAGAGAAGAATCGAGTCCAATGATTCAATGCTCGTATTTCCTTCCAAATAATCCAGCATGACCTTATCCTGGGTCAAAAGTTTCCCGTACTTGTTTCTATAAGAATTTAGGAATCTCCACTTGAAATTTTTAGGAAGACTTGCCAAGATTTCCGCTGCAGATCTAGGCTTCATTTTGAGATCATAATCGCCACCTTGCCTTTTCATATACCCTTTTGAGATTGCGTTGTCAAAAGCTTTGCTATATAGCTGCTCGAAAAAAGGCAATTGCTTACTCACTATGTTTTTAACTTTATTCGGATTTTCACCTCCTATAAGCATTCGGGGATCCCCCATATATGAGATCAGCGCTATTTGTTCAAAGAGTTGTATCGCACTGAAAAGACTAGAGCCGCACCTCCTCAGAAGCATGAGCAATGATAAATTGAAAGCACTTTCTAAATTGTATTCGTTAGCGCGTTTCAATTCATCATTGACACTAAACACATGCTCAACGGGCTTCTGAAGCCGTCCTGCAATGTACAATGATGTCCAATCGCGTAAATCCATGAGAGCGCTCCGGTTCGAAACAACGCCATACTTCAAAACAAGTTTTTCGTCGCAATCATTTGTCATAGACACATACGGATTGAAGTAAACCCCAGCTCCACAATCCTGAATCCATTGTATGGCAGAATCTGGAAGCTTGATTAATGATGAGTAATGCTTAGGAAACTTCGCGGCATTAAGCCTGTGAAACCTGACTGGATCATCCACTATGTGTATTACATCTAGCTGGGGATTTGATGCTGCATTATAACCAGCTTGTTGAAATACACCCAGGCCATATCCAAACGAGTAGGAAAGGCCTGGATTGCGAAATTGTTCTTGAACCGAAGAAAGTTCGGACCTCTTCTCTGCAATGGCAGAGTGACTAAACAATTTACACCCCAACGAACATTGAATGTTGAATGAAGACGGATTTCGATAAGCGCTCACTTTATTTACCGAATTAATTGGACAAAGCTTCATGATGCCTTAACTCCAATGATGCATTTGATGTGTCACTACTTTAGCCTAAATTTATCAGCTCAATTGGAACTAATTGATCTATCGTCGAGCAAAAAAAACCCGTAAACCATTGGATATAGTGAACGCATGTTCATTCACTTTACGCAGGATTGAGACTCGCATTAGGAAACACGATTGCTGAAACTGCTGACTCAATGAATTCTTTTTCGGAAACCTTATCTCCTTTGTGGGATTGTGTCCCTTGATTTTTTGAGTCTTTCAATGAACACAAGCACAGGAATGCACTAAATTAGCGAGATAATTGTTTTTATTTTGCGCTATCTCCTCAATAAGTACGGATGCGAAAGTTTTATTTACTTTTCTTTAGGTTATGCTCAGAAGCTGCACATATGACTCAAGCAAATTTTCAACGTCACGTGCATAGTGATTATAATGCATTCACTTTGCCTCGAACGCATGTGTATTCTCTTACCACCCTAGAATTTCAGTCCCACAAAATGTCCTCCCAATCATACAGATCAACCAGAAGTTCTGTTTCACAGTCTTTATCTTTTGAAGATGCAGTCATGACTGGCTTAGCCAAAGATGGTGGTCTCTTTGTTCCTTCTGTGATTCCAAAATTGCCATCCGACTTTTTAACAAAATGGAAAGATTTAACTTTCGAACAGCTTGCCTTCAATATAATGCGGGAGTATATTGCAGAATCCGAGATTCCCAATGAAGATCTCCGTTCTTTGGTCGAAAAGTCATATTCAACATTTAGATCAGAAGATGTCACCCCATTGAAAGTTCTTGATGCAAAATCTGGTTTGTACATTTTAGAGTTGTTTCATGGGCCTACATATGCGTTTAAAGATGTGGCCTTGCAATTTGTTGGAAATTTGTTTGAATACTTTTTATCCAGAAAAAATGCTGGAATTTCCGACCCTTCAAAGAGACAGAAGATCACTGTAGTAGGTGCCACATCCGGAGACACTGGGTCTGCGGCCATTTATGGCTTAAGAGGCAAGAAGGACGTGTCTGTTTTTATTTTGTATCCCACCGGAAGAATATCTCCTATCCAAGAGGAACAAATGACTACAGTCGAGGACGCGAATGTTCACACGTTTTCAGTAAAGGGCACATTCGATGATTGTCAAGACATCGTCAAACAAATTTTTGGTGATAAAGAGTTTAATGAGCAGCATCATGTCGGTGCCGTGAACTCTATCAATTGGGCAAGAATTTTGGCGCAGATGACTTACTATTTTTACTCTTACTTTCAATTACTTAAAACATTGAACATACCTGCTGTTCTGGATGTGAAGCCAAGGTTTGTTGTTCCTTCTGGAAACTTCGGTGATATACTTGCAGGATATTATGCAAAGTCTATGGGCTTACCTGCTGACAAGCTCATTATTGCAACCAATGAGAATGACATCTTAGACCGGTTCCTCAAGACTGGCAGATATGAAAAAGATGGCGAAGTGAAAGCCACATATTCACCTGCTATGGATATCCTTATTTCCTCAAACTTCGAGAGATTGTTATGGTATTTGATCAGAGACAATATGACAAGTGGCGATGATGAGAAGGCAGGGGAAGTCTTGAGTGACTGGATGGCGCAGTTGAAACTGACTGGTTCAGTCTGCGCTCCCGAGTCTGTGGCTACTGCTGCAAGACGAGACTTTGACTCTGAGAAAGTCGATGACTCCGAAACGGCGGCGACTATCAAGAAAATTTATGTCAGCGATGCAGAAAACTACGTCTTAGATCCTCACACTGCCGTTGGTATAGCTGCATCATTGAGATTCATTGAAAGGGACCTCGATTCCGATACCAAGAGCATAAAGTATATTTCTTTATCTACTGCGCACCCAGCCAAGTTTTCTGAAGTCGTTAACAAGGCATTGCTGGGAGTACACGGTTACTCGTTTGAGAAAGATGTTCTTCCAGACGAATTAAAAGCCTTGGCAACAAAGGAGAAAAGAATCATTTTGATTGATGAACCCTCCTTGTCCAAAGTAAAACAATCAATCATCACTGAATTGGGCAAAGAGAAAAGTACATAAGTTAGATACTGCATTCCATCAATAGTGACATATATATTCCTCCTTAGTAACTCCTAGAGTATGTCTCACGACTGCAAGGTCTCCTCTGATGTCCCAAACAATTTCGAATTCGCGGGGGAGTATAAATTACCTCCAATATAATAAAACATGATAATGCCATCCAAATATCTAGCCTTAACTAGTCGGTTGGATCCCGGTATTGTGGAATCATTCGGGTCAGATCAAGTCCTTCCATGATGGACCGGAAAAATACTAAATATCGATTGATTGGACGATGTAATTTCCTTCAGTACCACCCTCATCCGAATAGGTTCTCAATGCCTATACTGAAAATTCAATTCTAGATGCATTTCATTCATGTTGTGTTGGTATGTACATTATTGCATTGAAAATACCAAGAATATATCTTCTATATTCATATCTTCATTACTCACGTCTTTCCCTCTCACTATGTGACATGAAGTATATTCCTTTAAGATTATATTCGTAATCCATCAAACAGAACTATAAAGATGTCATAACGTTACCCTTCTGAAAATCACCCACTTGAGGCCGAAGATCGCGAATGACTAAAACAAGTTACACAAATTTGAACAAGCCATCCTTGTAACCGGATGTAGGCAGCTTTGAAACAGGGTGCTTTCAGGTGAAACAATCCAGTCTATCCGAGGAATGGAGGGCCTCTGACTCTTCAACCAAATAATAATCAACCCGTATTCTACTATGAAAAATTGGAAAGGCAACGAACTCTCTTAGAATTTCTAAACGCGCAGGCCAAATCCAGGAATTGAGGCCTCTACACCCTACTTGCGAGACGCCTTCAAATTGAACAAAACATTCCGTCGATCGAGACAAAAATTTGCAAAATGATTCATTGGCTAGCCGTACGATAAATGAAAACATATTCCTGCTGTCAATTCTAGAGCAAAGATGAACATTCTATAACACAGAATCACCCACTATCGTCCAGTCAATGTCGGGCGTCGAGTCAATGGACAACCTAATGAAAGCCCGCTAGTAGGACTACTACCCGAACGACACAAAAGTCTTTCGCAACATCCAACATTCAAAACATCAGTCTCAAGTAATCAATACAATGTGTCCCTCGTATCTCCTTGTGCCGGGAACCCATCCCATATGCCGTGAGACATATGGAAATCCTTATAGTAACAAATATTCGCAAGCTAGACAGGCGCAGTGTATTGCCTTTGAGGTATGTTAAGGGTTCTTGGCAGCAACCTTGGCATCCAAAGACTCAATTTTAATCATCTTTTAGCTTCACTTAAACGCTGTATAATTTTGCATCTGCTATTGTAGTCGTTGATCGTTTGATACATGAATCACTGATAAATAATGAACCGATATTCTTGAACTTCTTATCAAAATGCTCAAGCAATCTGTCACCTGAAGATCACGGATCGATCCAATTGCGTACTTGGGCAAAGTTTACG
>NW_017387731.1:3602579-3670471 GCF_001664035.1 Metschnikowia bicuspidata var. bicuspidata NRRL YB-4993 | reverse complement strand
TCGCAACATCCAACATTCAAAACATCAGTCTCAAGTAATCAATACAATGTGTCCCTCGTATCTCCTTGTGCCGGGAACCCATCCCATATGCCGTGAGACATATGGAAATCCTTATAGTAACAAATATTCGCAAGCTAGACAGGCGCAGTGTATTGCCTTTGAGGTATGTTAAGGGTTCTTGGCAGCAACCTTGGCATCCAAAGACTCAATTTTAATCATCTTTTAGCTTCACTTAAACGCTGTATAATTTTGCATCTGCTATTGTAGTCGTTGATCGTTTGATACATGAATCACTGATAAATAATGAACCGATATTCTTGAACTTCTTATCAAAATGCTCAAGCAATCTGTCACCTGAAGATCACGGATCGATCCAATTGCGTACTTGGGCAAAGTTTACGATCCCAGCATAATCGTTTATTTGCGATTGCGAATCAACTTGTTAATTGATTCCTCAATCTTTTTCTGGAGTAGCTCGAGAATGAGGCTATCATCAGAAAAGATGGTCACCTACTATGGTGCAATTCGGCAGCAGTGGAAATATTGATATCTGACGGTATTGAGATTGTTTATAAAGAATCGATGAGTGCCTTCATCTCATCTACCATGAGCCTTTAAGATAGAATTGATTCATGCCTAATTCAAATCGGAACAACATCCAGACTGACCAAACATTATGCATTGTAGAAATATTATAATTCTGGAAACTTGATTGTCACATTCATTAGACATATGATTCCATAAATTGCCACGAGAGGATTTCATCATGACATGTGCATAAAGAAGGTTGTGGTTCCAATGACACCTTGGCAAATACATCGTATTCAGATGTGATTCGGTATTCACTGTGGGATTTGGTACGTCATGAGAACATATATTCCATGGATTTTGGCAAGTTTCCTAATTGCTCTACGATTAATGTTTATGGATGAGAGCAAATGCTGTAGTCTTGTCACATCTGAATATTATTACTCGAAATGTTTACTATGTTCAATAGAGAAGTCCTCTGATCTTCCAATCACAGTTTGGTTGCTGAAACTTCAAAATGCATAAGCTTCTAAATTATTGTATTGCCTATGTTGTCAGATCTTTGTCAAGATTAATTGAAATCTAGGAAGTAATTCGGAGCCATTTCTTTAATTTATTTTGAGTTCATCTGACAACTTCGGTGGGGCGCTGCATACTATGTAGTGAATATCACTTAGTGAATGGCTTGATAGCACGTATTGTGTTGCACGTTATAGCTCTGAGTTGAAGCGACTACTACAGGAGTCCTATCCTAAGAGACGATCACGTAATACCCCAAACGTAAACAGATACGGGCCATGAGGACCGTCCAGGCCGTGACTTACGGAAGTGCAAAAGGCGGAGCTAGTACATTTGGTATGTAGGTGGGAGCTGATAAAACTTTGATAAATGGTTCTCGTGTAGTGCTGCCCAATGAAGCTAGTGAAAATGAAAAACAATTCTAATGCTCACCTATTATATTCGAGACTTGGGTTGTGCAATGCTGGTTGCATTATTCTTCTAACGTGTGGAAATGAATTTGACGCAAGTCAGGGGGTGCTGGGGATGAAAATGATATGGATCAAGCTTGTGGGCAGTTGGTGCTACTTGTAAGTTTGCTTATTTCCTCTAATATATTGACTTTTTCGGATGTCTGATTTGAATCATACTGGCTATGCTTGATTTAGAGAGCAGAATCGAACGAGGTTATGGGATATTGCATTAGGTTGCAACGAATTACTTTCATTAGGGCTTTTGCTACCAAATCTTCATGACCCAAAATGGAGGTAAATATTGTGATGGAATGTTAGGATATTCTGATAGAGTCATTATATACACCTGAAATGATCGACATGTACTTTTTGCTTCTCATGTACGAGTGTATTTGCAACTGTTCGGATAATTTTTATGCCACCGACGCAAGGCTTGAAATATTTGATTGTTGGGAGATTGTTTTTTTGCTCGAGCAGGTATAGATATGTATTTATTTTTCTTTGTAGTTGTGCCTTTGCCAATTTTGCCGTCTTGAGTTGAGAGTTTTCTTGATGGTCTGTCAGCGATCGCAGACTAGTATAGGACAGTTTTCTGTCCACCGCGTAATGCGACTTAATGGTTCAATGGTAAGTTTGAGGATTTTGTCGTTCTATTGCTCCCGCTATCCTAACCCGATTCTGACGGCATGATGCTTGAGGTTTTAGATGGTTTGACAATTTAGCGAATTCAAATGTTTTTCAATTTGTACATTGGCAATTTATCTTATTGGAGGGGGGTAAATATAACCTATTATATCAAAACCATATGTCAACACTCCAAGACGTACCTCGCGTCGGAGTATACCCCACTCATTTTCTTGAGTTGCCGCAGGCCACCCCTCTCTGTGTCTGTATGGGTATAAGTTTGCTTCTTCTCTTTTTTTCAGGTCGATTCATCTGAGTCAAAGGGCAAAACTATTCAAATCATATATATATAGCAAACCTTTAATTAGCTCCTAGCTACTTTTTAAATCTCGAAACACAGCCGCCCCCATTTTGGTGATTGCCTGGACGGTTTCGGGTGAGCACATCATATTGATTTGAAAAAACAACAGCGTATTATTTAATACGTAGACAAGTAAGATTATCCAAACCAAGTAACGGATGACAAATTGATTCGGTTTTTGGTTTGTTGGACATTCTATATAAATTTTTCATTCTTATTGGGTGACGAATAAAGATGGGTTCTAAAATGTTCGCAACGTTGTCATTATATTCATTCGCGTGGTTTGTGTTTTAATTTGACATTTCCATCGGCTATCGTGATTTCATAACCCGCATCAGAGAGTGCTGACCCGTCAATCACTTGTTTCGCTTCGAGCTGGGCGACAAACTCTTGGTTCATTGCGTTGTCTTGCAAAAGAAACTTCAAGCACAAAATTGCATGTTCTTTCATGTATGGGTTGTGTTCGTCAATAACGCAACTAGATAGTATTAGTTCGAGGCCATGAAGTGTGCGGATTTCGTCCTTTATTGCATTCGAATCATGACACATAAACGTGATAATCTCAATGATTAGGGATTTGACCATAGGTAGCTTTTTGTTTGACTGTTGTATACTGTCACTTGAATAATTTTTTTGTGAATCCTTTGTCTTATGTGTGAGGATCTCAGTGTTCTCATGTACCACTCTAAGGAGATGAATAAACAATTCCGTCGCACTGTTGTTTCTTAAGAAATGCTGTGCAACTTCGAATTTGGAAATGTCGGAAATAATATCAAGGGACCTGACTAAGAGTGCGTGAACTGTCGCTAGTTGTGCCTCCTTGTGTTGACTAGACGTGAGCAAGTCAATTGACTCGTTGGCGAATTGTCTGCAAGTGTCAAACCCCCACTGGATTATCATCGCGGCTTCTTGATCATTCCAGTCCTCCTTACTTGTTACAACAAGCTGGCAAACTTTTAAGATTCTTTCACGACCTGTTTTTTGCTGACAAAGCCAGGCCCTGAAAGATTCTTGTGAAATAATAATTTGTAGGAGTGGTAAGAGGTCAGGTGTGAATTCGGAATAATCCAATTGATAACAGCCTTGTTCAACGATATAGTTTATAAGAAAGCAGTTGTCTCTTATTTGAGTTTCCATAGCCTCTCGGGCTTGGTTCTGTAAGAGGTGGGACAAAACGATATTAAGGGGAAGTTTCATATCCGGTATGTCAGTTTTGGTGATGAACGCTATGGTCGAAGCATCCACAATCTCTGATATTGTGGGAAAGTCACAAGCCGAACGAATTGTCTCTTTAGTGAAGATATTTGCAAAAGCTTGAAAATACGCTTGCAAGGAAACGGCGAAATACAGATGTGTCTGATCGGTGTGGGTAAGGAACACCCGCATACTTGAGATAACATCTGCAATTTTCGGTTGAGCTGAGTTTGAGACAGAAAGGTTTCTGACGAGCAATACAAGGCCACGAACAGTTCTGATGTATAAATCTTTCTCGCTCTCAGATTGGAATGGAAACAGGAGTATGATAGGTAATGTATCAGTGCAAAGTTTCAAAAATGATGGATCATCGACGAGGGCATCTCTCATCACACTGTCTGTGCCTGTTGATGACACCAACCTGCTTAGTGATGATAAATTAGTCTCATATTGCCTGACATCTCCACCATAATTCAAGAGGTCTCGGGTGACCTCGAGAATTGTCTTTTCAGCGCTGACAGACATGGGGACGACGAAAAACTTGTTGCCGCGCGCAGGTCTTCTAACGTTCGGGCGCTATTGTCCGAATGGAGCGTTTTCGCGTCAAAGTATAATTTTTTCTCGTAAGAACATCAAATTCTTCGCCAGTTTTATGACAAGATCAATAGTATAATTATAGTCTCTTCCTTTTCATTCTTCCTGATTCCCTGGATTAGAGATACTATTGTATATTCTTGATTAATTGTAAGAAAAAAAAATGGTACTCAAAGGCGACACTTCCTGTCTCCTTCAAATCGGAATAGAACTAAGTCTGACTTTAATCTTAAGCGAAGCAAAAAGATTGAGTTTAAGAAATTGTATTAGTAAGGACAGTATTGTGATGTGGATCATTCGCGTATATGAGCAGTACACTCGCCACTTTCTGAATATGTGTTTGGAGGGTTTATACTCAGCTCATTGCATTTGGCAATTGGCAAGATGTCACGTGTCTTTGTCAGCGTCTAACTCGAAGTTGGGAAGAAATCAGCGAACTGTGACAATGTGTGTACTGAAGATGAGCAGGAGGTTGTCAGTTGGGGTTTGGAGACCAAATTATGGCATTTGGTTACCAATCTCTTGCTATGGAAAAAAATGAAACACTTCTCATAGCTTTTTTCCAATCACACCCTTTAGCATATACAGCTGACCCTGACCTCATGAGGTGGGTAGAGGTATGCATTGTATCATGGCACTCTGACGCTAGATAATTAAATTACTCAGTTAATAATCAGGTGAGCTAGGTTACAAAAAAATCCGCGAATAAAGTGATGGAGGTGTTGCGATAATCAATGGTAATTTGAAAATCTAAAATTTCGTGAAAAGAATCAAAATTCTGTTTCATATTTCTCAAGGCGTGTACATTGGCGTTATAGTTCGTGCACACAATTTGACAGAATTCAGTAAAATGAAAAAAATTCAGCTTTTCAGTGTATTCTGATGTTATTTTCGTCCTGAAATGTATCTGTGATGAAATATCGCAAAAGATCGTTAGACAAATATCAATTTGTCGGGATTTTTTGTGCAGTCTATCTTGAACTCTTGTTATATTTGTCTTTTATACTATTTTATTCGCAATTTGCGATTTTTTTTACAACAGAGAGTATACGAGTCATTCACCCTTGCTCAAAGAGAGAGGAAACAGCCATATATTAACTAAACCCATAAATGACACGAACCTGTAATACTATTAAGGAATAAATGGCTGTCACGCCACGCATAGCATGAAATGATTTTGATAACTCGAGTTATGAGGTCAGGCTGATAACGGTTTTCGCGCATGTCTGATAAGGCTTCACGGGGAGTGATATTTTCTTGATTCCTATGTTTAGCCGAAGTTTCCCGATCGACATACATCATCGGCGAAGAAAAAGTCATTTTCATAGCAACTTAGTTTCTGTTTCTCATGCATCTGATTATGAAGTGCTCTTCACTTGCTTAATGGGTTCTTTTATTACGTCTATGGAACACGTCCTGGTATTACCCGGGATCTGAAAATTGCTTTTTCCCGAGTCGCTCCGGTCGCAATCTGAGGTGATCTTTTCGCCTTTTTACTGCCATTTCTTTCCATACCCTCATCTGATACCCGTACTTTTCCCATCATTTTTTTAAAAAAAGAAATCCAAAATATATCAAGTTGTGACACAAATACTGTTTTTATTCTGTGAGCTCGAGTTTTGTGTCTTCGTTCATTTCTTTCATTCTTTTGTTTGTTAATTGAAGGGTGGCATTCATTGATCTCGGAAATGCCTAATAGTCCCAGGTTACAGTTGGAGTTTTTCATAAAATTTTATTGATATAATCGTACAAAACTCAACGAAAAGTTGAAATTATTATGTATGACCAAGCAAGTATCAACATTGATCATCTTTGCAGAAAGAACTCTGCTACCGTGGTGGACGGCACTGATTGCATGACCGCGGCCAGCAATTGCCACATGTACCATGGGATGCCTGGGGGTGTCATCAAAGATTCACTAGATATTGATTCTGCGAACGATTCCGATAATATCTCCACAGGAACACGAAATTCACGCACGGCTTCCACATCCCTCACTTCTTTTGGGGTGTCACCTACACGAACAGAACAAGAACAAACCAAAGCGGGCGGAATAGCGGATGTTTGTTCACTACATTTTGAAAGCACAATGCATGACAACTTTTTACTGTTCATCGAGCCAAACCCGGTTCTTCCGCCATCTTATGAAGATTTGCCACCTGGTGGGTGTCCGAGGTATCCGGTCATAGAAACCCTAAGTGGAAACGAAGAGTTGCCACAATACACCCCCGCTGCTTGTAAATTGGGAATCTTTCAAAGAAAACAGGAATGTGTTTCCCCCTACGACCTTTCTTCTAATAGATCTTGGAAAACTGTTGTTATAGAGTTAAACTCCACACAACTCAACATATATGCGGTTTCTGCACAGCTCGAAAAAGTTTTGTGGAATATCAATTCAAGCTTTGTGGAAGAACTGGATTCGAATATCGGGAAAGTAACTCCCAAAAGCGCGTTTTCGTCCCTCATCACTAATAGTCGAGATATGAAGCTTCGTGCATTTTGTGAGAGGAGCGGGCTTTTAAATGCAGAGTTTGCAGAGAGCCGGAGAATTGCGGCAACTAAATCTTTCTCCAACGCTTTAGGCTTACATTCAAAATCACACTCTACGCTTCAAAAGAGCAGTAAACATCAGTTGATCCGGTCCTATTCATTACAGCATGCTAAGTTCGGGTTGGCGAATGACTACACCAAGAAGCCCAATGTGCTTAGACTTCGGCTTGAGAACGAACAGTTTCTTGTCCAATTTTCGTCCGCAAAAGAATTGATAGAGTGGCATCTTGCTATGTCTATTGGGAAAGATGTTGCTTTGGATTTAAACGAGCGAGAAGCACCAAAATATCGAACTGTTCCTAGAAGAAGACGGAACACATTGTTTTCAACCACCATGAATCTGAATGATGCAATGGCCGGGCGATTAAGGTCCCAATCTGATCCCCATCCTAAGCAGAGGAGCCCAAAGTCCCACACGGGGTTTGGCGGTCTTATGTTCAAGTCATTTACTTCGGGGTCACTGGTCAGCGATCAAACCAATTTCACATCAAAGCCTTTCCATATCCCACGGAATTTAGCGCCAGATATCAGACGAGTTCAGAAAGTACCAAATCCCATTAATCATGTGGAAAACATGAAACTGAAGAGGACTCCCGGACTTTCAGTCGGAAAGGGAAAAACTAATCAATCTTCTGGTTTCACTGAAGCTAATGGTGGTCAATCGGAGAGTAACCTTTCATCTAGCAAAGACTTCACACCTGATGGTCCTACTACTCTGAGTAGAACTTCCGATGAATTTCAGCAGTCTGAAGAAGAATATGAAGATGAAGATGAATTGGAAGCAGATTCCGATGCAGATGATATGGACGTGGGCAACACCCAAATTTCGACGTGCTCTGATCTTATTAAGTCGAGTACAAGAAGAATTGATGATGACAAGTGGAACCCGATGTACAAACTTGAGAGCGAAAGGCGTTTTCTTCGGAATTGTTTGAAGTGTATAAGGCCTCTTGGGTTTAACGATAAGTGGCAAAACAAACTGATTGTGAAGCCCATTAACATCACACCGTTGATCTCGCGCTATGTTACAAGTCCCTCTACCGTGCATAATCTTGAGCATAATGCGTGGGGAAACTTCTCGAAGACAAGATTGATCAATACTAAGGTATATTGGCTGTCCGCAAGTTCAAAACAGGATACATCCAGTAATTTGGAAGAGCTTCAAATGACTGGCATGGCATTAAACAGGACCCCTCATCACAGCTTACAAGAGTACGTTGTTGGATCACATGCTTTAATACCAAAGAGCTCATGATACTTCCTCAGCTGTTGTTAAAGTTCACCTTCCCCAAGTACGAAAAGTTTGCATACAAACTTGCCTGTGCATTATGTCCCATAAATATTAGGCATGTTTCTTCTTGGACTTCATTAATTTGTTGCCCCTCCTTTGCCCTTTGCGTTTATATACACGATATTTTGGATGGCAAAATTATTTGTTCTCATGCTATATTGTTCATCCTGTCTTTGAGTTTGCTTTGTATTTTCAAATTCATGGCGCGTTCTTCGAAAGCCTTTATCATGATATTGCTCACCTGGTTGTGAAACATGGAGGAGAGAGTATTGTAAAAGGGGTTCTTGAATTTGTATCGCAACAGAAGTTCAACCAATGTTGACAGCTCATTTGTGAATCGACTTTTCACTTCTTTAAGATTCCACTCATTGTACAAGCTTTCGAACAACAGAATGCTCATAGACTCGGCAATGACTTTGTTTTCTTCGCAAATTAATTTGCAGGTGAAGCTCTCATCATATTGTTTCCACCCTACTCGTAATCCAGCCTCTGTGGGTAGCTTTGTATCCGGGTCATACTGGTTGACGAATGAGCTTGTGACAAAGGGGACGAATTCTTCGTATTTTGAAACGTCCGTGATAATCAGATATAGTTGATCTGGATGCGTGCTAATTTTCTTAGTGATTCTGTAAGTCTGAAACCCATCTTTGCCGCGACTTGATCCAAATAGTAATCGTCTTTGTAGCAACGGTCTAGCCCGGATGACTTGGGACATGGTATGGAGAGAAGATTTTATGGTAATCTTTTATTCTCACTTCGGCTCACTTAACATCCTGCACGGCTCGGGCAAAAAAAAAAAAACGAGACGCTGTGGTGGAGTGCTTGAAGCACATTACGGATACCGTTCAAAATTCTTTTGTAACTGTAGATCATTGATTATGAGACGTAACTATAAAATTTAAGCACGAGTGTAGATAGCTTGCTTGGAGTGCTTGACGACTGGCTTGATAACACCATCAGACTCCAATTGTCTCAAAGCAATTCTGGCTAAAGAGCCACCAATCTTCAATCTGTCCACCAAGACAGAGACAGAAACGAACTTGAAGCCTGGGACCTCCTTCATGATTCTGTCGTATTTGTCTTGGTCCAAGATCACAACGTGTTGGGCCTTGTCCTTAACCTTACCCTTGTTCCACTTCTTCTTACCCTTCTTACCACCGGCCAAAGCAGCGGCAGCCTTGGCGGCCTTAGTCTGTTGAATCTTTGGTGCCATCTGAATCTGTTAGTAAACTAGCTCGAGTGCCGTTCAGGAAAAGTTCGAAACAGATCAATGATAAATGCGGATGTATCAAAGAAAGCCTTCTTGTTTGCCAAGAGAGCACATTAAGACTGAAAGGACTAAACCAGTTGCTTCGGAAAGCGTGGGTTGATGTTACATACTTTGATTCAAGCTTGCTGATGTAAAAAAGGAAGAAACCGGAATCTCCTTTCTGCTCTCTTTTTTTTTTCGGTGCGCATGCTCAGGCCGCATCACGTGTAAGCTTTTTTCGGCGCATACTTTGCATGTTGGGATCATCGCCCTACATATTAGCCAATCAACCACGTGCGAGTATACAATCTAGGGCTCAGACCCTATTGTAATGTCTTGCGATTTGGATTAAGACGGTCGATAGAACAGCAACACAAATGGCCAAAAGGTCAGCTGACGAGCAGATCACGAGAGAAGGCCTTGGCCTTTCGCATAATTCTAATGAAGATGTTTGCGATGAACGGGCTTCTGCTGATATCATATCAAAAAGAAAAATCCTTCAACCGAAGGGTCGGAACTTTCAATTTTCGAGACGGACAACCGAGTCATCGACAAAAAACACGAATTCTACAACTCCACACACTGAGAAAGCCGAGAAGCTCAAGGCTTTAGGGAATAATTTTTCCAAAGCGGTGCTAAGTGTTAAACTGGATCAATGTGTGCCTGATTATAGAGCTCTTGCGAAGAAGTACCTCATGTATTATGAAGAGATCGAAATAGACGCCCAAAGTACAGGCAAAGTAAACGCATCAAAAGACATTTCTGGCTCGAAAGATGAAGTTGCAGAGATGAGGAAAGGTAACGATGTCGTCAACCCTTTTGCGGGAGTGTCGACATCTAATAAAAAGTCTTCTGACGTTAAAGAGATATCGGAGTTAGGCAATATATCTGATGAATCCGAACTGCAGAGCGATGGTGAAAAGATTGACGTGAAAATTCATGGGCCGAAGTTTAGTTTATCTGCAATTCCTACCACCAAGAGCACAACATTCTCTTTTGGGCCCAAAAAATCTACGAAAAAAGCAAATTCTGATTCTGATTCTGAACCAGAAGTCGAAGTGAAAGGTCCATCTTTCACATTCAACAAGGAAATCAAAGATCCTGTCTTTAAATTGCCAGCCAATCAGGCGATTTCTTCTGGATTTGTCGCACAACGTGTTACTATTAGCAAACCAAATGAAGCAATTCATTCGAAGTTTGAAGCTCTGCCTGTAGCGCAATCCTCGGGTTTCACTAGCCTAAATGTTTCTCATGGCAGTGAGTTACCCAACAATGATGTTTTTTCTCAGAAACCAATTCAAGACGAGAAGGCTTCCACTGAGGAAAATATAAATTCGAATAATGAAATAAAGCCAATCCTGGAAAATGACGATGATGGAGAATCTGTTCTTTTCGAAGTGAAAGCAAAGTTGATGTTGCTTAGAAAAGACAACGCTAAAGATCCATATCAAAGTTTAGGAGTTGGTGAGCTCAAACTTTTAAAATCCCTAAAGAGGAGCACTCTGCGTGTTCTACTAAGAGCTGAAGGTGGGTTGAGGCTTTTGTTGAATGCTCTTTTATTGAAAGATGTCCAATACTCGACTTTAGGTAATGGTTCTTTTGTCAGACTCCCAGCCCTTGACGATCAGCATCAAATTGTGACCTACGTTTTGAAAGTTGGTTCGGCAGAGAAGGCAAGCAAACTATGTGATGCGTTAAATGCAGCAAAGATCAATTAAACCACCAGCCATATTAGACAATGTTTACGTAAGGGTGATGATATATGTATAAGCGACGTGAAAATCTAGGGTGCTGTTGTAAATCTTGAGCCTTCTTTCCCATTTAGTTTCGATTCACAAAACTTCAAGATTTTCGCCTTTGTATCAGTGACCCAATATTGTTCATTGTTGATTCTAGTTTTTGTTTGGCGTGTTACCTCCGACACTCATCGGACAGGCCAGAAATGTCAGATTTTTTTTCTCTTGACACATAAATGGGAAGTATCGACTAAATAATACATGCGAATCCTAGACATACACGTCTTCTTCTATTTACAACATTGGAGCGCAATATGAACATCTATTTCTGTTCATCCTTCAAATTGAAGAATTTACCGAGCATTTGTCCCATTTTCTTCAATTTGGAGGGGTGCAATTGATTTTCGTCTATTGCTTCATCGTGTTGCAATTCATCGATATCATTCTTCAAGTCACCGTGCATTCTCTTGGCGTTTCTGTCATTGAATGCGTCGGAGAGGGCTTCAAGCAAGGCTGTTTGAACGGGAGTCTCCGGTGTTAAAGTCCTCACATTTAATACGACAACCATATCGCCCCTGTTGGCCATGTTTCTATTTATTGGCACACCTTTGTCCGGTATCGTCAACTTTTTCCCGGATTGAACACCAGGGCGTATTTTAAGCTTAATTTTCTGACCATCTATGGTTGGAACAACGATCTCACCACCCAAAGCGGCAGTTGTCATGAGAATGTCATGATTCAAGACAATATTGTTTTTCACTCTTTCGAACGTCAGATCTTTTTGTACGTGAACACGCACGATCAAGTCTCCATTCCTGGTTTGATTGTATGCATCCTTTGTAACAAATGGAGCATCACCACCACCTGGGATTCTGAGCCGTGATCCGTCTGCAATTCCACAAGGCAATTCAACAGAACTCGATTTCGGGATCTCTTCGACACCATTTCCGTTACAAGAAGAACATTGATCTTTTCTCTCAATTGTAACACCAGACCCGCTACATGCATTACATGTCGAGCTCATCTGAAATCCTCCCATGACGTGGACACTTTGTCCCGAACCATGACAGGTACGGCAAGTGTTCTTCTTTTTTCCTTTCTTTAGACCGGAACCCGAGCAAGATGAGCATGTGTCGACTGCTTTATAATTAACGTCAACTTTAGTGCCAAATATGGCGTCTTTGAAAGAAATAGTTTTTAAGACCTCGATATTATCTCCCACGTGCTCGGTCACGAACTGTCCTCTACCACCACTTCTTCCTTGAGACCCCCCATTAAACGCTTGTTTGAATAAATCTTCGAAATCAAACCCCATGCCAGAAAAAGGCCCCCCTTGTGAGCCACCGAAAGGATTACCACCAGCAAAATGATTGGAATTTCCATTGGCATCGAAGGCGGCGTTTCCAAATTGATCATACTGCGCTCTCTTTTCTTTGTCACTCAAAAGCTCATAAGACTCTTGAATTTTGTGGAACTTCTTCTCAGAATTTTTCTCTTTATTTACGTCTGGATGGTTTTTCTTGACCAACTGGTAGTAAGCTTTCTTGATTTCAGATTGACTTGCGCTTTTATTCACTCCGAGAGTATCATAAGGATCGAAATCAATACACTTTTTCGCCGTGCAGCTTATAGATCGAGAAAACACTCTCGATTGACTACTTGCTTTTGCAATAGTAAACTGAGTTTTCAAAGTGCCGAGCATCTTGTTGAAGTTGGAAAATTGGAGATGGCACACGTGAAACTCTACCTTATCCTCTCATTCGCGCTTGCCAAAGCTTCGAGAAAACTCTGTGATCACGTGACTAATATACAGTTAAAAGGTTGAAATTGGGCTTTATGACTTCTATCGAATTCTATTTGATTGCGGCAACTCAATAAACTAAATTTTGTCATCCCAAGACTTGAGTTTCATGGTTCCATTCTCTTGGAAGTTCATGTGCATTTTGAAAGCATCTCTCAAAATATGAGGTTCGTGCAATGAAGTAGACTTCTTAGCAGCGAAGCAAGCTCTGTCGAAATATTCCTTCAATTGATCCTTGTAGTCAGGATGAGCACATTTGTTTATGATCTCAACGGCTCTCTCTCTTGGAGCGAGGCCTCTCAAATCAGCTAAACCTTGTTCAGTAACTATCACATCCAAGTCATGCTCGGTTTGATCAACGTGAGGGGCCATAGGGACGACACAAGATACACCAGTAGGATCAATCTTGGATGGCCTTGCGGAGGGAGTGTGCATAATAGATAATTTGGCATTTCTCAAAAAGTCTGCAGATCCACCAAGTCCATTTAACATTCTGGAACCCATGACATTGGTTGAGTTTGCATGCGCATACATGTCAACCTCAACTGGAGTGTTCATCGCAATGACACCGAGTCTTCTGATAATCTCGGGGGAGTTAGAGACGACTTGAGATCTCAAGCACAATTTACGGGAAAATTCATCCCAGTTCTCATCGAATCTTTTGAAACCAGCTTCCGTCAATCTGATGGATGTGGCAGTAGCAAAATCCAACGACCCAGAATCGAAGAAATCCAAGAACGAGTCCTGCAACACTTCAGTCCATACTGTCAAGTTTTTGAAATCCGAGTCTGCCAAACCCTCAACGACAGCATTGGCGATATTTCCAATACCAGATTGCAAAGGCAACAAATTTTCGGGAAGTCTTCCCATTTTCACCTCATGTTCGAAGAAGTCGATTAAGTTTGCGCCAATCTGTTTTGATGCTGCGTCGGATGGCGTGTTTGGTGGAACCTTGTCACGAGTCGTAGATTCCACAATTGCAACAACCTTCGAAGGATCGACGGGAATTGCCGTGAGTCCGACTCTGTGGTCAACAGTGGTGTGCGGATATGGTTGCCTAAAAGGAGGGTTCACAGGCATATCAATGTCATGAATGCCTTCGAAAGAAGGAGTTGCCGTGTTGACCTCGATGATGATTTTGTCGGAAACAGAAATCATTTCAGGTGAGCCACCAACAGCTGGCCCAGGAACAATCGAGCCATCTTCAGTAATAGCAGTAGCTTCAATTATAGTGTAGTCAAGAAGATCGTTTTCCTTGTTTCTTGTGTAGAATCCATAGGTGAGATCCTGAGGAAACATAGACAAGTGCTTGTCGAAAAACAAGGTTCTGCCGTCGTTAATGGCCTTTGCGATGGGCTTACCAACTTGGTGAGGGGATCTACGCAAGATCATTGAGTTTTCTGCCCATTTAGATTCTTCTGGGCCAGCCGAAGCCCCGACAAATAAATTAAAAGCAAGTTTTCCTTGCAAGTTGTTCTTTTCCACGTGGTTAAGAAGTGCTTCCGGGACAGCCTTTGGCGCACCGACACCAGTAAATCCGGACCAGCCCAAGTATTGACCGTGCTTGAAGAGCTCAATACATTCCTCGGGCTTTCTTAACTTGGACAAGTATGGAGCATACCTGACTCTCTGTTTCAAAAGGGCAGACATAGTGGTTACAAATAAACGATGCTGTCGATGGAAAATTTGCTGGGTCCTGCCAAATCCAAAATATAGCGGGGATATGTATGATAGTGTGCAGGTCTATCAATGTGATTTAAGACAGATACTTTCGAGTCAATATTTGGAACAGGAACAAACAATAGTACCTTCCAGAAACAACTTTCTTATGAAAATGATCAGCTTCAAGTTTATTATTTCAAGGCCGGGGAAGGTGGACGCCGAAATCGCGGGGTCTATTTATACGTGTCTGAGGTCGTGCATTGTGGGGATAGTCCGGTACGATAAATACCGCAAATTCGGCCCAAGTTCGGAACGTAGCGATCTTTTAGTGGAATAGAGAGATTTTCATTGGTGGGACTGCATATAAATATCACAGGTTCGTAGTCCGAACTTGGGGTTTCCAGTATCGCATTTTATATATGCAGAATCAGAATAGTGCCCGGTTTGAAAGTAAAAATGCATCATGACCACACTGTGTAAATACCCTGAATCACTAGAAATTACGGACATCGCTTTAATGGTGAGGAATACTCATCAAACCAATTGCTTTGTATAAACAAAATTCTAGCATAGAATGGAGAACGTGTCAAGTAGTGCTTCCCCACTTTTAGTGGGGAGGCTGAGTTTAAATGTGTTCGAATCTTGCGAG
Organism: Metschnikowia bicuspidata var. bicuspidata NRRL YB-4993; assembly: GCF_001664035.1. NCBI lineage: Eukaryota > Fungi > Ascomycota > Pichiomycetes > Serinales > Metschnikowiaceae > Metschnikowia > Metschnikowia bicuspidata. The sequence continues at coordinate 3,655,261 of NW_017387731.1, read as the reverse complement.
CGATATTTCCGATAATTTACGAGGTGTTATCGAGACATTCGTCACGGTCAACTAAAGATCACGATCACTCTTCACTTGTTCAAATTTGCTCCGTAAGCAGAAAGCAAAAGAACAGGGATTTGTGTTGTTTATAATGATCAGAGAGAAAGGCGATGATGGAGACATTACATATTGTCTAAGACTGTTCATTCTAACAGTCCCCATTTCTTGGCCTTCCAAGATCAATCACAGATCAATCCATTCGCAATTGCCTGGATTTAAATTTGCTCATGGTTCCTTCATCATCATACTCAAATTCTTGAGGGGTATGTTTGTCCGTAGTAAAGAGTTTTTTCTTCAAACGGTGATACTGCTCAGCAATTTCCCTGTCGATGACATCCTGTTGTACTTGGTCGGTATGATAGGTATCTCCTTCCTTGAAATCTTCTTCTTCCCTTTCAATGATACAATCAGTTATAATGTCCTCGTCACTAGAGTATGGCGAGGAACTTTCAAGTTCATCAGCTGCGTCTGGCTCAATTTCTGTTTCAATAAACCCAGATACGTGTGAAACTTCGGGGCTCTTTTCGTTCATAGACTCAATAATTTTATTCAACAAGCTAAAGTCATCCAATTTGTTAACAACTGGACCTGTTAAATTGAGATCGTCATCAAATTCTCCGTGATGATATGCTTGTACTAATTTATTCATCTGGTCTCTGGATATTTCATCTTCGATGGTATTGGAGGTTGAGTGTTGAACATCTATGAATGTATTTTTTTTCTTAATATCTGAATCGACAACGGGAAGATTTGAAACTCTTTTAGGGTTATCATCGAAAGACAAAGAGCTTGAAGTTTTGTTCAGTTTTTGTGTATGAGTATTCAGTGAAGCAGCTTGGCTAGTTTCTCTCGACGCTATGCTTTTTCGAAACTTACTGACACGAGCCTCGCAATTCAATTTCGGAGTGGAGTTTTCATTTGAATGGAAAGAAGTTCTTTCCGAAACATCCGACATAACTTCGTCTTCTTTTGAGTGCTGCAGAATCGATTCAAGCTGAGAAACTGTATGGTGATCTGTCGATGTCAATGTCGATGAATCGTACTTTTGCTCAAGTATGTCTATCGATGACAGATGTTCCCCCAGTAAAAGTTTGGCTTCCTTGAATCTCAGCAATCCTTGCTTCTTATGTTCGATATTTCGCAAGTGTTGGCTGACATCTTCGATCTCCTTTATTTGAAGTGTATCGTGAAAACGAACTCTTCTGGTTTCATTACTTGTAATTTTCTCCGCCTCCTCCTGTCGTTGTCTTCTGTGGGCAATTATTTCGTCCCGTAGACGTGTTCTAGCATCGGAATTACCAGGAAGCATCAAAGTGTCGATGTCAGATGTGAAGTTAGAATGTGACTCAATTTCGAAAAGCTCATCTTCGGATTCGAAGTCGTAGTCAAACTCGTGGTCATCCTCCAGTAATATTTCTTCTGTTTGAAATTTACCTGCAATAAGCTCCAACTCATAGATATTCGTAGGATCTAATGTAGCTTTAGTGCCTATTTGGGCTAAAATATTCTCATGTTCCTCAGTGATATCACCCGAGTCAGTGCCTTGAACAATTATCCCCATATCATTAAATAGCTCATCAAGCTGTTCATCTGAATTCGCTCTTTTTTCCTCCACATCTTTAGTGACGTTACAAGGCTTTAGTGTGATATCCAGAATATGTTGAAATTCCACCTGAGAAACATCCGAACTAGTTTTTTCGGACACACCATCGCTGCTTAAGTTCATGGAAAAAGGTTCATTGTTTAATTTTGTGCTGATAATATTTCCATCCTCATCTAAATCTTCCTGTATTTCCACGATTGGCAATACCAGAGTTAAAGTCGTTTCATCATTTTGTAAATAATCCTGATTAACTTCTATGCTTCCAAAGTGTTCTGATTGTTTTGATATTTGTGCCGAGAGCTTTTCCAACATGTCGATGTTGCCTTTGATTTGGCGCATTATGAATTCTATAGCAGCAGATGGCGCTTTCCTCGTCCAGAAGCCACATCCTATGTGAACGATCAAATCATCAGTATGTTTGTTTTTGATTGAAACTATCAGATCCAATAAACTGAACAATGTCTTATTTTGCTCTTCCAAGCGAGCTTTTTCAGATCCGAGAATCCCATCGTGTACAGTTTCATTAATCATTTGAGATGAGGTCTGTCTTGTTCAGAATCCTGTTCGAAAATCTTCCCCTAATCCGGACTGTATAATGTCGGACAATCCTGGTTAGAACGAAATAGTATCAAAAAGAAGAATATAACTGGATGAAAAGAGTTTGCCATCCAAAAGCACAAAAGGCCAAAATCAGTAATGCAAATTCTGGGATGAATATTGACATTTTTTGGTTTGCAAATGATTTTGAATCTCTGATGGGGGTTACTACACCCCTGATCATTTGAAACTTTTAACCGCAAAACTTTGTAAAGTGCGACCTCGTCAGTCATTTATCACTTGTCATCTAGATTGTGATGTGATCGAGGCATTTGTTTAATATCAAAGCAACAACATTAAAATTCTTTGCATTCAGGAACAGAAATTATATTAAATTTAACACATAAGAATATTTGTGCAGGTTTGATTTGAGTCGCTTTAAACGCTAGACGGATGATACATTTCTAAAATAGGATATAGTTTTACATAATGATCTTCAAATTATGTTTAATATCTTTCTCCGATTTCTGTAAGAATTTAACACTTGTCTTTACAGGGGATAATGGTATTTTCGACTTCTACTCTTTCTCATACATTGAGGTAAGAGCGCAATGCATGCATGTTTTTGTTAACCATCATATTATTTCCAATTGATTTATATGTTCAGTCAGAAACAAAAATTATTACAGCCCATTGTTGTGGCATTGACAATTTCAATCTGACGATCAGTTAGTAGAAGATATACACAGCGCTTCGCAGGAATTTTTGCCCCTGTGTATACTGAGTTGAAACGAGCTGACAGATAAAAAGGTGTTGGTAATGGGTTTAAAGATTGCCTAGTATACCACGCACCCAAAATATGCCACCTTCACAACTACAAATCCAAACAAGAGCATTGGAAAGGCTCAAAAAAGAAAAAGCTTTATACTTCAAGGAGTTGGAAGCGGAATTGAAAATTCTTGGGGAGATGGAATCGTGTATGGCCGACGCGTATGATATCAAGAAGCAACATGAGATCACATCGGAATCAAAAAGAATGATTGATGAATTAAACAAGAGGATTGCGGAATACAGAACAAAACTCGCAGATTTCGTGGCAAAGTACAATGGGGAAGAAAATTTAGATGTTGCAAAAGCTTTACTAACTGAGTTTTAGATTCTAGAATTATCAGACTCAATGATCCAATGTTTCCTCTTGCACACTCCGCAGGTCACGCTCACACTCTATTTTGTCATAAAGTTGTTTGTTATCTACCCATCGCTCGTGTATATCTATAATATCACTGGATGTACTCCAACCATTGCGAGTAGCCTGGGTCCACACCAGATCACCACCAATCTCTGTACTCCCATATAAATACCCATTTGCTTTATCAATAACTTGTAGAATGTTTATCATAGTCTGCTTGTTGTCAATTGCAAGAACCTCGAACGAAACAAGATTGTAGTCCTCAATAAGTTCTGCTATCATTTCTGAGAGCCGAACATAATTCTTCCCCAAGAGTGATGGCGATTCTTTTTGCAAAAACTTTCCAAGATACTTAAGATCTTGTACTTCTGTATAAAAGTCTAGCCTCATAGCTAGCTTTCCGTATGATTGAAGCTTATCGATTTTGGAGATCACGTTGATGTGCGGTAGGTCAAGTTGTAACATGGATCGCAAACTAAGAAGTAAGACGGACACATACAGAGAGGGGCTTGTTAAGTAGAGAGAATCCACCAATGACACAACACACAATCTGGCATCTGTTTTATTTTCGAGCCTTTTAAAGATTTTGAAAAATGCATTGTGGTGCGTGTATAACTCAACTTGGCCGGGGCAATCAAATAGCAAATAACTATTTTTTCCTATTTCTTCCCATTCTTTCATGATAGAGTCCAAAGCATTCTCGCTAAGACTCTCAAGAGCATACATTAATCCTCCGTTTGGACCAAGGTTCTGGCTTTCCATTATTTCCTCCACGCTCACAAAATCTCGGATGTCAAACGAACAAGATGGATAAGGTAAATTTGCATTTGCAGGATCAAGGTTGATAATGGTACTTTTCCGACCTATGGCTGATAAAAACTGATACATCCCATGGCAATATGTAGATTTGCCACTTCCTGGAGGTCCTATAACCACTTGACCAAACATGGGGTCAAAAAAAGAACGAGGGATGCACTTAACATATATTTGGTGTGGTGCGCGCACTAAAGTTGGGAGGCGAACAAAACGTAAGTTCAAGAAAAGGCCTACAAAGAGTACCTGCAGCCGATTATGAGTTCAAGTATCAAAGAAAACACTTTTTTGAGCAAAACAGTTACTGTTTCACCCCTTGTGTTACTTTCAGTAGCTGACCACTATGATAGAGTAGCAAAAGATTCTAAGAAAAGAGTTGTTGGTGTTCTCTTGGGAGATAGCGAATCCAACACTATCAAAGTGACGAATTCATTTGCAATTCCCTTTGAAGAAGATGAGAAAAATTCGTCAGTCTGGTTCTTGGATCATAACTTTATCGAGTCAATGACTGAAATGTTTAAAAAGATTAATGCAAAAGAGAAACTTATTGGATGGTATCACTCAGGGCCAAAACTCAGAGCCTCTGATTTGAAAATCAATGACGTCTTCAAAAAGTTCACTCCATCCCCATTGTTGGTTATTGTTGATGTACAACCCAGAACTGTTGGTATTCCCACGGATGCTTATTTCGCCGTTGATGATATTAAGCACGACGGCTCAAAAGCGGAGAGAACTTTTGTTCATATACCATCGTTGATCGAAGCAGAGGAGGCAGAAGAAATAGGAGTAGAGCATTTGTTACGTGATATTAGAGATCAAGCTGCTGGAAACTTGTCTCTCAGAGTCACAGAGAGATATCAGTCGTTGATGGGTTTGCATCAAAAATTGAGAGAGATTGCCAATTATCTCAGAAAGGTGAACGAGAAAGAACTTCCTTTGAACCATTTGATTCTCGGGAAATTGCAAAATGTTTTCAATTTACTACCAAACTTAGCCCAGAGCACTGGCGATTCTGATAAAATTTTTGAATCTATTGCATCTGAAAGGGCTGAGAACAGCTCAAGCCCACTTGCAACTGCATTTACAGTGAAAACTAATGATGAAATGATGATGATTTACACGAGTACTTTGGTTAGATCAATTATTGCTTTCCATGATTTGATTGAAAACAAATTGGAGAATAAAAAGTTGATTGAGAAGCGAAAAGAGATCCACACATAATTCGAATGGGGAAGCGCGATCACCTTCGTGCGTCGTCAGTCGTGCGCTTTTGGTCAAGGTGAGGATTATGTCTGAGCAGTACCAAATCTATTCCGGCGGCAGAACTACCATGATGTTTTATAGGTTGGCGTATACAAACAAACTAAATAATGCCTCCAGCTTCAATTTTTTCTTTTCAAATGCCAAGAAGGGCCTACAAATAGATCAAAACTTTATTTCTAATGCAATCTTACTAGGCTCAAGAAAATTGAGGATAAAAACCGGAAATATATCAGAAGGCCTTCCCAAGCCACTCAAAGCGAAAAAAGTCGACACCCGGGTCTCGAGTGACGAACATTTTTGTGATAAACAACTTGGAGACGTAAACCTACCACTCAAGAATAAGGGGTTCTCTTCAAAGCACGAATCTCAACCCTTTAATGTTGCCTTCATGAATAAAAAGACCGTCCAGAAGGCGTCGAGTCCACGGAACAAAGTAAAGGACTTTATTAAGTTAACGAAGCCGAACCTCACTGTTTTGGTCACATTGAGCTCAATTTGCTCCTACGCAATTTCACCTAATTCTTTATCCATTGCAGAACTAGCGTTTTTGACTGTCGGAACTGCTCTATGTTCGGGTTCCGCAAACGCTATCAATATGGGCAGAGAGCCAGATTTTGATAGAAAAATGAGCCGGACTTCTATGAGGCCGGTTGTTACAGGAAAATTATCACCCACAGAAGCCTTTTCCTTTGCAGCCCTGACAGGAGTTTTAGGAACCACCATCTTGTACATGGGCGTAAACCCAACAGTCGCATTCCTAGGACTTCTAAATATCGGACTTTATGGATGGACTTACACCTCTCTCAAGCGTTTATCTATTTTGAACACATGGGTGGGCGCAATAGTAGGCGCCATACCCCCTCTCATGGGCTGGGCTGCGTCGACTTCGCTCTCTCATCCCGGTGGATGGTGCTTGGCGGCCCTATTATATGCATGGCAGTTCCCACACTTCAATGCTTTGTCGCACAATGTTGCAGATCAATATAAAGGTGCTGGATATGTGATGACCGCAGCCGAAAACCCCAAGCTTAATGCCCGCGTGGCGCTTAGGTACTCGTTGCTAATGTTTCCAATTTGTGTTGGTTTGAGTTACTTTGAAGTTACGGATTGGGTGTTTCCATTTGATTCTGGTGTTGCTAATTTTTGGCTCACCATGCTCGCATACCGTTTTTGGAAACAACAACGCATAAATCATACCACAAATTTTACCCCTTCGAAAGCTGAGCTTCAAGCCGCTAATATTCAAGCAAAACAACTTTTTTGGTGTTCAGTATGGCAATTACCCGTTGTATTGGTTCTTGCAATGTTGCATAAGAAAGGTCAATGGGATCGTTTGTGGGCATTCTTGGGATGGAAAGAGGGAAATGTCCCGAACTCACACTCTTCGGTAGACGTTCTGGAATAAAATAGATTCAAAATTGAGATATTTGAAAAACCCGAATGCTGTGTCTAAAAAGTGGCTAGCAAATATAGTCACGAGCACAATACGAATAAAATTGATATATAAGTATTAAACAAGCTGTTTTTTTTTGTTGTGGTGAAGGAGAGCTTCCCCAAAAAGAGGTTCAGAATTTGACCTTTTTGGAAATATAGATTACGAGGTTGCAAAGCATCGGATCAAGTTTGGTTATCCAAATATGTATGAAAGATTTTTTGGATTTTTTTCTTTTGTTTAGTGTGTGACGAGATGATAAGTTGAATTATACAAATTTTGTGCTAACGGTTTAAAATTTAAATACAATCGAACTGATAGGTTGAAGAGAAGGGTGTCGAATCCGGAAGAGTGGGCTTATTGCGACTTCGAATCGTGGTGACAATTAGATGGATACAATGTCTTGTATACAATACATCTGCTTTTTCAACTCAAAATGACAGCATATACCTTATGCGCTGTAAAACACAAGGAGTATAACCAACGAAATCGCATAATCTCTCCCCAATGCCAATCAAATCACTTGAATCATTTTTGTTCGAGAGCAAGCTCGTCAACACTAGCTCAATAGAAATTCTAGAGAACGCAACGATAGGAATTGATGTGGAACATTATTTAAGCCGCATATACACATTAAAAAAGGAACAATTATTGTACGGAATAGGGGGTGTTCCGTCATCTTTGAAGCAATATGTTCAATCAGATCTTAGTGTTTTTGAAGCATCTAACATTAGACCTTTGTTCATTCTCCCTGGACTCAAAATAAAGCAAGAGAAAAAATATCAAGCGAATGAGTTGTCAGCTCAGGAACAACACTTAAATGCGACCTGGTCTAGAATAAACTTAAAACAGGCAAGTTTGAGTGGAAACGCTTTTGGAGTTTCTGGGGAATCATTTCGCTACGGTACTGAACCTTTGCCTATCGTTTCATTAATGAATGACGTCATCAAACTCTTTATTGAATGTGGCGTTGACTATATGGTGAGCCCTTATGACGCTTCATTCCAGTTGTCATATTTGTATCGAAGTAAAGTCATTGACTGTATCTATGGATCAACTGACTTGCTTCTCACAAATGTTGATAATTTTATCTTGGGAATGGAATTCCAGTCGAAAGAATTTAGGTTTGTGGACAAGCAAAGAATTTTGAAAGAACTAAACTTAACAGAAAGACAGCTCCTTGACTTGAGTATTATGGTTGGATGCTGCGCACAGCCTGAGACGTTTTCAACTTTTCCACCTGTTCCAATTGTTTCGATACACTCCCCTTTCCCACATATGAACCATTTCAGAATGGCTTTGGACATACTTTTTCAATATGCAACAACCGATGGCCCACCAGCTGACCTCTTCGGGTATATTTCAAGTCTTAACGACTCCTACTTGCTTGATTTGTACTACAATGGTCACACAGCTATAAAGTATATGCCGATAATGAATCTTAGCGGTCATGTTGAATTATTTCAGGTGGAATTGTCAAAATTGGGCTATGTCGACAAAGGAGTTTCTTCGAAAAGTGATGAAAAAGCTGCAAAGAATCAAGGCGATGAAAAAAGCACGAATGATATGTTTTGCGTTCCAACCGAACTTCACTGTGTTTTATCTCAGAGACTTCCATCGGAGATTTATCTCTATCAGTCTTTGGGCTTACTTCCAATAAAAATACTTCAAGCCATTATCTCAGGTTCATACGATGTTCGTCCCCCTCTTGCTATAGTGGATGGAGACAGTTACAAAAAGATGATCAACTCTAAAAAACATCGAGAAATTTTAGACTCACAATTCAATTTGATTACACAACTTCTTGCAAGATACTATCAAGTTAAGAGAATCGAAGTTAACTATTGGTTTCAAAATGACTCAGTGTTATTAAATAATCGTTTGGAACCACCAATTTCTGCTCGTTTACGCAAGGCATCCTCCTGTCAAATGACTAAGGGAAACAATCCTTCTGTATGGTCGAATTTTCGACAACAACCAGCAGAAATTTCATGCGCTAGAACTTCAGACGCAAGAGACATACTCTCAACATCTTTCCGCCGAGCTTTATTCTTGATGCAAGTTTTGGATGAAAACGGTAACTCAAGTGGCATCGCTCGTACAATGGAAAAATTTTGTGAGGCTCATCCCAGCGTGGAAGATAGTCTCCTTGAAAATTTGTTTTTGCTCTTGCTCTACTTCGATTCTGAAGGTTTAGGTCGTATTTCTCCAGATGAGAATTTCGAGAATTCACTTAAGCACTTCAAAAACAACCACCTCAACACGAAGCTAAGCTCTGAAGAAATGAGGCAAATCTGTATGATTTCTACTATTTTTTCAACTCAAAAGTTTAACATTCACCCAATCAACTATCAAGGACCCATCTCTCATAGCTTATTATCATTCAGAAGCAACATCAAAGTTTTTCAAGAGATGGCGAAAGATTCATTGCTTGTTTGTTTCCTTGATCTTGTTGTGAAGGATGAAGAATTTAAATCTCACAATTTAGCAAGGCAGAATTGGTGTGATATTATACGCGATATGCCGTTCTACAGTGATTTGAGCAACACACTTTTGGGCGTGGTCAGCCAAATATATTTTGGGAATTGTCTCAAACTATCAAAAATGGGAGATTCAGTCGATGTTTGCATTGAAGCTAGCCAGAATTATCTTATGGACTTCGTGTTTCAGATTGGTAAAACGTCTCATAACGTCAATCTAAGCAGCATGAATAGCGTGTCTCCTGAGCAGTTCAAATCAGATTTCACTAGAGGAATTCGATTTTGGAATCTTTTTAAAGACATTACGAAGATTGCTAAAGACATTGATTCATCGTTGATATCTGAATCTGACTTCAAATTCATTGAGGGCGCAGATAAAATTGTACAGAAGTTTCACTTTGCAAACGTGAAATAGTCTTGTCATGGAAAAAAAGCAGAGATCAGAATCATGGAGAAGACATCGAAGTATTTCTAATCAGTCTAAATAAGTAGCAACAATGCATTGTGTTTTCCAGAAAAAATCTGAAAGAAGGACTATCTATCCCAGCGTAATTTGCAGTGTTCATTGGAAGTCTCGCCGGGCCTTTCTGCGCGCTATCTGAGATTTTCAACAAGGTCTGCATTTCCATATCTTGCTACGAATAAAAAAATGCATTTACAGGTCGGTGTGCGTGGTACCACATATCAATATGTTTACAGTAAGCTAGCCAGAGGTTTCGGCACCAAACCTTCTATAAATTCATTTCCGGCAGTCACAGGAAGTGGCCCCTTCATTGAATTGCCACGTATTGAGCCTTTTAGCACTCACGATAAGGGTCAACGCTTACAATTACCTCAAAGATCAAGAATGAACACTCGTCTTGACTCAATGATCTACTTGATTGAGGATTACGAGGGGTTCACTCGCAATTTGAAAGCTCTACATGGCAAGATGTGGTATCAAGAAATCAAACTGAGTTGCTCGAACACCTTGTTCTACTCTTTTGACCTATCAGAGGCTTCCAATTTCGCTCTTTTGAAGGTTAAAAAAGGAGATATTTGGAACTTGAAAAGCTCATACTACTTGGCGGCTTGGACTGGTTATGACTTGCAAATAGATGAGACGAAAGCTGATTTCAATTTGCGAGGCAATGGCTTTTTTATCGCCCGCGGATCGGGCCCACTATATCAAGTGGAGTTGAAGGATGGTCAGGAAATTCTGATTAACTATAGTTCATTTGTTGGAACATCAGCAAATATTGTGCGCATAACTTCAAGGCCGCTCGTAGAGTCTCGGGGTAGGTCAAGAATTTGGCATCGCATCTGGAGCATGATTCAAGTTAATCTGTTTGCGACACAGAAGATCGAAAGAATTTCAAAGCAAACAGAAACGTTAGGAATAAATCATGCCTTTGATTGGGTGGACAAGAAAAGAGAAAAAATCTTTCTGGTTAAAGATCAGTTCTGTCTAGTGAAAGGGCCAGGTATGGTGGTAATTCAAAATAATGTATCGTAGAGACAGTAAATAACATATTTTGGATACAGACTGTAGATAGTTCAACCGCGCTATGTTGTGTTCAGCGAACAACAATGAAATGTTAATTCAAGCAGAATGGATATAACCCAAATTTCGAATCCAAGTGAATGGAGATTTGTTGCCAGAGGTAACGCAAATGCAGTTTACCAATACAATGGTCTCAAGAAGCAATTGAAGCGGAAGGTTTTGCGCATGAGAATCAAGAAATCATTAGAACAATACGTCCCCACTCTGGAACTTTACAACTTTCTAAGTGTCAAATGTGAACAAAAATTGCAAAAGTACATTCTAGAGACAGAGTTGGTGAAAGTGACCCCAAGATTCATATCAGAGCTTGAAACCCAGGGCTTTGAGTTGATGGCTTCTGAACACTTTGCGTTCCTCATGGATAATATTCTATACGGAGAATTTGACACATTTGAATTATCAAAGAATTGCAAGCTACATTTACAAGAATCGCCCCCATGTGAGCTCAAGTCAATTATATTGGAATTGAAGCCGAAATGGCTCTATGATTGTAAAACTAATTACTGCCGAAATTGCTCGCTCAACCAATATAGAAATCTTGAGAGACATTTCTGCCCGCTTGATTTTCTTAAAGTAAATTCAATTGGAAAAGGGATTAATGACTTCTTATCAAAGGTTCCAAAAAACTCAAAAATTGTCGATATTGCTAGCAATGAACTTCGAGGATTGCTTGGAGCATATCTAGCGAGACTGGACAATGTGTTTCAAACGATCAAGGTCCTACAAGAAATCAAAGATACCAATGATATAATTTGCAATGTGAAATGCAAAGACGATATCTCTGATGATCTTTTGTTTGCAATGACTTTGAGAGATGTTGGAGTTTTTTTAATATTCACAAAATTTATTCCAGAGGAGAAAAACGGTATTGCTCTCGATGTTGATATTATAGAAACAGAAACTCTGGGGTACACTGTGACAGCACATGTTTATGATCTCGATCTCAAACTGAGAGAAAAATACGAATATTGGAAGGCCACTGATTTGCTTCTTGAAGATTACTATAACGCTTGCAATAAACAATGGAGTATATGCAACGCAGATGAATACCTAGATTAGAGGTCATGCTCAATGCCCTTGATTAAACTATATATCTGCTACCAAACATCTTCTTGATATCTGTTCTGGACTTTCAACGACCTCACCAAGTCACCCGCCTTTTCTGGCGAAATGGATCTTTCGTCTGAGATGATCTTTACAATGGTAGTTTGCACATCTCTTGCCATTTTAGAGGCGTCTCCACATACATAGATGAATGCCCCACTCTCGAGAAGCAGGTTCACTTCTTTAGCTCTGGACAAAATCTTGTCTTGGACGTAAACCTTTTGGGAACTTTCACGAGAAAATGCAACATCCATCTCGAAAGAGTCACCTAAAACCCGCGCATACTCAGGCCATTCCTCACGATAGAGGAAATCTTCATCCTTTCTTCTGCATCCGTAGAACAAAATTGATTTACCGAGCTTGATAGTGTCTGAGTTTTTGAGAAGCGCAACTCTTTCTCTAATAAATGCTCTCATAGGAGCAACTCCAGTTCCTGGTCCAACAAGAATGATGGGAGTTGATGGGTTGGATGGCAACTTGAAAGTTGACCTTCGAACATGCACAGGCAACCTAAATTCCTTGAATTTTCCTTTTGGTCCATCTAAATCATAAGTTGCAAATCGTACGTCAGGACTCCCGTTTTGAGATACTTCGATATCTTTTAATAAGTTCGTTGCAACGCCTGTGACTTTATGTTCGCCTCTAATTTCTGCTTCAACTACCGCGGTGACGTGAATAACTGATTTTTCGCTCAAAGATGACGATGAGATTGAGTAATAGCGTGGCTGCAAGCTTGCAATTAGCTCAATCAAGAAGACAAATGGCACAGATTTCCAAGGCTCCCCTTCCGAAATATGCAAGAGAGCGTCAGCTAAATTCAACTTTTTGTCATGAATGTTTTCAGCGAATTCTAATTTGTCTGATCCCAAACGCATGGATGTAGTCTTTGCTGCTTCATTTGGTGCAAAAGGAGCTATTGACTTCAATGCTTGTCTGGAGATCGGACCTGAGATTTCTAAGTGATGCCTAATTACAGCTTCGTAAGTAATTGGAGTGGGAAAAGGGAGTTGAACCGTTGAATCGAGTGTTTTTAATTTAAAAACAAGACCCCTCTTTTCTTCCAATCCAAAACAATGAATGAATTTGCCGACATTCTCATTCGAATTTGAAGGCCAAATTGCAAGGTGATCACCAGTAGAGTACTTTAAATTTGAAGGGGATAAATCGAACTCAGCATGAACGCACGAGCGACTTGGGGAATCAAACATCTCTTTTGATTGGGATACGCGTGCAATGTAGGGGTGTAAGTGATCAAATGGGCCCCTCGTAATTGGGCTTGTACAACTGACATATGTCAGGTTTGGCTCACCGTTTGATACAGATTCATCTGAGGATGTAAGGGATGGTTGGTCGATCAACTGGAAAGAGGGCTCATACTCCAGCTCGTGCTCTTCTAGATTCACGTTGCTCTTCAAAGAATCGAAGCATTCTTCTTTCCAAGACAAGAAATCCTCATCCATTGTACCCAAGCCATCATCACCCTGGCCATAAGGTGCAAACCTTTCAGCGCCAAGAAGCTCAAGCTTATCGTTCAACTTCGCACCCATGGCATTGTAAAACTCATAAGTGGAATTTCCCAACCCAAACACTGTAAATTTGAGATTCGTTACCTGGTCAGCCTCATTGTCAAGCCAGTTAAAAAACTCCACAGCATTGTCAGTGGGTTCTCCCTCACCGTAAGTTGCTACCATAAAAAACATCAAACAATTCAGGTCCAAGTCTTTCAAGTTATCAAAATCATAATCAGCCAAGTCGGCGATTAGCACATTTAGACCAAACTTGGAGTGTAGTTCTCTGGCCAACTTATGAGCATAATCTTCGGCTGTACCAGTTTGAGATCCATAAAATACTACACTGTTTTTCTTGTTTTGCTCTAGTTTGACAAGGAGGTCTCTCTCTTCTTCGCCGCCATCAGCTACAAAACCGGCGTTGCTTGAGCCATCAGAACCAAAGATGAAGTCCTTGCTATAATAGTAAGCAACTGCCAAGGCGAGAGCTGTGATCACAATTAAGTCTAGTTTGTCTAACATGTGAGATGTGCTGTGAAATATTCTTCGATGTGGGAGTAAGCTTGTGCTTTATACGAAGAAAGCGAACGCGCAACGGCGGAATTTTTATTATACCTTTGCGATATCAGTAAAATGTGAAAAGCCTGAAGACATAAAACCCGAGGGGAATTTGAATTTTTACACCTTTGTATTCCCATGAGGTTCAAAGAAAGAGGACACAGAGTAATCATAAAAGTACATATATTAACAATGCAAATAAAGTCATCAGAATTATTGAAACGTTTGTAAGCGTTTGTTACCGTTATACGAATATAGCGGAATATAACGCGAACAGAATTTCCATTTTGGGAAAAGTTTATGTGTGCATATCATTTTTTGGGAAGGATGGTCTTTCTTATCATAGTTATGAACCACAAAATAAGGAGGACAAAGTCACCAAATTGAAGACCACATTTTAACATGCCTCAATATCGGTTCAACTACAGTTGTTTGTTCAGTGGCTTTTCATTTTTTGATATGCTATGTTGGTATATGCAGATCCATGTCATTCAACGTGGCTTCTTCATTTAAATTGGGTTCAAACTCGGGAAAGCAACGCTTCATAGACTCACAAATCTTATCTTGAAGATCTTTTTCTTTGTAGATTTGAAGAAAAAAATTATAAATACACTGGGAATCAAATTCTCGCTTGCACCGCTCTCCCAACGAATACTCAATATAAGATCCCGACTGATCAGCTCCAGCTGGCGACGTCTTCTTTATATAATCTCTTTTGGCAATATCTCCTAAAATATTTTGAATTGGTTTGTTTAGAAGAGGAACTGGTATGCTGAGATTACTAGATATTCCAAAAGCAGATAAACTGTTGACGAGATCGTTTTCATTTATTCTGTTTTCACTCAAAACTATTATTGATATGATCAACATAGTGATCCCGCCCATGACTTTGTCTGATGTGTTGATGGACATCAAATCTTTTTTAGACTTATGAATCAAGAATATTGAGCTCAGAAGATTAGCTTGATAATCGACCAGAGGCGAATTCGCTTCACATAAAGAATAGAAAATTTCCCTGGAATGTGCTTTGAGATTTGAGAAAACTGTTATGTCACTGCCACACTGCTCCAATGATAGACCATAAGTGAATTCCAATTCTTTTTTGACAGCTGAAATCCAGTATTTGAGATTTCCTTTGCTATACAGTGTTTGAAGTATGGAGTGAATATGCTCATTTCGTATTCGCAAGTTGCGGGAGACTTTTCCCAAAATCATTCGAATGATATCTGCAACAATTTCCTGTTCATGGATCTCGGGTAGTTCTGTGGCACTTCGTTTATTGACAAGATCAGAGGAACAACTTGCCTCTACGGCGGAGATAGTCCTCTTTAGCATTTTCATCTTAATGTTTGAGACTCCGACACCAGCGCTCGATGTTACCCTGCGCGAAGAATATGGGGTTTTGTCTGCAGAATTTAGCGATCTCGAAACTCTTCGTTCGCAGCTGAGTATATGTTCATGTAGCAAAGATGTCAATATTTATGATGGTAAATTTCAACGCTCAGTACACAATAAAGGCGTATTAAGTCGAAGGTTTCTATTTGCATTGAACCACGTCATGAGTTAATGGCATATATCGGTCAGTCCTCTCATGAGTTTGTGAATTTGCACGTGTACTATGTGCCCTATAACATATTTCTCTACCAACATTCAACCCAGCTAAGAAAAGAAATAGAACCTACATGATCTGATAATCTATGACTGTCATTTAGTTTTGGAAACTGTAAGATGTATTGAAGCAATTTGGTGCACCGGTTATTCCCACCTGAATTCCCTTTGAGTTGTCCATCAAGTTAGACAGTTATTCGATCGGAACTTCTGAATGAGACGAGATATTACCCACTCACTGAATTTATTGGGTGAAAACAGCTATAAGAGGAAAAGGAAAGTGAAAATATTGGACATGTACTCCAGAAGGCTTCCAGATACGCACATAGTGTCGAAACTGGGGCCGTCACCTCCTGTCAATCACGCCCTGGATGATTTTCTTTCTCGTAGATTCATCCACCTGGAATCTCGAAATCAGAAGCATCATCAATGATCTTGGACCTCTCAGCGCCGGTTTCCTGGAAGTGAAGTAACGTTTCTAACCGTTCCTGCGCCTTCATAAGCTCAGGGTTCTTGTTCTTTGACATCTGGTGGTGCTGAAGCCCCTTTTTCTGCTCCCCTCTTTCTCTTTCTTGGACTCGAGCTCCCGCTGTTTCTTTGCATCCTCCTCTAGTTGCCTCAACGCAGCGTCCTGTGCCTTCCACAAGTTTCCACCCGGGGTAGTTCCGTACTTTATTTTCTTTGGTGCTAACTTCGAAGGCTGGTTTTGATACGCAAACTCCATTGCTCGAATTTTTTTTTTTTGAATGAGTTTATTTTAAATGTTTTTAATGAAACATCGTATCATAGGGTGTCACTGGAGGGATGTACAGCCCACCACTAACGAAAACTATAAAGAAAAAACCTATAATAGATCGCAACATTGGCTCAGGTGAAAAGGTACCAGCCCCAGTTCACGTATTCTCCCGAAGAGAATGTGAATCCCCTCAAAGAGACGTCTGTCCAGAACCAATGTCAACCACTTGAATAAATTAACTATATGTCATCATCCCATAGGATACACTTTTTCGGGGGCCTGTGACCATAGATCATTTGACAACGCGGCAAAAGGTACATTTGTCTTGGCGTCCCTAAGCAAATAAACCCTGCGAACGCCTTTATCAAACCAATTGAGGATTTTTAGATTGTCGAAGAAAGTACCCAGAGGAGCTAGCATCTCCCCTAAGTGCATTGAAGTCTGAAAACCGAACTTCTGACACCAAAAGTGCACAATCTCATACTCATTATTGTTTTTTTTTGGTAGATTCATCTGATTAAAGGGGCAAAACTATGGTCATGAGTTTGTTTTACGGACCTGATGCCTATAAGTTGTACCATAAGTTTAATTAGGGGTATAATTTTTTTCTGAGGTTCAACACTAGTGAACATTTGAGCGTTCAAAGCACACGAGGGATATATTTTGCATGTGCCTGTTTCCCAACATGAAAGGTTGTATAGTGTAGTGGTTATCACTTTCGGTTTTGATCCGAACAACCCCGGTTCGAATCCGGGTACGACCTTTTTTTGAAAAGTTGCTTTGTTGTTTTTGTATGTTTGATCTGGTAAAAGTATCCCGTGATACTCTTCAGACCCAGTGTATAAATCTGTTTGCCGAGCACAAAATAGAATCTGAAAAAGGGATCAAATTCTGAGACACATAAACACATTGCAAGGTATTCTTCTGATGTTCTGCAGCAGGTTAACGATGAAAACAATTTACTAAAGAAAATAACCAAAAAGGGGTTGGGAAACATTCCAAACGTGTAATGATTTTTTCGTCCTTAAACTATGCATGTAGAGACAAAAGAATCATTACAGACCGTCATCCATCAAACAGTTGAACTCTATGAACTTTATTACTGCGTATTAACAACTACTACTGTCTCCTGACTGTACGAAACATTCCGGGTGCAATTAGACAACATTGGGCCTGTTTACTTATTTCTCCATTTGAAGACACATCGTCTGGCATTAAAAAACTATCAAGCGGTGAAGTGCTAGCATGGTTCAGAAAACATTTCAGATGTGATTTGGCAATTATTGAGCAAAGAACCAGGAGCTTTGAGAAAAAAATGAGCAGCTTCCCAAGGAAATAAGAAATAATGAATGGCTAATTTCCTCAATTTTTGGAGACTAGGCTAGAAAATAAAAAAAAAGAAAATTATTGTGGAAATGTATTGAAATGAGAAACATAGCCGCGACCACCACCTTTGTAGTCTAAGTTTGAGTACTGGTGCAGAATTTACACTGTCTTAAAGAGAACAGTAAACTTGTTTGAGTGCCCCGAAATGAATACTTAAGTGTTCTTAATATTTGAAGTCAAACATGGGAAAAGAAGTGATATCAAAAAGGTATTGAGACTGCCTAAGAAGAAACGTCGCTTTGTTCATTTTATTGGGTATCACTTAATTAAAGAATGTCTTGTGTCCTTTAAAACTTGTAAAACAAAGAGATGATCATCAATTTGCGCCAACCCGCTCACAGTGAGTGCTCCACAAATCTGATCAGTTCCTGAAATTTTTATTGGAACAGATCCACCATGAAAAGCATATTCTTTGGAGTCGACGAATAACGCTTTCTCGGCGCTCATCTGCTTCATTGCCATCTTGCGTCCCATGTAAAATGATGATTTACCGAAACGAAATGCTGTATTTTTCTTTCTCGTTACCCAATGTTCGTTGTCGAGCACAATTCCGTTTTTTGATGGTGCGTGGAACAATACTTGGCCATTGGAAAGGGATATATCGATGAGCATAGGCTTATCGTACCCTTGTGCTAGTTTATGTGCATACAACCCAATTTGCCAAGCAATTGACGAATCGAAATGTGGCAAAGCGATTTTGTCACTCTCGTAATGATCAATTTCTTCCAAAGAATAAGAAAAGAAAGCGTTTGACATAATAATCGAGCAAGTCAATGGTATAGAATGTGTATCATCGATATCTCGAAACTCCGACGAAGAAGCAAGCATAGAACCCCCACGCGCGTGGGAGTATAAATTATACATAATATCGCACGGGAAGTGTACTTGAAGTTGACTCGCCTCAGTACAGAGAATACACCAGAGGGAATTAATAATTAAGACACATGGTCCAGGTTTTAAATCATCATGTATATGGAAAAATGTATTCTTATCTTTTTTTATTTTGAATTCCGATTTCAGCTTGCACACGTTGAGGACTTATAAGCTATCTTCCGTATTGTTTGTTACGTTCATAGCTGCTCGCCGATTCCCCGTGTCCGGAGATTAGTATTTGGAATACTGCAGATAAAGATATCTAGACCGCTTATCTTTTACTATCATCGGAGAAAAAAAGCTATGAGGAGACAAGTAAAATCAAAGTTTGGACATCAGCCAATAAATAGAGCGAGAAATCCTACCTCAAGGTCAGTTAAATTGACTCTTCCCTGATATTCAAGCGAGTCTGCCTAAAAAAACTGAGTTCTGAATCTTGTGTGGTCTGAGGAAATTGAAACAATGCTATCAAATGAAGTACCTGTGAATCGGCGACTCTTACAATGTACCAGTGCAATTTTTTGGTGTTTGTTATCCGGTGGTCCTATTTTCGGATTTGCTGCCTTAAAACCCATCCTAATCAAAGAAAAAATCTATGAAAATGTTTGTGAATACTCAACTAATTCGTCCACGAGTGCATGGGAGAAGTTAGTTTTAGACCCTTCCATGTTCGGGTCAGTGAGTATTTCCGTGATTAGCTCCGCATTTGGGATTTCTGAGGACCTAAGTGAAGCGAAATGCACTGCTCAAGATTTGAAACTCAACATGATGTTTACCGTTGCCGCCATGTTGACCAACGTTTCCGCTTTACTCATTGGTACTTGCCTTGATAACTTCGGGCCTAAATTCTGTGGTCTCGCTGGTGCTTCTTTCCTATATGTGGCATGCTTCATCTTTATGTTCAGCGATATTATAAAGTCCAGGTTATCACTTTTCGACCCGTATTTAATCGGATATGCTTCTATGGCATTAGGGGGTCCTTTTGCTTTTATTTCATCATTCCAACTTTCAAATTCTTTTCCCTCGAAAAGTGGGACAATTTTGGCTCTCATTACAGGTGCATTTGATGCCTCTTCTGCAATATTTCTCCTCTATCGCATTGTTTACAATGCTACAAGTGAGTCGTTCACCTTGGATAAATTTTTCAAGTGTTATTTATTTGTTCCCACATTCATTGCAGTTATGCAGATTCTCATTATGCCCAACGAGTCGTACAAGACTGAACCAGGTACAGTGTTGTGCCAAGACGATTTTGGTGAACGATCAACAACTTCTATAGCAGCAGCAACAGAAACAGATGCTTTGATTGGCGAGTCACTAAATAGTCTGACTAAGCACTCAAGAAGAGATTCAATTGGTGATGCATTAAAACAACCTTATGCATTAGAGGGGGAAGAATTTTTGATCGAGCATTCAGGTGGTATATTTGGAGTTTTGCATGGTTTCTCTGCAGCATATCAACTCAAAACACCATGGTTTTTTCTTATGTGTTTGTTCACCACGATTCAGATGTTAAGATTAAATTATTTTGTGGCCACTGTGGGATCACAATACTCATATTTATTGGACTCAATTTCACAAAGTGCCAATTTGAATAGGTTCTTTGACATCGCATTGCCACTCGGTGGCATAGTTGCGATACCGTTTATCGGAATATTTCTTGATTACTGCTCAACCGTGGTAGTCTTGGCAACACTACTTGGGGTCTCATTATCAATTGGAATCCTTGGCCTCTTTCCTAGCTTTTCAGCTGGTGTGTTGAATGTCTCTCTCTTTGTTGTCTACAGACCATTCTTTTACACAACCGTCTCTGATTACAGTGCTAAAGTATTTGGTTTCGATACTTTTGGGACTGTTTATGGCTCCATTATTTGCATTGCTGGTGTATTCAACTACCTTCAATCGGTGTTGGACAAACTCACACACACTACTTTTGCTATGAATCCAACACCCATCAACATTATTTTGGTTACCCTCACTTTTATTGCTGGTTTAGCAACTGTGGGCTACGTGAGGCAGCAGGCTGTTTTGTACAAGAAAAACAAGCAAGTTGATCATTTGCACAATGTATAAGGGTAAAAACAAAACCCGGCTCATATTCAATTTTTTATACTGAAATCATATATGTAGACACCATACATTTTACCTTTCGCACTCGTTTTCGCCCTCAGACATTATCATAGATGTCGCGATAAATTCAGCCAAAAATCCTTACATCGTCCTGTATGAAATTTGAGCTTGATCTGTTCAACTTTTGAAACGCAGTCCTCCCTTAGTTCAAAACTCTAGCACTATGAAACCTGTTGTATCTACCGGCAAAGCATACTTCTGTACCATATTATCCGCTTTTGCAATAGTAATTTTATCTGTGATTGGATATCTTTTCAAAATTGGCCATGAATCTATGATGGGGTCCATCAACGACCCAGAGGATGGAGAGGCTGTTGCTAAAACTGTCTTTGGCGCTGTGTTTGTATACTTGGCACTTTTCGCCTTTTGTGGGTCGCAGGTATGCTTGATTCAGAAGCAGAATAGAATTCAGTTGTAAGCAAATCATCTTTTCTGAATTATATAATTTATTTCTATCTCTTGTTCAGTTCTTACAAGTTACGATTGGTTGTTCCGTTTTCCAGCCTTGTTGACAATTACATACTCAATGCAAAGCTATAAAAATTTAAATGGTGTAAGGTATTTTCGGTGAAGAGTCAGAAGTAAGAGGGGCATAACACCGAGTCAAACTAATTTACAATTTAGCTACGCTTTCCTTTCCCCCCTTCCACGCAATATTTCCACTCCAATCGCAGATGTCAAACGTCATGAGACGGATTTCTTCTATCTCCAGTTTTGGTGCACCAACGTTCAAAGCACCTTTAAGATGTCCTTTCAAAGTAGGGTTGACGTCTTGAGGTATTAATGCACAAATCACACAGAGAGATGTCTCCTTTGGATTTAAAACTTTTGTGTAACTCAATATCGGGGAATAAACATGATGATATGCATACTGCCACAAATCTGGATAAGCATCGTATAGCTGATTTCGAACTCTTTGCTTAATCTTTCCGTAAATTGCACTCCAGAACTCAGAGCCTCTGACTGTATTTTCCAACACAGCTCTGCAATTGGTTGAACTCAAGGAAATTGGTCCCTCTATAGTATCAAAAGTAGAAGACGTATCGCCCTCAAATCTCGTACCAGCCACATCCTCCTGAATGAGGGCAGATGAGCTAACGTGGCCAGGATATACTATTTGAGGTCTTTGAGATCTTGGTTCTGGCTTTAAACTATTGGGAGTGACATTCTTGAGGGCTGTAAGAGCATTGATGGATTTGGGAAGACCTGAAATAGGGGCGATTTTCAAAATAGCTTCTCTAATCTTGCTGGCTATATCATTCTGAGCAGCGCGTATATCACCTCCTTCTATGAACTTATATGGGAGCGGGAGTTTGTCATAATAAGTGTATGGTACCAAAATATCAGGGAGATTAGTCCCAATGTCGGAAAACTCCTGGTACTTTGCAGCGGACGCAATTGAATCCTCTGCTAGTTTCAACAAATAATAATCGGTTAGAAGAGATTTCTCCGTCGACGAAGACTCTGCAAGAAGCTGCTGTCTCAAAGCAAAATGAAACACCTTCCCAATTTCTTGTGGCTGATTGACGACTGTGAGTGCCGTGGAAGCGAAGATATACCAATTAGTATAGAGACCTGGGTATTTGTAGGCTAATTTCACGAGACGCTCTGCAGTCAAGATTGTCATTGCTATGGATTTTATGGCTATCTAGCTTATGTTTTTGCCAAATACGACAGAATTTAAGAGTCTCTTGCTCTTAGGATTCCGCGTGTGTGGAGAGGATTGGTTGTGTAAGGAGGATTAATGGTTCTCGCGGAGGGTACTCCGGCTAGAAGCTTGAGGCTTGCATACGCATATTTTGATGTGCGGATGCTGCCGAGGTTAGCCTTTGTGCTATTGAGGAAACTAAGTTTCCAAAAAGTGTTGGTAAAATGTAAAACAATGTTTACCATCTACACTATATCAAAAGCATTACTACCAATTTGAAAAAAGAGTTAGGGATGAGCAATAGGCATACTTCTTCAAATCCCCGCGTAACATGTTTTAGGTATCGAAACGCGGGGTGAACTCTTACACGAAACTTAGCGGGGATAAGGGAGAGCCATCAAGGACCTATCGACATCATTTTCTGCGAATTCCACCGCTAACCCAAGAATGGGCTATTTTGTCCTTGATTTTTTTTTGCTGGTCAATTGTCCACTCTCCTAAACCCCAAAAATGCAGCATATTAAAAAATTCAGGGGAGATTTTCTCATTGAATTGCCTGAAAGGGATGCTCAACTTGGCGCTCACATCACGTGGCATGGATACCTTCAAAGTCTCCTTTATATCTTTGAGGTCTCTTGGCAGAACCAAAAATTCAACATCAGGATCAAAGTTCCCCCGTTTAGTAACGGGGTGTAGCCCATTAGATCTCTCCCAAGGCCTCATTGATTGATCGATGGGCAACCACCTGTCAGAGCTTCGCCAATGATCAGAAGCCACCATTTCATGGATACGTGAGACTGCTCTCTTATAGGCAAATTTCTCATCTTCGCCAGTGAAGGCCTTCAAGTTTCCGAAATTTTCATTTGTATCTTTACCCTCATGCTCGTAAACTTTCGCGTAAGCCTGGTCATACGATGACACATTAGGTCTATACGGATTGAGGGTTTGCATTGACGTTTTCGCATACATTTCTTCTTGTTGCACAGTTTCATTATCAGTTTGATCCATTGACTCAGAGGGGAAAAAAATCTCTTCTGGCGACACCGAGCATCTTAAAAACAACTGACACCTTGCTTCATATAATGCATCTACTAATGTGATGAATCTTCTTGCCTCGTTCTTTTTTTTTGTGTTCATGACCGGAACATCGTCAACAATAAATATTTTGAACTTTGATGCAAGGGTTATGTAGTCCGAAGAGCTAAAAGAACCTCCACAAATGTAATTAAAATCAACCCAGCATAAAGAACCATTAAGTGTCTTTGGAATAACGGATTTTCTGTTGTAAACACAAATTTCGGCTGCTTCCCAATTAAGTTCTTTCACGTCAGAATTTAGATTATCAACAGAGACACTTGAGCCCACAGCCTTGCGTCGGAGAAGGTCATTCCATTGTACTTGGTGTATCGGATTATTTTTTTTCACTATTAAATTCTTTTCACCGGGAGACATTTGAGCAAAATGTTTTCTGTAATCCATGCTGGAGCGCATATCAACCGAAACACAGCGATTATGAAGAAGTCCAACAAATGAATTGAATTTCGACTTATTAAATTCCGAGGAATAAAGTTCTTCGGGTAGTTTGTTTGACGTTGCAATTAAAACCCCACCTAGTTTGAAATAATGTACAAATAATATCCGTATTATTTGTGCTGCCGCAATGTCGGGTAGCATGAACTCATCTAGCATGAAGATGGTGCTTTTATCAATCATCTTTTGAGCAATTTCAAATAGAATAAACTCATTTTCCATTGTAAACTTTCTTTTCAGACTCACTGACTCAGTAAGCATTCGTTCTTTCTGGATTTTGTGGATTTCGCCAAATACCCACAAGATGAAACTGTTGTAATGCCATCTCATTTTTGAATCGTGTGGCAAGCTGGAAGCAAAAATGTCCATCAACATTGATTTCCCACAGCCGACTTCACCATGTACTAAGAGTCCTTGAGGGGAATACATACCATGGAGTTCCTCCTCGTCTGTCATGTGTTTTACAATTTCCATCTTTTGAACATCCGCATCCTTTTGAAACCATTTTTTGAATTTGTGAATTGGCGCATGCGTCAAGGATTCGATTTCTAACTTCTCTTTTGCTTGCGCAATCTCTAACTTTCTCAACAAAAGCGCTTGTTTCACGGGCATTGCGCTATGAGGTTTATAATCAATCAACCTGTTGTAAAGTTTTTGAAACTCCTTCATGACACGTAGCTGGTATTCATCTTTTATCAACTTTCCCAGACTTATATAGCTTTTGTAGACCAAGAATGGATCCGTTGTGGTCAAGGCCTCTCTCTCTTCTTGATCGCATGTGAATAACGTGGTGGGAGTTCTGCCCTCAAAACCTTGTATACCTTTTGTAGTGTTCGAATACAGCCTGATGCGGCAATATATAACTTTTTTGAAAGGGCTTCTCATTCTGAGATAGCGTCCTAAAAGAGCGAGTTGTACCTGAAAAGTTGCCACCAAGAGTAGTGCATGCATTATACACGTTTAACAATTGCGGCGCGGCTTGTCTCGAAGATCCTCGGAGATAACAAAACATGCATTTTGCACATACAAAAGGGATGATATTTCGTCAAGTATCGACGATAGTTGATGCTCATATACGCTGAAAAAGTATCAAACCCTGAGTGCTTAACTTTGAGCTCGCCAAAATAATCACGGGAATTCTCACTAAGACGAAATTTCAGCCGGACATCTAAGAGACTACGTGAGATATATACGTGTCATTAATATCTATTACCTTCTTAAGAAAACATGAAATTATATCTGTCTTATATACACGAAAAAAAAGCCTTTGATATAGGAACATTTTATGAAGGTTCGACACGATATCTGACGGAGCCCGAAATAGACGTGCACATAGATGAATATGCACTTGCGGGGACCATCAGTGTTAAGTTGATACTGGGTACCTTGGAGGTAGGTGGCTGATTTTCTATCAAAATTTGCCTTCATTTAAAACTTGTATCTTATCAGTGTGTAAAGCGACATGTGAGTTTTTACGTATATCAGTGTGGGTGCAAATCTTACATGTTGAAATTCGAAACAAAACGCATCATGAAAACCATAAAACCATATACATATCTATTACCCAAAGTGGATCTTTCTGAACCAAATATATGGTCTTGAGACTCCTCCTTTATTTTGTTCATATGTTTTTTTTTTTTTGCATATGTTCTGTTGTCAACAGGAAACCTTTTGTGTTGATGAATTGATGCACAAACATATAATGTTCGGCAATTTCTTTTAACTTTTCATTGAAATATTTCAAAAATATTTTGATCTAACCCTATTATGGATGACCGAGAGAAGCGGACCTCGTATTTGTTTCTTCTGAGGTGTATTCGGGAGAGTTCTCGCCTCCATTTTTCTTCATTTTTAGCTCAGCAAACTTTTTCTCGAGCGAATTTGACAAGCCGTTCATTTCTTCTTCTGATCGACCATATAGTTCACACCACCACTTAACTTCAGAAAAATTGAAGAAAATAACGTCTGTATTCTTCGACTTGATGTAAAGATGATTTGTGAATTCTTTACGACGAGACAAGAAATATGCCCATACTGAAGTGGTTTGAGCGTCCAAATCTTCATTATTTTTTTTATCTTTCTCTGAATCACACAAAAATGTGCCATATTGACAAGAGTAAGAATGGTACAAAAGTCTTTTCAAAAACCTGCTGTTGAATTCGAACATCGAAGGTTGTTGTCGAAAGATCTGATACACACAGTCAAGAAACTGATGAAAAACTGGAGACCGCTCATTGCTGCCGCCATATATCGACAGGCACTTCTTGACTCTGTTCTCTGTTCCCATTCCCGTATTTGTTCCAGATGCAGAACTTTTTATGTGACTTGCTGCTCGTTGGAATATAGATGAAATGAACTTCGTCGCGGGTGTATCCAACGATACATAGCCATCAGTGTCATTTATGGCGCTCAAGCCCTCTAGGGTGGGTGTATTTTCGCTCTTGTCTCCATTTTGTGAAGATGATGCCGGTGGTTTAGGTCCTTTGAAATCTTTGGTGGATTTAGGCAAGCGAGAGCCGATGCATCCTCCTTGATCACTTCTTGTGGCGAATTTAAATCCAAAACTGAGCCATTCCTTTTCAATAAGCACCATGAATCCTTCATACGTTCTGAAATATGGATCGAGGCAAAGTTGAGCCAATGCTGAAGCTTGAGAGGTTCGGTCCCAACCATCGGAACAGTGTATCAAAACATTCGTGTTATTCAAATGCACAGACTTTATAATTCGGTCAACTGCCTGAAGAATAAGGAATAGATGATGAAGCCATTGTGTTTTTGTTAAAGACTGCTGTAATGAAGGGCTCGCGGGACTTCTATCATCAATACCAGAAATAGGCTTTTTGTCAAGGTCACTAAGAATTTGAGTGAGTTTGTCTAAAGAATCACGCATTACGTGAATATTGTCAATATTGCAGAATATTTTTTCCACATTCTGAGCACCGTTAAAATCGCTAGTGAGAGGTTTTGTGGTAGTCTTCTCCACAAAAAGTCTACCCCGGTAGTTATCCACAATCTCAGTGCCAGCTCCCAAAGCGTGCTGCGCCATGGCATTTGTTATGGGTCTCAAATCCACAATCAAGTTTTTTTGCGGTTGATCCTTACTGTCAGAGCTATTACAAATTGAGAGTTCCCTCTCTAAAGCTTGTGACCTGAATATCTCTTCAATCAATTTTTCATCCTGGAGAGATCTGTTTTGTAAGTTGAGACCCACAAGAGGTTGCAGACATCTCGCGATTACATTTCCATTCTCGCTTTTGTTGTGTTTATAAACAACTGCTGGCACTCTTTGCTTGGAACGAAATTTTCCAGCGTGCTGTATAACACTATCCGAAATCGAAGAGGGGACAACAAACATTTCGGGATAGGATGGACAGAATCGATATTTGTCATTGATTTTGCTCAACCTCCAAAATGAGCTCACGCTGTCTTGCGCTAGTAACTTCTGTCGCGTGTACTCTCTCTCAGGATCATACGATATCCAATCACTGTTAATTGCCTCTAATTCCAACGCATTTGGCAGGTATTCGAACGCATAAAACTCTTTGATGGATCCACTTAGTTTAGGTCTATTAACGAGGTAACTGATTTTCTGGTAGACTGTGGAACAAAGGGAATCATTACAAAATTCAAACAGATAGTAAGTGAAGTCTCTGCAAAACAATCGTATGTGAGACGCGGAATACTTGTCAAAGTCATCCACTCCCAGAGATAATGTTGATTCTGGGTTTTCGGTGTATGCCAATTTAGATTGATTCGAGATACTTCCTCTCGCTTTTGAGATCCTCTCAATCATCGGATAACATATCCAGATTTCACGAGGCCTTTGTGTAGGCTGGTCTTGCTTGCAAGAAAATACCAAGTGATATCTCGATATGATGATTGAACCTCTGATATGACACCCTCTTCTTATAAGTAGAACATTATCGATGCTTGATGATTGAAAAGGGTCCATTGAATTATTTTTGTAACCGTATTCTCTCTCATGAACCCAGTCATGTCTTTTGAGGCTTGGAGAAGTATATAATCACGTGATAAGGTGGACCCCCTGTTGATAAAATTGCGGGGCAGTTTTAAAATCGGATGTGCGAGTAAAATTTGCCCATGAATTTGCTCTTCCTCTTTTATCGAATGATAAAGAGATTGCTAGATGATGATTTACTTTGCATGTATTAGAATAGAATTCGGGGCTCAGTAAACTGTTAGTTTTGACATATAACGACAAGGGCTATTACAAATCATTGAATTTACCAATACCATTTGCAATTAACCTTTTCTTCATAGACTTAGTCGCTTTCTTATTTGAAGCAGACTTATCTTCATTGGCTTCCTTCTTTTTCGCAATAGCGTTGATATCAATTCTTTCTTTCTTTGGCTTTTTCAAAGTATGCATCACATCAACACGCTTTCGTTTACAAATCAGTAAAGTTTCACGCAGGCTAGCATGGTAATCAGGCTCACTGGCTTCTTCCTTTCGATCCTCAGGCGCATCAAAAGTACCTAAAGCACTCGCTTTGGGTTTTGATACTGCCTCATCTTCACCAAAATTGTCATCGGAACAAGGGCTAAATGCATCAGAGTCAAAATCTGACATGTCCATCTCTTCAGAGCTTGCGCTGTCATAGCTTTCGCTATCTGTATCAGGATTATCAAGGTTATCAAACATTTGCCCTGACCAAATTTTTAGACCTTCCATGCCGGAACTCACAAGACGATAATCGTAATCAATATCGAGACCACTCACCTCATCAACAGCGCCAGATTTGCTCATTAGTGAAGAGTGAAGCCTTGTCTCCATAACTTTCCCTCTTTTATAGTCTACTCTGTGCAAGTATCCATCACTATCCCCGCACCAAACAGAATCAATCAAATTATCATCACCCGAATTCATTGTGGATATTATGGCGTCGATTGATGCATTCCTGTTGATTTTAACCCTTGAAATTTGATCAGAGAGACCATTCGTCGAGTTTCTCCAAAGAGTTATGACTCCTTCCCCATGAGTCACAATTACTGTGTCGTTTTTGTGGGCGTTAACAAACTCGGTGGGATAGCACATTGACAATAATTCATCTGCCTGATCATCTGACTGAGTGATAACTCCTTTCCTTATGTCAATATGAGCCAATCTTGTAGATCCCAATGCAAGAAAATGATATGCAGAAACCGCAGGCATCGGGAGAATTTTGTTCACCGCATCCTCTTGAACATTTTCCAACTTGAACTTGAGTTTTCCAGAAGTTAAATTGTTGCTATCGAAAACTAAAACATTGCCATTTTCTGTGCCTGAAGTTAAAAATGGGTTAGAAGTCGACATAGCCAACGTAGTAATTGCATCGTTGTTTTCGAAATGCGAAGAGATGTCAATCTTTGATTGTACCTTACCCGTCTCAGTCTTTGCTTTTTTTAATACACTGTCTGAGCCTACAGTAAAAACGTTCTCACCTGCTGAACCTTCAAGAATGTCAAACATGACTGACCGACAGGACCCTTTGTGTCTTTTGGTCTTCCAACTGACACCTATCGACTCATCACTAACAATGTTTGCATGATCAGCCTCTGTTCTCCACCACTTTTTCTTGAGCAGTGAAAGTTGCACCTTATCAATCTTCTCTTTTTTTAAAAAGCTACTTCTTTTGGCGGCAAGAGAATTTTCGAGAACCTCGGGATTATATGTGTGGCAAAAAACATGACCAGTTCCCAATCCCGATATTGTAATTGGGCGTGTGGGGTGCGCTGCTACTGAAAATAGCGGATCACTAAAGCCAATTTCCAAGATGGGTGGAGTATGGGACTCATTTTCCGAAAAGCTGTTGGTGACTCTGGAATTTTTACCCATTGTATAATTAGGAGAATGAGTTTTGACTCGAACGTATTGAGCGATGAGTAGCCTGCGCCTATCCTCGTTGCTTGAAAATCTCGCGGTATTGCTGGATTCAACGCGAGACGGTACAATTAGAAAACATTCTAACGTCAAAATGGTCCGATTTCCATTAAATGAGACCAGTTCAAAGAAAATAAGTGATTATATGTACTTAAAAAATATCACCACAGCCAGCCAATTGTTTCTCTTTACGCTTTAACCAGTACTCGTTGTTGAAATGCCAATAATGATCGCCTGTAACTGGGTGAATCAGCTTCACAAACCATTGAGGTTTAAATCCTTTCCGACTCAACTCTCTCTGCTTGCGGGCAGCTCTCTGCTTTTCTTCGACTCTGTTTTTTTCGGAAGAAGCATCGTCATATCTGCCATCCTCCATTGCTCTTTGATCAGGCCTCAACCTTGTATCTGTAGGTGGTAGCCATGGCTTTAAATTATCGTTTATGTCATTGAGTGTAATGGCAAATGAAGTAAGGTTGAAAGGAACATCAGGTCTTGGTGCCACTTGCCAGACAAGAAATTTACTTCCACTCTCAGGATCCAGGCAATCTTCTGTATTGTCAACCAACAGGTCTTTTTTGTTCAAACTGAGGTCAGAAGTTACCTTCCGGGCAAAAATCTTTGAATTCCAGTGGCCGCCGATTGTCCATCGAGCTTTGCCATCCTTGTCATTGACCACACCAGATAATTGGTAAGCAGAAGAAGCTTTCCATCCTCTTTGCTTCATATTAACTTGAATAACATCTCCAGTTGTATGATTCTGTACCTCCATGGTGCCGAAATTATCAACAGTCGGATTTCCAATGATTATCCCGACAACTGACGTGTTCACTTTCTTCCAGCTGTATAGCTCTTCCTCGACTTTCTCACCAGATTTGGTGACAACACCCATATCAGGCCTTATAGCACAGAACATTTTTCCCAAATGCTGGAAATCGAACGACCTGCCACGAAATTGAGACTTCACGGCATTTTCTCCGTAATAGTCCCACTTAGAAGACTCTGCGTGGCATGCACTAATAGGAGGATGATGACTCACTTGTTCTGAAATCATACGGAAGCCCTGATCCTTCCTACAGTATTCAAAGGTCTCACCCAACAAAGGATTGAAGGGTTTAGCAATTCTGTTGATGGTGGATGAGTACTCTGATGCTGCAAATGCAGCAACGTACACCATTCTCAAGGTTGAGTCTTCGATAGAAGCAGCTGTAGTAAGAAGATCATTATATTCGATATCTTCAGCTAGTCTCTGGAGCAAGGAAGTACACTCGTTAAAAGAAACCGGCAACGACATTTTTGTCATGTCTTGTCCAACCATTGACTTGACAATTCCCCATAAACCAACCTTTGGCCGGTTATCTTTGTCCATTGAGAGCTTTTTTCTTGGGGGCAATTCATATCCCAAAAAAGAGCCTTGGTTATCAATTTGTTTACTCTTGGCATCTTGTGATTTTGTCAAAATTGAAGGATTTTCTTGCGTAATCAGCTCTCGCTTGACTTCGTCGCTTTTTGAATTTGAATTTTGCGAGTCATTGACGTCATTCATTGACTCCACAAGTGTTCCCTGTGCGGCATCATCAAAATCATCTGCATCAAAAAATTCCTCATCAGAATCATACAAGAACTCATTCAACAACTTTGACTCCTCCTTGATCTCAGCTGGCATTCCAGTCGCGTCGGAATTTGAATCCTTATTGTTCATAACACCAGGAGCCGACTCTTTATTAACTTGAGGGTTGGATATACTCTTTGATTCAAGAAGTTTTCTCAACTTGTATTTTTTGCCTTCGTATTCAGCCAAAGTTTGTTGATGTTTTTGTATTTCACTCTCCAACTGCCTGATAGAATTTTCCCACAATTTGTTAACTTCTTGTTGTCTTTCAATTTTTTTCAAGAGCCTTGTTTCGCGTGCTTGAACTGATCCATGATACAGTTCCATTAAAGCACAAATGTTGTTAAGAGTCCGCATACCAACGCTATAAGTCTCGTCGTCTAATAATTTTTTGTCTGACTTGGAACCCAAGGCTTTAAACAACTGCTGGAGACTTACGACTTCAACAAGTATAGTTCCCTTCGTGGCAGCTACTTGCTCATTAGATGCCCTACTCTCAAAACTGTCCAAGTTAACGGATTCTGCATCAGAGCAAAGACTTTCATCTAGGTCATAATCGAAGTCTTCTTCACCGGTATCTAAACTCAAACGAGTCTCATTTAATGAAGGTCTTTTCTCATTAATCTGGGGGAGACTTCCATGGGGAATTTGAGGTTTGGTGATAACAGAGGTGGCCTCTAAAGAAGCCGAAGACGTATTTTCATCAGCTTCCGAGCCTGTGAACGATGAAATAGAAACTTGGCTTGGTGATTTCTTGTGCAGACGCCGTCTCCCAGGAACCAGAAGTAACTTCTTCTTCTTTTCCTCATCAATAGGTCCTGTCTGTTCTTCTGAAGACTGCGTATTGCTGTCCATTGAGAGTCTGTTTGATCTGAATTTAGCTTTCCTTCTTATCAAATCCTTAGATAAAGTTATAGAATTTTGAAGGGTCCAAACCCAGCGATTCGTCTCCACTGGATGATTGGCTTTAAGATGCCATTTTATTCCATTCTTTCCAATGATCTCGAATTTTAATTTTTCGGATGAATCCAAATGCAAAGTCGCAAAGCCGAGATTCAAAGAGCCTCTGCAAGCATTATTGGTGTCACTTTGATTCGTGTAATATGACAATATTCCATATTGATCTAAAACAAAGTAGCGCAATTTGTACCCTGAGGCAAAGTTTGTCCATTTTCTCAAATAGCCTTTGTAAGTTGGTGTATCTTTCGGAAATGAGACAGTTCCAGAATTGTTAGTTGGATCCATCATGTTCTGGTCTTTGCTTGCGTTCTTCAAAAGCTTTCTTATCGGATCAGCTCTGCTAGAAACCAAATCAATCGGAAGTTTGCCACGTTTGTCTCTTTTAAATGGATCTCCCCCATGGGTGAGAATCCACTCACACATTTGGAGGTCTTCCTTACGAATGAATTCGTGCAATACCGTGTTTCCTGTCTCTGGATCAGCACCATTAATGTCTAGCAATTCCGATGCCCGAGGATTGTTAACAAGAAGATTCTCCAAGTTCTCAAAGTCTCTCAGACTAAATAAACGACGTAAGATTGTTGCTGAACGCTCAACAAATTTAGCCCTTTCATATTGCATCAACTGTGCAATGTTTGCGTCTTTGGCGAGCTCGACCGGTTGGTTTCGTTCATCGTTCAAGATTGTATCATTAATTTGCGGCAAACTCATCAAGTATTTGACAACATTAAATCTGGAAGATAATACCGCCAAATGTAGAGGGGTGTTCCCGTCAGCATCTTGTGCATTTATATCAAGCGTATAGTCCTTGTTTTCAAGTAAAGACTGGATTGAATGTAATGGCGCAACTTGAACCGCATAATGAAGAATTGTTTCTCTAAGCTTGATTAAGTCACTGGTGTCCACCGTAGAATCCACTGTCTTGAGCTGATGAATTAAAGAGTTTACCTTTGCATCATCCCCTACTCTCAACGAGTCTAAGAGTTTAAGACGGAATAGGGAAGCATTTAGTTGAGATGACATTCTTATCTCGATTCACAAATACTGTTGTGTGAAGAAAATTTGAACTGATTCTCTTGATCCATTTCTCAGTCGTTAGAAATTGCCGAGGGTAGGTTTTTCGTACCCCACGTGATACCGCAATCCAGCAACAGCTTGGAGGGCGCGAGATCATGCCGTACGCAGCACGCAAAAGATAGCGCATACATTTTTAACAAGAAACTTGTAGCTGAAGCCCGCACTAGCAATGTGCAAGAAATACACAATTGTTCGCGGTACCAAAAGATGGAGTGTTCTGTGAAACACAATATTACTATATGAGAACTTCGCCACCAAAAAAAATCAAGGTTCTCATATTTCTTTAAGACGTTGTCAAGCAAAACAAAATCAAAAATTGGGCGGGCGCGCGCGAATTTTTCGAAGTCATGAAACATAATCCGTGCGCACCACATAGCAGAAAAAAAACATACGCGCCTACAATTCGATGCAACAATACTGCCACTTGCATGCATATATCTTGGACAAGTACAAGAAAGGATCATAGCCCCCCCCCCCCCCCCTTGTCACCAGATCAATCCACTTAGTTGATTGAGAATGATTATCTTCAAGGTAATACTGCTTGCTGGAAATGAAGTAGTTCATATTCAAGATATTTAAGAAAAGTATCGGTGTACGCGGTATAGTCCACTTCAAATTAATCCATAACTCTGATGTCCTCCAACAGGCTGAAATCTTTCCAATGAGTCGATTCTTTACAACATAAAAAACAGCTTTCACTCCCTCGATATATGTGACCCTCTCAGAAGCTTTCCAAATACAACTTACTTCTTCAGAGGATATATTAGCCTATCTCTTCGTGGGCACTTCGCGAGGGCGCCCTCGCGATTCTTTTCTATTGATGCAGTATGTATGGAACCAAAGAAAAACCCCCAGAGAAGGCGGCGCATAGTAAACTTTTCTCAACTAAAAAAATCATCAGATGTTAAAGTGGTTTCAGTGAAAAATCTTATCCCACTGTCATTCTAGTATTGTCTCCTACCATCTAATTTCAACTGAGGCTGGCTTCCCTCACCTTGCGAAGCACTAGTGATTTCCAGCTGAACACAACATAGCTCAAGTTCAAATCAAGTCACCACTGCACGACTAGTTTAAGAGTGTTCCTTCAATTATTTACTATGAGGTTATATTTGTTCTCGTTTCTTGCTGTGCTCTCTCTATGTTTGTCACATGTGTTCGCCATAGGTTTGACAATACCGCCTGTTGTCTATAGCGAACAGAAACACTATTCCTCATTGACCAACTTATTGAATTGCATTAGCTACACGACATCAAAGGATGACATCATCATGGTGAGTGTGGAAAGCGGGCACAAAGTTCCGTCTCAGCAATTGAACCTTCGTGTTTTTGATTCAGAAGACAACACCCTACGCTCAATGCAAGACATATCTGGTGAGCAGTCTGTCATTTTCACGAATCTCAACAATCCCATTCAGATTCCGCAGACAGAAGCGAAGAATCTACTAGGACTGAAATACCGCAGACAGACTAAAAATATAGCAGATGAATTGTATGTGTCGGGCATGTCCCAGGTGCACATTTGTTTCGATAACGTGTACTTCGATAAGTCATGGAGCTTTCGGAAAAGTCCAAGAGATGTTCATTTAGATGTCAGCATCCGAAACATTACCACTTTGAAGCAAACAAACTATAACAATTACGCTAAATATTTCATCCGACCCTCCAATACTGACACAAATGATGACCCTGTTGGAGATTATTCGAACTACGATTTCACAGAAAATGATTTTAATAATGCAGTTAGAAATCTACAAACACTGTTGAATGAGGTAAGTGAAGAATTGAAATCATCAGAGGGAACTCTTCGGAATTTGCAGACGCTCGAAAGTGAATTAAGAAATGTCAATGAATCAATCTTTGAATCATTCACCCGCACCACTTTGTTAATAATAACCACCATATGCGTTTTTGGTGTGGCTCAGCTAACATACATTCGTTTCTTACTCAAAAAAAGAGATTTCTATAGATAGTTTTATTCAACATAGAGTTTTGGTTCTAAGCAACATACAGTGTCCTCAACCCAAAAAGATCAATTGCATGGATGTTTTTGCTATTGAGGCTAGTTTGCTCCGCGCAATTTTTCAGAAGTAATCAAATCGTTACAAATAGATTCCTGTGCCTCCTTCCCAATGAGCTCACTTGCATCGGAGTACATCATACTCGCATCGTATCCCATACGAATCCTCTGTTCGTTTATACCTAATTCACATGCACATAGGGCTCTGATGACGTTGTAGTATCGAGTTATGGTATGACGAGTACTCTCACTTATGTCTGCATCATTTTTATCGCTGTAGATTTCCCATGAGCTCTCCTCCTCTAATCGGGTAATGGACATACTTCCTTGACCAGGGTTGTAGGTGCCTTTTGCCGATAAAGTGCTCTGCGCTTTGTTGGTGGAGGTATTCGAAGTACTGGTACCAGATACACTACTCGTTTTACTCAACCAAATATATCCATTCACCCCAAGAATAATACTGACGTTTCCTGGTAAGTTGTAGGTGTGATTCTTTTGTTTGATGATCAAGCTGGAAGGGACTTTCAAAAAAATCCCGTTTCTCAATTTGCCGTACTTCAAAGACCTTGTGTGTAAGGATGCCATGCCATTACTAAAGACGCTCTGTACTTCAGCATTTAGAAGGTCACCCTCCTTTAGGAAATTTCTCATTTGAAGCTCGTCACTTTCTGATTTTCTTCTTAATACACCTCCAGGTAAGTTCACAGATCCAAGCATCAATACAGCATCTTGTTTACAGCCGATATCAACTTTCCAGCGTTTCTGGCCCACTTCAGTGATTCGTCCCACAACATGATCACCAGTTTCCGCTTCGTACCTTCCTCTGAGAGGAATGACGCTAAGAAGCCTGTTCACTCTTGACACATTTCCAGCCACTGAGGAAAAAGTCTGGTTGTCCAAAAAGTACGTGCCATGTCCTTTCATCCAAGTTGGGTCATCGGTCACAAGCTCTCCTGGCGTTACGATAGCGTTATTTTGCTCTGTATTTTGACGGTGCGATGAGGGTATGTCCTCATCATCACCCTCCATTTCTATATCCGAAATGTCATGAATGTCATTCAAAACAGCTTTAGTGGGTCTTGTCACACTAATCACAGAATCCATTTTGTCTTGAGATAAATCTTAGTCTGACAATGCAACAGTTCTCGGAGAGAGTTTTCGTACAGTCCGCGATGGGTCTTCTTGGGTGCACTCATTCACAGTGCACGATTCAACAACGCGGTTTTGCCAAAACTCTCTGCGAAACTCTTTCAAGGTTTACTCGTGCATGTTAGACCCTTGCAAGATATTCTTGTTCAAAAATTTGGCCCAATTAAAAGATATACAAGTGCGAGCACTAAGCTTTTTTAGCAAAACTGAACGAAGATCAATCATGAACGTGCTGCGCAAATTCAGTCCCCCTGTCAATCGGCAAATGAGAGTACTTGACAAATCTTTTTTCCAAAAGGAAGTCTCTCTCTTGGTGGCAGCTTTCCCAAATCCAAAGTTTCTTGGTGATTTTGTGAAATCATGTAAGGGTGATTTCCTCCTCATGTCTGGTGTTAAGCACATTGTGCCTATTAATGGAACCAAAGGTGTATTGTTAAGAGAAGACATTGATAGTTTGGAATCTTACAGGGACCTCTTGTCATCTACTGCATTGGCTAAAATTGCTGAGTATGATGTCGAGATACTCCCATACACCCTCAAATTAGATTATTCTTTCTGGAAAGCTGATGACATTTTGCATGCTGTTTTACCTGAACATTTGACCAACGATATTCCCACTGGCTTTGCTCAAGCTGGGCATATCGCTCACTTTAATTTGCGTAGTGAGTTCAAGGAATATGGACCTTTGATCGGCCAAGTTATTTTGGATAAAAATTCCAAAATTGAAACAGTTGTGGACAAAGTTGATTCTATCGACACCAAGTTTAGAACATTTAAGATGAAAGTGCTAGCTGGAAAGGACGACTTTGTGG
This sequence comes from Metschnikowia bicuspidata var. bicuspidata NRRL YB-4993, assembly GCF_001664035.1. Classification (NCBI taxonomy): domain Eukaryota; kingdom Fungi; phylum Ascomycota; class Pichiomycetes; order Serinales; family Metschnikowiaceae; genus Metschnikowia; species Metschnikowia bicuspidata. Next base: position 3,617,773 of record NW_017387731.1, on the reverse strand, counting down.
TCGAACAAAATGAAAGTGGTTGTAAATTTCGCTTTGATTTTAGCTCGGTTTATTGGAATCTGAGACTCAGCACTGAACACGATAGACTCATTTCCCAATTTCAACCCAATGAGGTTGTCGGTGATGTGTTTGCCGGGGTGGGGCCTTTTGCTGTTCCTGCTGGTCGTAAAAATGCCTTGGTTTTGGCAAACGATTTGAATCCCGAGTCATACAAATACCTCAAAGAAAATATACGGTTAAATAATGTGGAAGATTTTGTGAGGCCGTCTAATCTAGATGGTAGAGACTTTATAAGAAACTCCCCGTCGATGATTTTGAACTGGGCTAAATCTGAGAGTGTTATTGAAAAGCGGAAAACTGTCAAGCGCCGCAAAACTGATTCTAATACACAATTGGCGACAACAGAGAAATCAGTCGAGATAACCCAGATTCAAATTCCCCAATTCATTTCAAACTATGTCATGAATTTACCTGACTCTGCGTTGACTTTCTTGGATGAATTTGTTGGCTTGTATACTCATGATGAAGAGGTGGAGAGAATTGCAAAGAGTGACCCAAATTTCAGACTACCAATTATCAATGTTCATTGTTTCGAAAAATATTCATCAGATGAACCTGAACCAACTATGGACGATCTTCATAGAAGGGTTCATTCTCGGATTATTGAATACATTCAATATTCGGCTCCATTTGAGGCATTTAATTTTCATTTGGTGCGGAAAGTTGCGCCTACAAAATTTATGTTTTGTGTCACGTTTGAACTTCCTTGGGATGTTGCATTTAAAAAGAAGTTTTAATTCTTGAAGATCCTGTCTTGTTTAAAGGTTTCTAAACTATATCAAGCTCTACACAAGCAAATACGATGAATAATATAATACAAGCCCTGAAAATACTGGAATCGTCGTTTCAAAACAGTTATTCATCCATAGTATACTCATTCCTAAAATTCTTCGTGGATCCAGAGGTCTTTGTAAGGTTTTTGAACAATGATCAAACAGGCTCTGCGCACATGTCTTATGGAACTGACGTGAGCGTGCTCCTTAAGCACTTGATGACTTCTTTATGCATTTGCTTAATAGAAATATTTTTGTTTTGTTACTTGCGGGCTATATGTGTATACATTTACCAGCCAAGGTGTTTTTGCACCCCAGAAGGTGAGAGAATGGAGCTCCTTCCTCAGGGGTTTTTTGATTGGATCAAACCATCTTGGAAATACGATATAAATTGTTTCTTATCAATGGGTTTGGATACATATTTCTTCCTACGGTTTATTAATATCCTTTTGATTTTTTTTGCTTCGTGTGGTCTATTGAATCTAATAGTTCTTCTTCCCATCAATTTGACAGGCTCCACATTTACATTTCGTGCGAAGGGGCTCGACCGCTTGAGCATTTCAAATATAGCAATGAGTAAAGTTGACCGACTCAATTTCCACTTTGTATGCTCATTGATAACTATTGGATTCTTTAATTTCCTTATTTTACATGAATTCCGCAGTATTGCAAAAATACGATACACATATTTAAATTCTTTTGCTCACAGAAATAGGGCTTCATCAAGAGTCTTACTTTTGGGAAATGTTCCAGGTTCGTTGCTCGATTCTGATTCGCTCCACAAATCCTTCAATCTGTTTTGCGAAGGTTTAGAACACATTTGGATTTTGGATGATTACTACGACTTTTGGTGGCAGTGGAAAAAAGCTGTTGAGGCCTTAGATATTTTGGAAATGAAACAAATGCGAATATTAAAAACCTTGGGCCAGTTTTCAGGGGAATTAAATCACAAATTTGATATGTTCTATCCACCTATTTATTTGCCTTTAATATCAATTCCTATCTTTAGCAGAGTGATCTCTCTTCGGCTACCCGGATTTTTAAGAGCAATAGCTCTACAGAAGCCAAAGTCTATCGATGATTGGTGTCTCCATAATCTTGAAAAAACTCTGGAAATTCTTCAAAAGCGTGTTGATGATATTGCAGCTGGAAACTATGTGAAACAAAGCAAGGTCTTTCTCATGTTCAAATCGCAAGAGTCTGCGTACATGGCACATCAGGTCTTGTTAACTCTGAATTTTGGTTTTCTCGATGAAAGCATAGTTGAAGTCAATCATAATGACATAATTTGGAGAAACTTGGCAAGGAAAAATAACTGGGTGATATTGATTGAAAAGTATTTCTTTGTTTCGCTTTTGACAGTGATTATATGTATCTACGTTGTTCCGGTGTCCTTGATTGCGTTATTCTCCCAAATTCCATTGATCACTCAATTAATTCCCTTCATGGGATTTTTGAATCGGCTACCTGAAGAAATAAAAACTATATTCTCAAGTTTTTTACCTACCATCTTGTTAAGTATGGTAACAACAATGCAGTTGAAGGTTTTCAGAGTCGTATTATCTTTGAAAGGGAATTGGACAGGAGCTGAACTTGAGCTAGATATCCAATGTTGGTATTTTGCATTCTTGTTCATTCAACAATTTTTAGTTGTGTCAGTTCTGACAAGTCTTATTGTCGTACTTCTTCAAGTTGTGGAAAAGCCAGTTTCCATTCCCATTTTATTGGCTGCGAATATTCCAAAGAGCTCAGTGTTCTTTTTCAAATACCTATCTGTGAAAACATTCTCATATTGTGGGAGTAACTTTTTAAGGCTAAGTGATCTATTGGCTCACTTCTTTATTTATCCCTTGATTGACAGAACTCCCAGAATGAAATTCAACAGATTAACCTCGTTGAGAAAGGTGAAGTGGGGCTCTCTATATTCTACACTTTCTGTTTATGGAGCCATTGGTATTACATATAGCACAATTTCACCTGTGGTGTCTGTCTTTATGATATTGATACTACTGTTGACGTTTCTTTACTATAAACATGCCCTTCACTACATGTACAGTCATGTGAATGACTCCGAGACAAATGGAAAAATGTATCCAAGGGCGCTATTTCATTTGTATTCAGGGATTTACTGCTTGGAATGTTGTATGATAGGCATCTTCGTGTCCCTGGAAAATCAAAAAGGAGATTGTCCAATGAAGTTTCAAGCTTTAATGATGGCATGTGTCCTTCTTGTCACAATTTTTGGAAATATTGTATTTTACAGGCAATTCCAAAAGCTTTTCAGCTATTTCCCACAAATGAGCGATGAAACAGCAGAAATTGAAGAGGAGCGAAATGGATCTTTGTGTGAGCATTCACGGGGTGCCTTGCTATACTTCCATCCCTGTTACAATTATGAGAAACCAACCCTTTGGCTTCCTGAGAATTCCTCTGGTGTTGCAAGCAAAATAATCGGCCATTACATCTCTCAAAAAGCTGCTCTTGCTGGGGGTTCTACTGACGGGGCTATACTCATCGAAGAAGGTATGTTTATGAGTTTCAAGCTTCTTCATGAGCCTCCACGAAAAAAAGTCACCCGTTAATAGCATCAGCGATGGCTTCCCACTCATTTAACATTTTCCATTTATTGTTCTCGGAAGGACAGGAGTCATGGCCATAAACAATGACCTTTTCAAACACTGCAATTGGATTCAACTCTTTTAAAGTCTCTACGCTCCCCTCCTCGCTGTTCTCTCTTGAAATTTCTGAAGTGTTACAAACAACACCGAGTTTGTCACCGAGTTGAATATTTTCTCCGATCAATTTTAACCCACGAAAATTGGCTATCACAACTTCTTTATCCTGCCATTTTTCCTTCTTTTTTGAGGCGGAGAAGTAGTCTTTTGTATTCGAAGGACCCGTGTATTGAATCTTGCAAGGCACCAAATTCAATTCTGCAAGAGGCGCGTCAGCATTATGAATGATTGTTTTCATCAGTAAAATATCCTTTGCTCAGGAGTGGAACTAGTGACGCGTATGGTTGAAACCGCGTTATTCGCTAACTAAAGCTTACACACACTTCCGATATGAGTCGTTGCGCATCATTCTGCTGCGGACAATTCGATATAGACACCCATCACTTCTGTTGATGTGAAAGATATGCAATTCTGAACCAAGCGGATTCAAAGGCAGATATGAAAAAATCATAGTATTAGAAAAAATCATTACATAATATACTGATATTTTTTGTTTGTTTGACTGCTGAGAAGTCCGCATGTCCAAACGGGTTTTGCATCTAGGCGGCCTTGGAATGAGAAGGGTCCCGAGTCAGATCGGCGTGCGCGACGAACGTGCATTACAACAATCAGTACTAGAGGAAAGCTGGCTTCATCAACCTACTCTTCAATTCTCTCAGTTGTTTCAAAAAATGGCTAACAACTCGAATCCATTACAAATTGTTGACATCACTGACTTCAACAGAAATACAGCGGCTGAACTCTTGAATGCTGCTACCTCCCAGGGGTTTTTATTCTTAGAAGGGCATGGCTTTTCGGCAAAAGAAGTATCCGACCTTTTTGCCCTTTCTAAAGAATTTTTTGATTTGCCTGCCGAATACAAGCGCAAATTTCCTATTGATGAATCAAATCATGGCTATACGGATCACGGGGGAGAGAACTTAGACCCTACAAAGCAAAAGCGGGGGGATCCCAAAGAAGCCTTGAATTTCTGCTCATTGAATTTCAAAACCGGAACATCATCCAAAGAAATACCAGGATGGTTCAAAGATGATCCATCTAGAGAAAAATTATTGACTTCAACAATCTCCAAACTTTACAACTTGTCGATCAAGATATTGCAAATACTTGCTCTTGGGTTGGATATAGAAGATACGGAAGTGGATGGAACTGATTGGTTTACATCTAGATACGACCCCGAGAAGGCCTCGGGGACGACTTTTAGATTCTTGCACTATCCGGGCCAAAAGTCTTTGGACCCGGAGTCTACAATTCGAGCGGGGGCTCACACAGATTATGGCTCCATGACATTATTATTTCAACAGGAAGGACAAGAAGGGCTAGAAATTTACTCTCCAATTTCTAAAAAGTGGGAAGCGGTTCCTTTTGTCCCTTCAAGCTTTCCCGAGGCGAAAGGCCAAGCACCTCCCATAATTGTCAACATTGCGGATCAGTTATCCTATTGGACAGGTGGTTTATTGAAGTCAACCATTCATAGAGTGAAATTTCCAGCCGAAGCCCAAAGAAGTGGTAAAGATCGCTACTCTATAGTATTCTTCAGTCATCCCAACGACGCTACCTTATTGGGACCTGTCCCTAGTGCAATAGTGAGAGATATAAAACACAGGGGTGCCAACAAAGATACGGTTCCCATTACAGCTAAACAGCACTTAGATAAGCGATTAGCTGCAACTTACGGGTGGTCACAAGATTTATAAGTAATCATGAACAATCATAAGCCACTACTTCTACTTTTGAATCATGTAGATATCTGAGACGCGCAACTTCCCAAATGGGCGAGTAATCGCGGATTGTTCTCACTTGTTTTTCGATAAGGTCCGCGGATTGTTATCATCAATGAGTACAGGAAAAGTACTGTTTCTAAAAGCATGCTACAAAGTCATTCGGATCCTAACGTATCAACGTTAGTTTCCCCTAGAGTCAAGGCACAGGAGATTCCTTGTCGTGTGTTAAGCAGTGTCGATGAAGTAATCGAGGTTATCAATGATCAAGAAAAGAAGAACTTCAAACTCGGGGTCATCCTCTTGATAGTCGCTATATGTACCTGGATCGTCGGCCTAGAATTAGTCAACGCCGTTTTAAAGGGGAATGAATTTCAAAAACCAATCTTTTTGGCCGTCCTCACTGGATCTTGCTTCATCTTGAACTTCGTTCCTAATTTGGTGTCGTGTATTGCTAATATGTTGAGATTGGCTCCTACTTCCTTCCCAAACTCTTCACCCTTACTCTCATCTTCTGACCTAGAGATATACAATCAAGTGGCTTGGAAAGCTTTCACACCCTCAACTTATCTCGATGCACCACATTGCGAGTCAAAATTTCTAAGCTTCCACGAAGTTTTGTCCTTGGCTTTTCAAATTTCAGTGATTTACTGTTTGTACAATACAATGGTGCTACTGTCTTTGCAGTACACATCCGCATCAAATCAGACAATATTGGGATCCACAACTACTTTTTTCACTTTGTGTTTGGGCATTATGATGAAAATTGACAGATTCCTGGTAAAAAAGCTCGCATGCGTCGTCAGTAGTTTAATTGGTGTGATTCTCATCAATTTGGGTGGTGAAGATTTGAGTGGAAGCACTGAAAATAAATTCAAATCTAAGAGTTCTGTTTACGGTAACTTCTTGGCTTTACTTGGGGCGTTCTTTTATGCGTTATACCTTATCAGGATGAAAACGAAGTGTGGTACGGGTCAAAAAACTACGAATGAACGAGAGCTTTTCGGGTGGGTAGGAGTCTTCAGTCTTCTCTTTGGAATTCCGCTCCTCATCTTTTCGGATTTTTTCGGTGTTGAAAAGTTTGAGATTCCCTCGACTTATTCAATTCTTGTGATGATCTCTATCAATGCAATATTCTCCGTTGTATCGGACTATGTCACTATTTTGGCCATGCTACTCACGAGCCCACTTGTCACTAGTTTGGCCTTGACCTCCTCAATTCCCATCACGATTTTTTTGGATCTACTTATTCTCGACATCTCCCAAGATACTTCACCTTCCTCGGCGTCCAGAACGTTAATGTATGGCTTTGGTGTCTTGTGCATTTTGGTATCTGTTATTTTGATAAACATTAATATCACTTCAGAGAATGAGTTGATTGAAGAGGTGATAGAGGAAACTCTTGAAGCTGCGATACAAGATGATGAAATATTGAGCCCAATTCTTTCACCCTATTTGGCTTCATCATCGGCGCAGGCAATGTTTGGTAATGATGTTGGAATTCGTTCTTTGATGTCACCCAAGCTTGGATGGCGAGGTAAGAGACAAATATCAGAGTTGACTCAACTTAAGGAAGTATCGAATTTCTCCCTAAATGTCAATCCTCAAGACTCTTCCGATGAATCTCCATTGCGCAACGTGAATTATTCTGTGCGATCATACATAAATTCAGATTTGCTGATTGGTGGTTCTTCAGTGCACGAAGAATCCACCAATCTTGTGCTATCTGGAGGTGTAAATCACAAGTTTGGTCTAGAATACGCTGCGCAAAATACAGACTAAATAGAGACTGAAAAGTAAGTCTATATACAAACTTTTATTGAGATTTCCTGACCTTATTTTCTACTCATTGACTTATGGAGAACGTGCTCTCTCATGAACAATGACGAGATATATCCCAAAGCAATTGTAACGGTACTGAAAATAAAAGTTCCTTTGCATCCTGAATTGTAGGCTTGCTTGATAGCACTTTGAACAATTTCTGGAGCCTCCCTAACATAATTTGTATTTTCAAGAGCCCTTCTAATGATCTTTTCTGCCAATTTGGGGTCTGAAATCACCTGGTGAATGTTGTGAGATAAATTAGTTTTGACAGTATTCTGAAAAATTGCACTAGCTATTGACACACCAATCGTAGAACCTGTCGCCCGAAAGGTATACTGAATAGAAGTGGTGCATGCTTGATATTTCATTGGAACAGCAGCAATGAGTGAAAGTAGCGTGACTGTCAAGATACACGAATAGCCAAATCCAGGAGGAATCAAAACTGTAAATTGTGTGAACAACGACGACTCAGGTGATAAATTCAATACCCTAAACATTCCTAATAAAGAAATGATACCAACAACAACTGTTAAAGAGTAGTATCTACCAGTTTTTCTCATGTAGAGACCTGCGCCAACTGATCCAAGCGATACAGCAAAGAAATTGGGTATAACTCTCTCGCCACTCTGGGTAGCGGAAAGTCCCATCACTGTTTGAAAAAACAAAGGAATGAAGAAAAGGTATGTGAAAACACCCATTGTGTAGAACCAATTTGTGAGCGAAGAAGCCAACACTGTCCTCTCAGTCATAACTTCCATTGGAATGATAGGTTCATCAGAGATGTAGCACTCTGTATAAATAAATAAGGATAAAAGGGTAGCAGAAAGAGCCACCAACCCAATGAAAGTTTTCGAAGAATACGCGAATTGTGTGCCCCCAATTGACGCTGTTGTGAGAATTACCATAAGCGATGACACCAAAAAAAATGCACCAAGAAAATCCACGCGTTTTAATTTCTCGTAAAAGTCTGTTCCTGTAGCACCTAATCCAGGGGATCCTTCGGGTAAATTAAGAAACGCAAAGATTGCAATCCCGACAATAATCGCGAGAGGCACTTGAAAGATGAATACCCATTTCCAACCGAAAATATCAGCAACAACACCCCCAACGATACCCCCAGATGCAGCACCTAGGCCAAAGCAAATGTTTGCTAAACCCTGGTACAAGCCTCTATCTCTAAGGGGAATCAAGTCTGACATGGTGATTGTACCTAGAGTGGTTAGCCCTGAACCACCACAGCCTGTGACAAAACGTCCAATGACTAAAAGCAAAAGCGAGTCGGTGACGCAGATGCAACAACCTACCGCGAAAAGAAAACAGCAAATTAAAAGGAGAATTTTTCTTCCAAATATATCGGATAATTTGCCATATATTGGTTGGAAAGCGGAACATGATAAAAGGTAAGCAGTGGCTATCCAGCTTATATTCTCAACTGCATTCAAGTCTGAAGCGATTACAGTCAATAAAGTTGTGACAACTGTTGTATCCAAAGCTGCCAAGAAGCTAGCCATATAGATGCTGCCAATTAATGTGTAAAACTGTGCTTTTGGCAAAGATCCGTTTATCTCATCCACATCCAATTCCTGGTTGTCGCGTGTCTCAGTAGAACCATATGCTCCAATGGAAGATCCACTTTTATCCAACAAGTGCTCGCTGTCTGCGATCTCGGAAGCAATTATACCAGCGCTTCCTGCCGATGGGTCGTTGATGTGTCCCTGATCCATGGAGCTTGTTCGAACCTTGAAGCCTAAAGTGTCAAATTTTAGGGCCATGCGGAAAATTCCGCGGATACTTATACACGACAACTCGGGCTTTTCCCTGCATATCTTTAGCTGATAAGAATATCGTCTCGCTTCGCGGCTGGAAATAATTGCTGGTACAGAAGCGTTGAGAATAAAAATACCAAAGAACAAGCATGCTTTGTCAAATTCGTTACGTAGCACGGTTGATATTTACTTCTGAGTATCAGCTCCTTAAAAAATCCCTCTGAAAACATCATTGCAGCTTATTCAAATTTTGATATGTGTTTCATGTTGATTATTTCAGCAATTTACGTCATGACTAATGCGTGATTTACCAATGTTTTTTCCAAATCTGGAAACCCGAACTTTGAGGTTTGACATATCTTTCATATGTATCAAAAAGTAACCTTCGAATAATTAGCTTGTTTCTGTATACAAGGAACCCTGCCTCTACAATATTGGGGCAAGAACATAGTTTATTATTCGTTAGAGTTAGTTCGCTCTACATTGATTAGCGTTTGGTTGGATGGTATTAAGTCTTTCGTTTCTCATTGCTAGTCTTTCTTTCAATTTTCTTACATTGCTAATTTTGACCAAAGATAAGTAAATATATGAATCATTTCAATAGAATTTTCCTTCCCTGATGATTTCGGGAAGGAAAATTTTTCAGAGGGTGTAGCTCGAAGACCCTGAGACAGGAGCTGATACTTATAGGATGGCACTTTAATACACACAGGAAACCAAATGGCCCCCAATAAGAATAGCGAGGAAAAGCTGGGGCTTACACCGGGTATATTTCTAAGAAGACATGATATTATAGGTCACGACTGGAAAGGATATATTAAGAATCTTCTATACGGCATCATGGCTGAATCATACAAAGAAAAGACTCAGGACTATTCGCAATCTAAAATCGGGTGACTAGGTGCTTGTGTTCATTTATTCTCTGAGAACACGCTAATTTATTTCAAAATTTCTGGTTAGAATGGCTTCAAACGCTTCAAGTGCCCAATTGCCAGCTCTGGTTGGTCCATTCGATGTGATTCCTGAAGAGCTCGTGATTACATGTTTTCCATTTGAAGGGCAACAGATGTAGTTTTCACCGCTTTGAGCCTTTTTTTAGATGTACGAATAAATAGTCAGGCTTAGTAGATCCTCCAATGATGTGTCTAATGAAGCAATCATTAATCTGAGATTCATGCAAAGCCATCATTGTGCCATAGAAGCTAAAAAGCCAGACACTCATTGGTGTGAGTGCTTTCTTTTATTAGGTTCATTCGATCAAACAATCGAAACTATCAAATATGATACAGAAACCTTACCAAATCCCAAGTTCGCACCTAGTGGCAAAATGCGGCCTGTATTCTTTTATTAGTCACAAACTAGATAAACTCCTCCTCTTGACATGTATGTGTTTAAGTACTGAATGTCACCTTATCATTTTTTGATAGATTCACCTAATTAAAGGAGCAAAATTGTACAAACAATATAATAAAAAACCTTTAAACAGCTCCCAGCTATGATCCAAACCCAGGCATGTAGGTGAAACCAATCCCCAAAAATAAAAAATGGAAGAAAAAAAACAAAAAATGTACAAAATAGGACCTGTTTTATATAATAAGTTAAAAACTCTTATATGGATATTTTATTACCACTTCTTACTAATCTCATTGTAACAGTACTTTCTCTGGGATTAGTCTGTTAGTCACGTGGCACGTTGGTAGAATGTGCACGTGACGTCCGGGAGGTCGTATATGCCGGACGGAGAGAAGTGAATATGAAGGTGATTGAACACCCTGTTAGTTAGAAGGGTAAGCCTTACTACATAAGAGTAGATCACCTTAAGAAAGGTTACTCTCCGTTACTACCGTACGCTTCCGGTATCAATATTACTAGGATAAGCTTATCAGTCTTATCCTCTGAGCCAACGGCCTATTCCGTGTCAGGCGACCTATCTCGCCTAGACAGCTCTATTATCCCGTGGCCTCTCCCACAAGTAAGAGTTAATAACCTCTGAAAGATCCAGTTAAGAATAATATACAGAAAGTATCTTAATACTCATCAAAGGTCGCGTGGTCTAGTTGGTTACGACGTCTGCTTCACACGCAGAAGGTCCCCAGTTCGAGCCTGGGCGTGATCATTTTTAAATTCCATTCATTTTTTTGAGCTTTTTTCACACGACAAGATCTATAGTTTAGCACTGGGGGAAGGGACATAAGGTTTGATCATTTCCGAATTGCTCGTCACTATCTTCCATAAGAGCTCTTCTCAAAGTTGAAAACAAGCCCTGAATTAAACCTACGTACATCCGATTAGGGAGCTAGTTTAAAAATATTGTGGGAGTGTGATTTCGCTCACCCCCCATTCCAACAAAGCAGGCCAAAAATACCAAATGGTCTTCCTTCTTGAGCACTGTCCTTTATTTTATTCCTGTGAGGCTCACTGTCAAGTTTCGATTAGCAGCATCTCTTTGTACTGTGCGACGGATGTGTGCCACAAATGGGGTATCTCCAAAAGTAAAAACCGTCAATGGAACAGGTCAATACGAGCATTAAGGGGTAGAACAAAATAACTTAGAACAAAGAAGATTTCCAAAGGGAGTTCCAACATATTCCACATCTATTTTTTCAAAATACTCAACGACCAAATTTTGTGGCTTTCTTGTTTCCAAAGATGCTGAACATGGAAGTGCCAGCATTACCTATTGTCAAAAAGTGCTGTGTGTAGCTTCAATACTCCTGTCAAAAATTTGTTTGGGTGTCACTTGTTCTTACCAACAGTAAATATCTGATCTATTTTCGTATCAGAATTCATAAAATGACGCGCAAAATCGACAATTCTAATAATTGTAACCATGATGACACCTTTTTATGCTTTGGAACTGCATACTACATTGCCAAGGTCAAGAAATTGTCTGCGACTGACCAAATTAATACTTTTCTGATCCGCTCAGATTAGCAATTCAAGACAAGCCTAAAATTCTGAGCTCTCCATTTGTTTAATTTGAAACATTTTACAAAATGGAAACATTGGAGGTTCAAGCGAAAGATTTTTTGGTAAAGTGGGTGAACGCCCCTGATAACAGCTCTATAAAATGGCAGGTGAAATCCCTCAAAAAGTCCATTAACTTCGCTATCTATCAAAAGAACGACTTAGTCCCTGTCCCCATGGAAAACTTACCCGAGGAAACTATCCTAAGATCCGAGCTTCCTGGGTTTGAGTCCAACATATCCTTGAACTCACAAGTACCTGCTTGTAATTTGAGATCAACTTCAGTTGCGTCGGTGAATACGATATCGCGTCTGAGCACATTCAAGAGTAGATCACGATCTTCCACATTCTCAAGCAGCTTGAGCAATTCAGGGCTAATTTTGGTCAAAGACTATTACAAGTTGCTTCCTGATGAATTGGTAAGAGGTGTTTATCAAGCCGACAAAGGGGGCACGTTCGCATTTGTTTTCGATAACACATTCTCCAAAACAACGGGAAAGAAAGTTCTCTTTAGTGCAAAGATATCCAATGGAGAATCAGAGAATTCCTCCAAAATAAGCCCCATACAAAACTATCAACACAATTCCCAAGCAGATCATTTAAATGGCTCAGAGAAAACTACGGCCAATATATTGTGGCCTAAGGATGGGGAGTTGATGCAAGGTGTGTTGTCAAAAAAGAGAAGAAAGAAGCTCCAAGGGTTTACAAAGAGATTTTTCATTCTTAATTTCAAGTATGGGACGTTGTCTTATTTCAAAAATAATGACAATAAATTAAGAGGTCAGATGCCCATAACAGATGCCATTGTTAGTGCAGATTCCAAGACAAATCAAATATTTATTGACTCAGGGATGGAGGTCTGGAATCTCAAAGCCTTAAGTACCAAGGATCTCAAGGCTTGGGTGAATGCTTTTAGTATCATAAAGAAAAATGGAACACTTGTTCTTGAATCTATAGCAAGCCCTTTGTCAAACCAGAGAGATTCAATATTGACCACACAATTAAGAGAAGTTGAAAGTCATGTCAAAACTCTCATAACAAATTATTCTTCCAAACCCCCCGATGCTGTCAAGGCAGACTTACAAGTCATTGCGTCAAATATCTCCAATCTTTTAAGCCAGCTGGTACCCTCGGACGTTACTTCGATCATCTCTGATAATGAATTTTTCGATGCTAACGAAAATTTGATCGAAAATGAAAACGATTATGGGATAGTTCTAATGACTGAAATGCCTCAAACAAAGCAAACTCGACCAGAGAATGAATTTATTGATGACAATGATATTGTGTCCGAAAAATCATCATCTGAATCGGACGCCGATTCAGAGGGACCACCTGCTCCCAAAATCACTACAAAAAAATCAACTACTGCTTCCGAAATATCGTCTGAAGTTAATGACTTATATCCTTTGCCTCATGACCCAGTTGAGAGAGACTGTGACATACCAATATGTGACCACTATCCGCCTAGTATCCTTTCTTTTGTACGCAAAAGTGTTGGAAAAGATCTTTCGTCTTTGTCCATGCCTGTCGATATGAACGAACCGATAACTGTTTTGCAGAAGTATGCAGAAATTCTCGAATACTCGGATTTGATAGATAATGCCCTACAAGGAGATTATCCAGAAAACTCGGGAGAATTGATTTTACGAATTGGCGCATTCTCCATCTCGTATCTAGCCGCAATGAGAATGAAAGTACGCAGTTCTCGTAAGCCATTCAATCCGTTGTTGGGAGAAACATATGAATTAGTCAGAGAGGACAAAGGATTTAGGCTAGTTTGCGAGAAAGTATTTCACAGACCACCTGTATTTGCTATGTTTGCTGAGTCCCCGAATTGGACATTGAGTTTCAGTCCTGCTCCTTCTCAAAAGTTTTGGGGCAAAACTTATGAGTTTTATACTTCAGGAAATGTGAAGCTTACGATTAGAAAGACTGGTGAGGTTTTCACTTGGTCTCAACCTACATGTGTTTTGAAAAACATGATTGCTGGAGAAAAGTTTGTTGAGCCATCCACAAGCATCACCGTGAAGTCTAGTTCCGGGCAAAAAGCAGTGATTAGCTTCGCAAAAGGAGGGATGTTTAGTGGACGGTCAGAAGATTTGAGTATACATGCATATGACCCCCTGAAAAAGCCTTTGCCGTATACTGTTTCTGGAAAATGGACAGATTCAATGACATTGAAAACAAATTCAACAGAGAAAGTCATTTGGACTGCTGGTGAGCTTTTGCCCCAAAGTGAGAAAAAGTTTGGCTTTACTAAGTTTGCCGGAAGTTTGAACAAAATCACTTCAATTGAGGAGGGCAATTTGCCATCTACAGATTCTCGATACAGGCCTGACATGAAGGTATACGAAGAAGGAAGGGTAAAAGATGCCGAGAGTTTGAAACAGAAGCTCGAGGATGGTCAGCGTGAGAGAAGGAAAATGATTGAGAATTCGGGAGTCACATATAAACCGTTTTTCTTTGAGCAAATAGGTGGCGCCCCTGAAAATCCTGATACAGGTGAATGGATTTACAAAGCAGGCGAATTGAGTTACTGGGAGAGAAGGAAGACGCACAATTGGGATGACTTGCCAAAATTATGGTAGGAAATGTAAAATATCACTAGAAGAATAAACAATACTTGCATTCGTTTTCTGTGAATCAAATAAAAAATCTCTGTTGGGATGAGATTACCTGACTAGGCCAGATTCATTTTATTTTATTAATAAATGTCTATATCGTTGTTGCGTTATAAAACAAGGGTATCTCTCATAAGAGTACAGTTTCATGAACGACTTGACTTTGGTTCGCAAATGTATTTACCCTACTTTGAAAGAAGCTAAATTCATAAGAGTTGTGTTTGACAAAGTCGAACTTTCATTTTTTTGCGTATTAAAAAAACATATCAAAACACTAAGGAACATAAAATTTCATTACTTCTTGCCGAATATACATGCATTATTCTCTGTGAAATATTATTTTGCTTTATGAAAATGTCTCACAAATTTTCATGTTCTGTAAAGAAAGAGTATATTTGATAAAATAAAAGAGAATCACACCACTATGGTACCTTAAACTGGGAATTAAATCTTGAAGAGATAGAGTATTAGATCTCCTGAAAATGCATAGATGACGTAAATGATCAGGCACTATAACAATATTAAAGTGTATATTTAACTTCACGCCTTATTTCGGGCCTTGCACAAGTAACTAAGCCTGTATTTACTTTCTTGATAATGCGTCCTCGATCTAGAATATAAAATAATCTTTCAACCTGCTTCAGACTTGAAACCTTATATTTGAGGGATATCCATCTGATTAAAGAAACAAAACTATAAAATGGTATTTTTTTTTTTTTTTTTT
>NW_017387731.1:3550814-3602109 GCF_001664035.1 Metschnikowia bicuspidata var. bicuspidata NRRL YB-4993 | reverse complement strand
CCTTTAAACAGCTCCCAGCTACGTGCCAAGTGTCTTAGCTCGGCCCGTCCCCTTCTGTTAGTCACGGCCTGGACAGTCCTCATGGCACGTATCTGTTTACGTATTGGATATTACGTCATTGACTCCTAGGATAGGTCTCCTATTACGTCTTAGCGGACTACTGTAGTCCCGTTAAAGAGTAGGAACTTTTTATTCCTCTGAAAAATTAAGTAAAATGCAAAGAATAAGATTTGACATGTTGCCAACCCGCAAAGCCCTAAAATATAATTATGTAAGTAGGTCGAATGACAACAAGGGGCTTCACTAGCTCAGTTGGCAGAGCGTCAGTCTCATAAGAAACCTTGTGAAATCTGAAGGTCGACAGTTCGAACCTGCCGTGGAGCATCTTTGTTTTTTTTCATTTTATCGAGAAATCTCTGGTATTTAATACCTCTAATCTTCTAAGTGAGGAACTTGGGTTTGGCTTGGAGAAATTCAGACATTGAACACACCAAATCTATAACAACGGAGACGCCACAGACGCTTTCATTATCCGTCTCTACAACAATTGTGAAACATTCAAACACTGGTGGCAAGAGCTAAAAATTTTTAAGCCCATGAGTTTGAAGGCAATGTTGGCGGTCGACAACTCTTTGGAGATTTTAACAAAATTAGAATGATTTGTATCCAGGAATTGTTTCAAGGTTTTATATATATATATATTTGGCAGATTCATCTGATTAAAGGAGCAAAACTATATTAATAGTATATATAAACACCCTTTAAACAGCTTATATATATAACTTGCATAGTTCTTTAATCAAAAGAATCTACCATACATACATAGAAAACAAGTTTTGTTCTTCTCATCAAATACATCTAGTAGAAATAGCCAAAAAAAAAAAAAAAAATTCGAAGGTTCAAAGGTTCAAATCGCAGTTGTATGTAAGAATACATTTTAGCTAACTTTTGTCTTTCGTGTCATTCTTCAGTTCCTTCATTTTGATTCACAATTTTTGACTCGCGATGAGTATTTCAATTATTAGAAATCCTGAATACTATTCTATTCTTTTACCATGGATCTGAGTGAAACAATGCTTTAGAAAAAGGCGAGTAATTCTTTCCTGACGCCTTAGAGCATACTTTTTCCATATAGCCTCATAAAACAATGTCGCAACATTTTCCGCGACATTTTCATTTTTTTTCGCATTCGTGTGGGTGAAATCATGCAGTTGAGAGGATAAGAAGAGCGGCTTTTATTTATCTTCAGACGGCTAAGGGCATATTTCGCAATTATGTCCTATTATGCACAAATGTCGTATCAACATAATGGTCACCAGTCTCCCGCAACCATCTCGTCTTGCAAATTTTTGCCTGAGTCTGAACTTTAAAAAGTGGCCGCGGAGACCTGTATTTTCGATTCCTTCACCATTTTCCACAGAAGTCGACGAATTCCAATCCGTCAGAAAATACTTGCTACATCATGGCGCAACTCTCTTCTGAAGGGAGCAACGCAATTATCTATCTCACATACAGCGCCTTGTTGTTCTCTGGGCTTTTCTTGGCCTGGAAGTTTGCCAGCAAAGACAATTTTTTATCTTCCAATGGAACTCAAAAGGGTCTTCCATTAGCAGTCAACTTCATTGCCTCTGGTATGTTATACTAAAATTCGATAAACTGCAACTTGCTAGCGGGTGTTGTTTCTTTTCTGTTTAGAACTGAAACGGCTGAGACTAAACCGTTCGGACTCGATCAAGTTTATGCTTGCGTGAGGAGGCGATGTTGCTTTACATTCTTGTAATCAAAAAAAGACAGGTTATATGTTCCTCTTTGAAGACACTCAAGATGCGTGGTGTTGGTCCATCTTTGTCAAAAACTTCGAGAGAACTGATCATTTTACCGTCCTTCAGCCCTAAAAGTCCTGAAAAAGGAGAATGGGGAGTGTAGGACACAAAAAATGAATCATCTACGTTTGCTCTTCTCATCTGGCTATTCATGTGGCTGATCGATAGGTAAGTTTGTAAGTCTCGAGCTATCTGCCCAGAGTTTGTCATCAGCCGGCCGAGTCATGTACTAACACACAAAACAATGGGAGTGGGTATCTTGACCACATATGCGCAGATTGCAAATACTGCAGGGTTACATGGATTACTTGTCTACACACTATCGGGGTCTCTTCCTATTCTCGGATTTGCTGCCCTCGGGCCCATTATAAGGAAAAGATGCCCTGAAGGCTTTGTTTTGACAGAGTGGGTCCGTCAAAGATTTGGAATTGTTACAGCTTTGTATCTTTCATTCTTCACGTCACTCACGATGTTCCTTTTCATGATTGGCGAGTTATCAGGATTGAGAGCAGCTATTGAAACATTGACTGGCTTGGATGCATTGGGTGCTGTGATAGTTGAATGTGTGGTGACCACCATTTACACATCCTTTGGAGGTTTCAGAGTAAGTTTTATTACAGACAATCTCCAAGGTAGCCTTGTTCTTGTTTTGATCATTATTTGTGCGATTGGCATGGGCACAGATATCAATATTGACACCTCAAAGATTGGGCCATCGGGCTTATTAGATGCGAATAAATTGGGATGGCAACTAGTGTATATTTTGCCCGTGGCAATAGCTACAAATGATTGTTTTATGGCTGGGTTCTGGTTGAGAACATTTGCAAGCAAATCCAACAAAGACTTGTGGATTGGATGTTCCATTGCAGCTTTTGCAACATTCGTGATTTGCACATTAGTTGGTCTTCCTGGATTTTTGGCCGTTTGGGCTGGATATCTAGAAGTAAACGATCCGGATGGGTACAAAGCATTCTTTATTTTGCTAGAAACCATGCCAAGATGGGTTGTGGCATTCGTGTTAATATTCGCCATTTGCATCTCCACATGTACCTTTGACTCTTTGCAAAGTGCGATGGTTTCCACAATTTCGAATGATTTGTTTCGCAATAAGATCAAAATGATTTACATTCGAGGGTTAGTTGTGGTTGTCATGATTCCTACAATCATCTTGGCAGTAAAAGTTGCTGACAACGTTCTCCAGATTTATTTGATCGCTGACTTGGTCTCTGCAGCTGTGATACCCTCTGTTTTACTCGGATTAAATGACACATGGTTTTGGTTCATCCAGGGTGTTGATGTTATGATTGGTGGATTCGGTGCTCTTTTGGCCGTGTTTATCTTTGGAACGATTTATTATGGGTCTGCTGAAGAAGGAGGGAAACTTCTTCTTGTATGGAATGGTCTTTACAACTCTGATGACTGGGGCGCATTTGGTGCATTTGTTATAACTCCTGTTGGGGGCCTTCTTTTCACTTTGATGTGCTCTGGACTCAGAATTGGTATTTTGTACTTCTACTCCAAATTGAGTGGTGCCTCATTTACAGCTTTGGACAAAAGGGAGTACGTCATCACTGAAGATGCTAACCTCGCGGAAAACTATGGAGCAGTATCGGACTCAAGTGCGAAAAAAGACTCTACTGAGTTATCCTGAGAAGAATTATAAGTGTAAATTTATTTATTCGAAACTAGAAATCGTGAACGAGAGAATGATAAAAAGCTTAAGGAAACGCTAGCTCAAGCGATGTCAAAAGAAGATTTCCCAAAATCAGGAGTGCCACCCAAGGTATTGAATAAATCTCCAGTGTAGTTTTCTGGGCCGTACTTCTTTCCCGCGTAGTACACATTGTCCCAATTCTCCAAGACATCTCTAACGAAAGGCAACCCAGCAATTGGCAAGTTTGCGAAAGCGACCGAAGAGCCACCGTCTTCTGGGTTGTTGAACCAAGAAACAGTGTCATTGGATTTGGATGGAGGTGGTCTTGTGAAATCAGAGATAGACCTCATGATAACAACTCTATTGTAGTCAGCGAGACCATACCTGTGTAATCTGGTGAATGCTTCTAAAGATGCATTATCTTCTTGTGCAGTAGAACAGTAAGTGGCAGACCCGTTTGTCATCATTGAGGCATAGAACGAAAAGTAGTCTCCTAACGTGTTACCAGTGAAGTAGTTGTCGGACGTCAATGCGTCACACTTCACAACAGACGGTAATCCACGAGCGGCGGGCTCATCATACAACAATCTGTTAGCCGCATTCGCATCAGTGCCATTTTCCAAGGTTGCGGTTTCAGCCAACTCCACCGCCCTATCTCTTAAGTTCTCATTGACTTCGAAGACCTCAGTACCGTAGACGTTTCCTGGGTAAGTCCAAGGGTCTTCTGTCCCGTAAGCCCAATAGCCAGAAGTCCAATTTGCGCGTGAGCTACTAAAGTCTTGATAGGCTGTCTCATATTCCAAGGCAACTTGAACTGCATATTTTGCGAAAGTGACTGAGCCCATCGTAGTGAATTGAGGCTCACCACCACCGATACCCGAAATTAAGAAGTAAGTATGAGAGAGGTCAAACAAAGGAGACAATCCCAAGGCAGTAACAGAAGCAGCAGCGTTGATCTCTCCTTCTCCAGTTGTCATCTCACAGACAGAGTAATTGCTAGTGCAGTATATGGATGGATACAATGGAGATAATCCTGGGATTGTAATGTTGTGCTCAAAATCTAAAGACTCTAACCATGGCTGAGCTTCGTACTCAAACATGTTGATGACAAACATCTTTGGCTGGAAGATAGCAAATGGTTTGCCATATGAAGCTTGCAAGTCATTGTTGCTTGTGGCGTCTTCTGTAGAGTTAACAATGGATCTCTTTTCTAAAGGATGTGCGATGGCAAAGGCCAAAGTTGCAGCCAAACAAGTAGCAGTAGTTAGTCTCATTTCTGGCTAGTTGATGTATGGCCATGTTGACGGATACCTAGCCTTTTTGTACCCTGCATTTCAATGGGAATTGGGCGAGTCAACATCTTACTGACTGATCTTCTTATCTGGAATTGTCAATGTATTACGTGCGTCTGCATGATTGCATATGTCAAAAAGTTGCAAGAACCGCCCAGAGATAATAGATGAAAATACCAAATCAGTGTTTTTTTCTTTCTGTTCATATTTCATTTTAGATACTCTGGCTCAAATTAAGGGGGCATCACTATCCCTTCCCCTTAGACTGATCGTGTTCATTTCAGAATAGTGGGAAGTCATCGATAAAGGCAGATACGGTCCTGCGTTGCCGCGGCGTTGCCGCGGCGCTGCGGGAGCCACACTCCCGCACGAAACCATACGGCTCGGAAATTTGACGAAAGTGGAAAAGACGATAACAAATCCGGTCGATAACGTAGCAACCGTTCAGGATACGTTGACATTGACGGGCCGCCTTGATCCCAAAAAAGGGGTTCACAGTTTTGACATATTCCCCACGGTGTTGACCAGGTAATTCCGATTCGTTTTCATGTAGGGAATCACAATCTGAGTTCATCATCAATAACATATACACATCGGTGGATAATTTAACTACATGTGCATCGATAAAATTTTAGTTGTATTCTCATCGCGGATGTAAATTCCATGAATCTTGCAGTGCGGTTTTAAACTTTCGCCAATGCGCTGCGCGAATGACTTTTCGCTGCGTTGATGGGGAATGTATAACCGATCAGTGCATCTGGTGAATATCGAAAATGAGAATCCCGCTAATGAAAACGGAGAAAATCGGGACTGAGGCTCTTTACCTGAATAAACTCATCACACATATGCTATGGTGCATATAAATTTCTGGTCTGCAATACTAGTGTGGATCATTCCTTCGGGAACTTGCGGATCCAATCGATTCCGGGAGAATCGTGGTCCGGTATTAAATATCGATCGGAACTTGAATCAGCACGTCATGTTAGATGCGCATGGCTGCTGATTGTCAAAACAGTGTCATCGTGCCAATTTTCTTCTTCTTCTTGACCCGGTGAGGTTACTGCGATTGACTGAAGTTAGGTTTGCTTTTCAATTTTGAAGCATGTATATCACTAAAACAACTTGTTTTATGTCAAACAGTTATGTTCAGCAAGTTTTGTGAGAGATCGCGCAATTATGACAAGGCAAAAAAATTGGGTTATCTGGAGTCTTTTTAATTACAACGTACTTATTTCCCATCAAATGGAAACAGTTGGCAACATCCATGCTGGACTCCTTCGTAAATTGCATCTGGTTTGGATATTGCGCGGTCTCTTCTGCGAGATTCTTGATGGGATAAAAACGAGTCTATCGAATCATACATTGCCTGAAAACTCAACAACACAGAATACAAAATTATGAACGAAGGGAAAAGGAAGGACGGGCCGTAAGATAAGAAACATACAAACTCATTATCATTATCAAACGGATTTGCCAATGCATTAAAACTTTCACGTCTTGAATTCGAAAGACAACATGATGCTTCATTACAAAGATTCAGAGCTTTATGCTCGACACGAGTGAAAGAACTTAGTCTATATGACGCGTCATTCTGCTTTGATGGCGAGTTCCCATTCTGCCCCAAAGAAAACTGTTATTCCTGCATATAGATGATGCGATGTATCTCTGTTTATATCTCAGCAGGCGCCATTTTGAAGCATATTCTGGAATACAGTTTTCTCGATTCTCGGCAAGATGACCGTATCTGGGGCTTGTGAGAATGATAACGATAATACCACAGATAGTGCCCATGACTGTCGCAAACGAAACTTCTCCACCAGTGTATGTTGCTTTTCACCTATTTATTGGGCGATTGTTTATCACAAACTGCTGAGAACTACTCAGGTCTTGAATAATTACTAACAAGACCAGTCAGGTCAATCAGCAGAACAGTATATGTCACAGCTACTCACGCGACCGAAGCGGCACAGGTTTGCAGCAGATGAGGACTTGAGCGATGATGATGAGGAACAAAATCACCAAATGAGACACGCAGGATACATAAAAAAGCTAACCCTCAAAAATTTTATGTGTCATGATCATTTCGAACTAAACTTTGGAAGCCGTATGAACTTCATCATTGGGCGAAATGGATCAGGTAAAAGTGCCGTGCTTACCGGAATTTCTGTGGGGTTGGGTGCGAAAGCTACAGACACCAATAGAGGGTCATCTGCGAAGAGCCTCATCAAGGATGGGAAGTCAATGGCAAGAATTCTTGTGGAGATTGAAAATGATGGTGTAAATGCATATGAGCCTGAAATATATGGTAAGTCCATCTTTGTTGAAAGAAAGCTTACGCGCGAAGGTAGTAACTCTTATGCGATCAAAAGCGAAAATGGTTCCGTGGTATCCAACAAAAAGAAAACATTGGACGATATATTGCAGCGGTTCTTTATTGTTGTTAACAATCCTTTGTCCTTCCTCTCTCAGGATAAAGCCAGAGAGTTCATTGCAAACAGTACAGAGCAGAGCAGATATACGTATTTCTCAGAAGGAACCAATATCCGATCAATTATTCTCAACTATGAAGAAGCCTCTCAAAATATTCACAAACTACAGAGCCGGCTGGTGACGGCCAGATCATATTTCAAGGAAGCAGGCGCAAGATACTTAGAATCAGAAAGACTATACAAGAAGTACAAGCAATCTCACAACTTGAGACAACAGCTGGAAAAAATCCATGGTAAAATTTACTGGTTTAACGTTGAAATGATGAAAAAAATGATCGCAAAGAAAAAATCAGAGGTTCAAGGAAAGGATCATGATACGAAAGAAATCGACCAAATCATCAAAGACAACGAAGTCAAAATTGAGCAGGAAAGAGAACAAACAAAGAGATTGGCATCCGAAAAAAAAGAAATAGGGGAAGAACTTGATTCTAAACAAGAGGATTTTATGAAAGCCGAAGCGATGTATGACGAAGCTGCCAGAAATGTACAAAGCGTGGTATCCGACCTAAAAACATACAAGAAAGAAATCCAAGAATATTCACATGAAGTCAAGAAACACGAATCAGATCTCGCTGCAGAGCAAAAGAAAATTGACGATGCAAACGGTGGATCAAAACAAGCCATGTCTCAAAAGTTAGAATTACTAAAAAAACATCAAGAAAAATTAATTTCGTCAAAGGATCAAATTCAACAACAGTTATCGGAGTTTTCAAGAGACAACCCAGAGATAGAAGCGGTAAACAAAGAATTGAACAAGCTCATGCATTCTCTTTCTACCTTACGAGACAAAATGTCAAGAGTCGAGAAAGCCAAAAGCGACAGATACGCCGCTTTTGGTTTGAACTCTGGAAATTTGGTGAGAGAAATTGAAAAGGAAACCACATGGCACCGTAATCCAATTGGCCCGGTGGGATGCTATGTCTCGGTGAAAGAAAACTTCTCAAAGTGGGGTGACTTGATCAATGCCACTTTACAAAGGACACTAGACTCCTTTGTTGTCTGTGATGAACACGACAGGAAACTTCTAATTGGTCTCATGCGCAGAAATCGAGTACACAAGAGCATTATAGTGAGGAGATTTGAGAAATTTAGTATCAGCAACCAGCTTCTGTCACGTTACTCTACGATGCTAGATGCTCTCGAATTTCAAGATGAAGACGCCAAATATACTCTTATCGACTCCACTGGTCTTGAAGAGCTTGTAATCTGCGAGTCACTTTCAGACGCCGAGAGTGTTACTAGAGATCATCAGGTTAAACAAGCATTTTGTCTTAACGATCGAAATTCTGGAATTCGTATTTCGAGAAGAGATGGGCAGTTGTCTCGTGACCCCGTATTTTATTCTCGTGACCTAAGAAAACTTGCGGGGAAAGTAGATAGCGAATCCTTTGCACATGAACTCGAGGAGCTTCTTAGACAACAGACTTTACTTCAAAGGCAAAAAAGAACTCTTCAAGAGGAAGAGCGTGGTCTGAAAGCGCGTTTGGATCAGCGGTTAGAGCAAATGAAATCTCAGCTCAAGACAATCAAGAATCTGATATTTCAAGCTCAGGAATCACTTGAGGAAGAGGGGGATTATGGCAGAATCGCAAATTTGAACCTGCAAATAGAACTTTGCCAAAATCAAATCGAAACACGAGAAGGTATGTCTGTTGAGCTTATGAAGAGTTTAGCCGATTCCAAACGCGAGCTTCAAACAAAGAAAGACATACTCGAGCAAGAAAAATTGCAGAAAAATCATATCGCAGAGAAACTTGCAAATTGTGAGGTGGAGGCAAATTGTCATGCAGAAGCTATTCTGCTACTAAAAGCCGAAATCGATAGTGCAACAAGAAGAAAAGAAGTGCTTTTTGAGTCAATTAATGCACTTGAGCAAAAGCTAATGGAATATTCACAAAAAGAAGAAGAACTTATCAAACTAGCAGAAGAGCGTTGTGCAAGATCGGAAGTGACCATCTCAGATACCGATACTTCTAAAAGCATAACGGCGGAATACAAGAGTATACAACAAGCAATCGAGCAAATGGAGAAGCAGCATGAAAAATCTTTGGAGGATGTTCAGAGAGAGCTTTTAACTGCAAAGGCCTTGAAGGATAAATGTGAACAAACTCTCATTGAAGTTGACAACGCCAGAGTGAATTTGGAAAACGACTTGAACTCCAGATTCGAAAATCTCAATATCACTATACAAGAGAAATTGACGAGAGCTAGGCAATCATTTGAGCAATCTTTGGCGTTAAGAGGCTTCAAGGGTAAATTGGAGTTTGACTTCAAAAATAAAAAAGTTATAACCGAAGTCCAAACAGAAGACAACAAAGAAACACGAGCAGTTCTGTCCTTATCTGGAGGTGAGAAATCTTTCACGCAAATTGCATTTTTACTCAGTATTTGGAAGATAATGAAGCCAAGAGTGTGTGGCTTGGACGAATTTGACGTTTTCATGGACTCAGTCAATCGTACTATTGCCATTCGGCTCCTTATTCACGAGCTTAGGGGATCCACTGCTCAATCAATTTTCATAACACCACAAGATATTGCTGTTGTTGGGGACTTACAAGATAGCGAGGACGTGAAAATTCATGTGATTCTGCCACCCCGAAGTGATTAGACATACGCTATTTAAAAATTGGATTTTCAGTGATGTAATTTCGTAGGTCCAGAGAGCTCAAACCACACGAAAGAGCATTTTTATAGGCACTGGAGCCCAACCCGATAGGCTTACCCCCCCTTGATTTCCAAGACTCCGATATTTGATTGATTTCATCAATATTGGCTAGAGGAGAAGAAAAGTAACATTGTAGGAATGAGCGGAAACATGCGCGAGACATGGAAGAATTGCGAACTAGTCTTTGGCACAACTCATAGCTTGTCATAAGTTGCGATTGCAAAGCTTTACAATCATGGGACTCTTGGGCTTGAAATTGTATTTCCAAAGCTTTGAAGATACGCTGAAAGTCAATTTCTGTAATGCAGGCTGTCTCTTTAACACGAGGGAAAAGTGAAGGCAACTTGTTGATGACTGCAATTGCTTCTGGAATATGTCCCGTCTCACATAAACATGCTATCACAAACTTGCCCATTGAAGAGTGATTATTGAAAATGAAAGCCAAAAGTCTATCAACGACCGAGTCATGACGAGCCATTAGCTCTTTCAATTTCTTGCTCAAAAGTGATTTAAATTTGGGTAAGTCTTGGACGGACAATACGCCATCGAGAATAGCCCAGTAGAGTGATCTTTCGAAAGTGTAATCGTTGAATTTGATATCCGGGCAAAATGAATTGTTGAATTTATCGGAGTCTTCTTGAACAATATGTGAAATGTTTTGAGCGATATTCATCTTTCTTTTTTTGTAATGCATGTGACTTGCATACTTCAAGGAATAGACCAGGTCTTTTGGATCTCTATAACCAATGTGACCTTTGTACTTGATTGCCAATGCAGTGAAAGCATTCAATGCCTCTGAAAATAGACCCGCTGCTGCCAAAAACTCAACTTTGGTAATATATAGTGTTTGATAAACATCTCGATGCCCGAAATTTGAATAAAACCTTTTAAAATACTGACGAAGGCCCTCCACCGCAACGTGGTTTCCATTTTGAGCGAAGACTATAGCCAAACTCTCAATGGTGGTCGGTAGCAATAAGAACAAAATATGCTCATTCTCCTCAGAGATCGGACCATCGCCACTGAAATTGACAAACGGATTTATAATTTCATGATAGGCTAAAGAGGCTGCCCCATGGTGTCCAAGTGAAGCGGATTTTGAAGTCAACAACGACCAGAATTGATTGGAAAATCGGTAATGCTTGAAATTAGAATGAAGCAAAATATGTACTAGTGACACCACGGCATTCATATTGTCAGACCTCATCAAAGACAACAAGTATGTTTCCACTAGTTCTGGCAGGATTCCAAGAGGTGCGCTATCCACAACATGCTGAAAAATTAGACTAGACTTCGTCTTTTCCATCAACAAACAATGTAAAGTTAGAGATTCTCGAACAGGTCCACGAGGCATGGCCTGATGAATATGGCGTTGTTCAGTACTTTTGAGCTTGCGGAATTCCTCAAGCACCCTCTTAAAAGAGTTAAGTTCATCACCACTCTTCAAGGGATTGAGGCCGAGGTCAAGTAACCATTTTTTAGGGTCGAAAGCTCGGGTAGTGTAACGACTTCGAAGAATCAACATAGTAATGGCAATTTTTTTAGAGGCGCGACAGACGAGAAAAAAATGTGGTTCAAAATGACTGGGGTTGAAGGGAGCCAATATTGTGAAAAGACTATCCAATTGAAAATGTAGTACTGTTGACTCAATATTTCTTACGCCTGTAGGAGCTTCCCCATTGAAGAATTCAATACTTTCATATCTCCGTTCAAAAATTCTTTCAGCTCGATCAAGTTGAAAATAAACTAACCAAATCTCAGAGCAAAATTCGCTTTAAATTCCAGGTTTTTACGAAGGAAATGACCACTGCTATTAATCTAGCAAGAGAATCAGATATTAGCCGTAGCGTCTAAAAGAAGTGATTCCATAAAGGGTCATGCATGCTCTCGTCAGTCAAATAATTACCAATGATAACTTTTGAATCTGCTATATTCAGGAATCGCGAGACAAGATATTCACCAGGAAAAAACCAGGACGAAGCAGCTCAAACATCGATCAGGAACTCAAACCATGCTCAAATTTGGGGTAACTCGCTCGACGCGATCATTGAACTTCAAGGCTTCATCAAAATATGCAGCAAGTTTGCGGCCGAGTCTCTCCTACAACATGAGCGCCGGCTCGATCTCATCTGCGGTTTTTGGAGTGAGATACAACTCGTCAGCTCCGACATCTGAGATCAAGAACAAGCTCACAGATTTCTCAGCTGAGAACTCAAGTGTTGTCTCTGATATGGTGACTACCACCATGAGGTCTGATGAACTAGGTTATATGGCGTCAATTGGTCTTGGAGAGGGCTGGGGCCCCACCGCTCTCATCACCAACATTCTCGAGATTACTCATGTATATACTGGTTTACCATGGTGGGCTTCTATTGTATGCGCCACTTTCGCCGTACGTACCATGATGTTTCCCTTGTACGTGAAGTCCTCGGCTAATATGGCCAAAATGTCCAGAGTCAAGCCCCAGGTTGACCAGCTTATGAACGAGATGAGAAGCGGAACAAACTCAGAAAAGATGGCCGCCATGAGCCAGCGAAACAAGTTGTATAAGGAAAACGACATTAAGACCTTGCACTCATTCTTGCCTATGCTTCAATTGCCGATTGCCTATGGGTTTTTCCAAGCGACAAGAAATATGGCAAATTTCCCAGTGGAAGGATTCACTACTCAGGGTGCCTACTGGTTTGAAAACTTGACTCAAGCTGACCCTTACTTGGGTTTGCAAATTCTGACAGCTCTTGTGGTCACAGGTATGATGAGAGGTGGTGGAGAAACCGGTGCTCAGACTATGAACCCGATGGTCAAAAAGGTTATGACATATTTGCCATTTCTTTCGATTTTTGTGACCTACAACTTGTCCGCGTCGGTCTTGGTATATTTTGCCGCAAACGCTGTTTTCTCCTTTTTTCAATCGCTTATCTTGAAGAATAAACACTTCCGGAAGTTTGCAGCGATTCCTCCAATTCAACCACCAATCACTGTGCCTGGCGGTAAAGCACCTCCCGCGTCTGTGAGTGAATGGTGGAATGAATACAACTCAAATTTGAAAAAACAGGCTCGTTCAAAAATGGAACAAACAAACAAAAAGCTTGAAGCCATGGAGTCAAGAAGACAAAACAAAGGTGATGGCTTTATCAAAAGACATTAGAAAACTTAACTGTAAATAGCCCTTTATATTCTATTATAATTGAAAACAGACTGTATTATTTACCGCCTTTGACTATTAGTAGCAGCTCTTCACCTTCGGGGTCAAATATCAACTGATAACTTTCTATCAACATCTCGAGTACGTGATTTATGACACCAAAGTTATTCATCAATGTCTCCAAATTGCTAGCTTCTGTTAAGGCTGGTCCGATTACCGTCGCCAAATTGGAACATGTCATTTTGTTGCTTTCATTTTGCTGCACAACAACGCTTAAGTGCCTCACAAGAGCTCGAAGTGTGCAATAATTTTCACGAGGAAGGGTGGAAAATATCTTCCTTAACGCTAGTACATCATTTTTCGTGAGTCCGTCCTCCTTATTCGATGTACGTCTCAAAGCGCACAACATCTCAATGACTTGATCGGTCAAAAGCGCGTCGGGCAATTCACGGAAGAACGATTTCACACAACTCGTGAGAGTGTGTACGTCGACAGTCCGATTTCTAAAATTTATCACGCCGGTCCTATTGATTTCTTGCTTCAATGCACTTAACTCACTAAGAGAAGTGCTTATCCGGTAGATACCCACCTCCTTCAAACAATCTTTTTCGATGACTTCATATATCGAAGCCAAAATCGCTGGGGAGGCCAAGCCATCTCTTGCACAAATTGTAGCCAAGGGTATACCGAATGTAGTATGAGAATGGTCAGACTTCAAGTTTATCGACTTGGATAAAAACCAATGCCTGTTCGCGTAATTCAAGCTGCGAAGCCAGCTCTTAGCATCAGTTTCACTTGAAGCCTGAAAAAAACAAGCTTCGTGGGCATTGTGACTGTCAAATTTGAAACAGTAAGGAAGAAGATAGACTGGAAAGATCTTCCGATCTTTCAATCGAATGACAAGCAACGGTTTTTGGCGCGGATCTGCCACAGTGATAGGGTCTGGTAGTTCTTTGTATGTAGTAACTCTCTCATACCCCCCAGTGTGCCCAAATGAGCGAGATTTGTTGAATAGGCCGCTTATCTTGAATCTGGAAGAAGATGCAGTCTTGTATGACAATGATTGTCGTCTTAAGTTCGTGCTTGAGGGGGTTTGAGTAGCATGCATTCGCTCATTGCTCAGGGTCGAGATTCCATGTCCTGTGCTTCTATTCTGTTCATCACGGATATTGATCGAGTATTGTTCCTTAAGAATTGTATCAAACAATAATTTAGTACTAGACAGATCAATGTTCCCAAGATTTCCTAAGACACGCCTTTCATCCAATTGAAAAAGGAATTCAAAATCTTTCGTGTCTCTCTGAAGCTCATTGCTCTTCAATTCTTCCACATTCAACTCTCTAATAAGTCTGTATAGGAAGTACCTTTTATTGAAATTTATCGCACTTCTGTGGAATGATGGGCATTCATTCAAATGTATGAGATTTTGGATGATCCAACCAAAACATGGAAGAAGAGGCTCACTCGCAGCCGACAAGTCTGAATGTTTGATATGTTTTGGCAAAAGGGATTCGATGCCATCAACAGCAAGACTCGGGTTTTGTACGGATATGTTCGAACCTGATGAAGCGTTGAGCCAAAAGTGAGCAAGTGAGCGACTTTCTGGTGAATACATGATACTTGTGATTGCTGTCTCAACGCAAGAAGGAACAAATTCACGGTCGCCTTCGAAGACAAATACACTATCTCTCATTTTCAATCTTGAGATCGTTATCATGAGCAATAATGTTTTCATCCTTTCGAGACGTTCCTCGTCACCAAGACCTTCATCGCAAATTTGAATAAGAAGGTACGCCTTGAACTTTTGATAGAGACTGTAGAGCTTTTTGAAAACCAACGGAAACTTGTTGAGTACTTTCTCATGAGCATCTGTTTCAAACAATGACTCGAGGTAGGTGAAAACATCACTTACTCTGAGGTTTTTTTCGGAGGTTCCAGCAGTTTGGATATCGTAATTCAAAAGTGTGGAATTCGCAAATTGATTTTCAAGAATTTTGAAAATGGCAAACCAGTTCTCGGGAGTGATACCTTGATAAAAAATTGCAAGGAGCTTATTAAACTTAATGATAAACTTCTCCACTTTGTGAAAATTTTTGTGGCTGGGAAGGTTTCTGTTCATTGGAACCTCCCGCACACTTCGAGAGAATTCGAAATCTTGGCTGAGAAGTAGGTCAAACTTCAGCATTTTCAGTGGCCTGTAGGTCTTTTTAATGAAATTGCTTTTTAGTCTCTTGTAAAGTCCTACAAGATTCTCGTATGACTCATTCAATGTATCATCAATCTTGTTCGAGTTATACCACTGCAAAATCTCGTTACTGTATAATTTGAGAATTTTTATCATGATAGTTTTGTTGTGCAAATCATTCAAGAAGCACTCAAAAAAATGGCTTAGTAGAATGAGCAAAACCTTGAGTATATTTGCCTGTATCTCAAGAAGTAGCTTATAGTCTACCTCACCCAACTGAGATAAGTCAACACTATTATCTGAATTCCAATTAGGAAAAGCGCCAAAAGAAACTGGGTCCCAAATTCCCTGCTTTTGCATGAACAGTCTTCTCATGACGGAGATGACAGCATTGCCAGAATGAATGAATCTATGAGAAAGCCTCTCAAGTAGCTCTTTTGTTGTTATAAATGAGCTATAATTCAACATAAAGACAAACCTGTACTCAGTGAGATCAATCAAGTGGGTCTCATCTAAGTACTTGGAGTCAAGTAAGAGCAAATCGATAAGTTTGTCCATCGTAGCAAAACGCGGAATATAATTCTGCGAATGGCGATGAGAACCTAAGTAGGAGTGACGAGAGACGAGTCCGAAACTGCAGTGTTTTCTTTTGGTAGAGATACCATCCGTACTCTCAGAATCACTTAATGAAGAGAGAGTTTTAAACTTTTCTGAATTCATCAATTCTTCGACATCAATTCCCAAACCATCATCATTATCTGTTGACTGAGTGATCTCACCAGTAGATGTTGTCGGGGTCACTGTATTTTCAAAGTCATTGATGAAGTCATCAAGGCGAAGAACCAAGTCACTATCAACAAATATATCATGTGATTCACGCGTGTCTTCAGCCCTGTCCCTCAGATGAGATAGAAGATCATCATACTTTGAAACATCAATTTTGTAGTATTGAAGGTTGAAAGTTGGTAGCTTATCTTTGAAAGAGGAATCGGTCTTTGAAGATGTTTGATTCCTAATGGAAGTGTCATCCACTTCGGGGGTTGAACGGCTTGCCATGGAGATACCCGAATCTATTGATAAAGGGCTAAAGATTTCTTTCAGATCGTCCTTCAAGAAAACGTCAAAAATGCCTTTATCAGGCAGATTCAAGTAACCTTCCTTCAAGCTCGGCTCCATACGCAAAGAATGGCTCATCACAGTAGAAAGACTAATTGAATCGCAATTTAGCTCGAGTAAACAGAGAAGTTTTCTTCGCAATTCGTCCTGAATTTTAGTTCCGTCAATTGGATCAGTGGCTATTTCAGGAGCAGGAAGTTTGGGAACCAGAGGAGTGATTTTACCGTCTTCTTTGTTGACTCCGAGATAAAGCACTTGATTCAAACTTTCATTTGAGAACATGAATCCCATGGAATCATAGCGTCTCAACACATCCTGATTGTAAGATATAATATCCTGCGAATTAGAAAGATTACTGAGGTATTCATTCCATCTTTCAAAAGAATGTGTAATTTTTTTCCAAACATTTTCGAGTTCTGCGATATTTGCCAGGTTAGTATTGTTTACTAACAAGTCGCCAAAATAAGGAACCACCTTTTCCTTCGGAAAAATTTTTCCCAATCCTCTGGGAGCCATGATGTGATACGACTCCTTGAAAACCGGAAGTAGCCCGTTGGACTGAGCATCCGACAGCAGAACATTAGTTGTGTGAACAAAACACCTTTGATCGAGTTCATACAAAATGGGTGACCAGTCATTTTTCAAAAGCTTAATGTAGTCTTCACCCACTTGAGACCAAACATCTTTCAAGCGAAGTATTGGCTGAGATAAAATTATAGAAGAGATCCCCAACCATGAAGACATGTTTCCAAATTTATCTAAGAGACAGCCGAGATCAATCCACCTCTCGAGAATCCGGGCTTTTATATCAGTCGTGGAATGAAGGTTCTCAACAAACAAGTGATTTACGAGAAGCCTCGATAAATAGTGAAGGTGCGTCTCGTTGTTAAAAACCAAAGGGTTTTTCTTGTAAAAATAATCACCAGGATTATTTTCGTCCATTGAAGTAGAAAGCAACAATGACTTATCCGTGCTTGAATTCCAACTCTCGTAGAACAATAAATCAATGTCGCTGATGGCAGTCACAAGATCAAGGAGATTAAACTTGTGTAAAAATCTATGTGCGCTCAATTCATCGAATATACTCTCATTTAAAACACTTGAACGAGGTGTTGAATCGACAGATCCAATGAGATCAAGTAAAGTTAGTTGTTTTTTGACAATAGAATCTTGAATTTGTGTGATTATGTCCAAAAACTCAACTGGACTCGCACTACCGACAAGTTGCAAGAGTTTTAGAATATATGGTGCCACGTCAGCTTTTAGTAGAAACCCGCTGAGGTGTTTGTCAATATGTTTCAACAAAGTAAGAATGCGTTCGAATAGATCTGCTCCGGGCTGGTAATTATCAAAACTGCCGCTAAAAATTGCTTGCAAGTATGTTTCCATGAGCTTGAGTACATCGGCGAAATTCGGGAGTAGAGGGAAGACTAATGAAAGCTGACGAATTGCCATTCCATGCACTTGACCATCAGCGAATATGAAATAATGCACTAATGCTTCAATGGGACACGACGGAGCAAATGTTTCAGATGTCGTGTTAAATTTGAGTTCCGGGTGGGGGAAATTTGGCAGAAAGTGGGAAATTTTGTCAGAAGGAATCACCGACTGACTAGCTGTTGATAATGAAGTCAGGGTAAGCAACAGTTTGGAAATATTGCGAGGTGCACTTTCATTGCCGAGTGTTTCGATATCGCTCGTGGATGCAAACGTGGAACTGGACGTCGCAGCTGTGTAGTCCCCCACCGAAGGAGTTTCACTTTTTGCCAAGACTCTCTGATATGAAGCAGAAATCGTGGCTGTTTCCAGCTCAGAAGTCATGCCCGCATTTGGAGCAGGCAATTGGGGATCAAGCTTGAACAGAAGAACATTCATCAGCAGCGGAGGCCTATAAATGTATAGGTAGGAGCCGCGCAACTCGACACGGTACAAGCGAAGAGAAGACTCATTGAAATCTTGCATTGGCGAGGCATTCAAGCATCCATTTAACCAGGCATGCTTCACCGATTTCACGTCGTACTCTGGATCAATCAACGAACGAACATGCGAGACAGAAGATTCCAGTTCAATAGACTCCGCAAGAGATTGGGTATCGTCATTATTCGCTAGCCTGGAGGCCGCAGACATTGAACGCCTCTTGGAGCTCTTATTCCACATTTTCCTCATGACTGGATATGTCTGGAATTAGCTCTCTCCTTTTTTTTTATCTTCGAAGGGATGTGATCAATTCCGAACAGCGAAGTCGTTTCCAAGGGGAGTCAACAGTATACGGATCCGAAGAGCTTGCCCTGTTCCAACCAATGAGGAAAATTGAAAAGACAAATAGTGAAAGAAAGAATCTCTCAAATTATGCTGAATTTTCTTAAGGAGTGGGGGAAAGTTTAGAAAAAAAGCAGGTGATCGACTTTCCACGTTTCGCGAACGAGTCGTTGAGGGGAGGTTCGAAAGTCGCTTTCGATGCACCACTTTGCAGGCGTACACAAGAGCGTGAAGGCGCGAGCGAAAACATTACTAGAGGGGAAGCTTGAGAGCAGTGGCGCAAGACAATCGAGCTGAGAGGAATTTCCATTCTACACCCAAAAATACACACAGGCGTGGACGCACGAGTTTTACGAATACAGAAATAGGGAGAAGAGAACCAAATGGCGGACAGTAAGAAATTCGCCTGTCTGGCTGTTTTAA
Organism: Metschnikowia bicuspidata var. bicuspidata NRRL YB-4993; assembly: GCF_001664035.1. Classification (NCBI taxonomy): domain Eukaryota; kingdom Fungi; phylum Ascomycota; class Pichiomycetes; order Serinales; family Metschnikowiaceae; genus Metschnikowia; species Metschnikowia bicuspidata. The sequence goes on along the minus strand of NW_017387731.1, from coordinate 3,583,058 downwards.
TATTTATATTTTGACGACGTGTCTTTTTTTTACATCTTTACGAATAAGCTGGCATACTGGGTAATGCTGGGCGCGAAGGGCTTTGCGGACAGGCTTTGCATTGAGATTTTCGGCCCTGACTGTGTTGTCGTCGCCTGATATGAGATCAGCAAACAATGCAAACACTTTGAACCTTTAGCTTTGAGGTATATATTTTCAGAAAGAGCTCAGCGCTTGGGCTGTCTTGACTGTTGACAATCTGATATAGCCGAAGCCAAGGAGAAGTAGTCACCACATTGCCTCTGATCTCGATGGGGCATGGAATGCGTGTCTGTAGGTGCCAGAACAGGTGAATGGTACTGTATTTCGCGTTGGTCGGTCGTCGCTTCGGTACGCACGCACCGCGCCTACTAATACCGCTCAAAACCGCTAGAAAAATATTTTAAATGGGGTTTTTTCTGGATTAGTTTGCCTTCACCTCGCTTGCTTCAGGATGTTATGCACGAACTGCCTTAATTTGCACCCAGGGTTCAAGCACATACGCCCATGAAACAAATCCTAGCTCCCCGGGATTCTCAACATTTACTCTGCTTGACACTGCAGATATTTGCATGTATTTTGTGGACAGCGCCCCAGCTGAATTAGTGTGCACCTCAGATGAATATGACACTCTGAAAGAGCATCGCGTTCGAGCTTTGTGTGGGATGCTTCACGGGAAAAGTAGCCAGATAAATTCTGAAGCGAAGTGTATTCTTTCCTTGGAACCCTACATACACTGTGCCGGAATATGCACGATGCTTCGTGAGCCAGCGTTCTGAATGGATTCACGCGAAAAAAAACTGGAACCCGCGGCACAAGCCAAGCATCGTTGAACCGCAAATCTGGCCCGAGGCCCGTAATTCCAATCTCCCAGCTCGCTCACGACAGAAATTTGTTTCCACTCCAGACTCTTATGACACGCGCACATAGTTTAGCTGGCTGGCCTAGGCTATGCCGCCAGCTTAGGTTCAATTCTACTAAAGATGCGATAAATTATGCGAACAGAAAAGAATTGATTTCTCAGCAGCCTCAATCATATTATCCAACGATTCGCGAGCTTCGCTGTCAAGCTCCAGTTCTTCGGGTCCGAGAATTCATTTCCAAATATGGGCAGCTCCGTTCGCTGGACCTCAATGCCGATGAAGCTCCCGAAACTCTTCAACTAGAAGGCAGAATACGATCTATAAGAAAATCTGGGAAGGGTCTTTACTTCTTGGATTTGGTGCAAGATGAGGCTAAAGTGCAAATATATGCCTCTAACAAACTTCTTGGTTTGTCGAAAGAAGAGTTTGCTGATATTCACATGTTTATTCGGAAGGGTGACCATGTATCCTGTGTCGGAAACGCATACAAAACAAATGTTGGCGAATTGACTTTGCGAGCCACATGTCCCATCAAAGTGGCGAGCCCCTGTCTCAACTTTGTTACTTTACCAGACAAGGTAAGCGACCGAAGCTTGATCAATAGCAACAGAGTTATGAACTATCTCGTCGACAGCCCGCTGAAGCAAAGAATATACGTTAAGTCTGCTGTTACCCAGGCGATTCGTACCTTTTTCTTGAATGACAGCTTCACGGAAGTTCAAACTCCAATCCTCTCTGGCGCAGGAACTGGTGCCAACGCCGAACCTTTTCACACAGTTCTGAAAGCACTGCAAATCAACAAGCTCCAACTCCGAGTCGCCCCCGAGCTATGGCTCAAAAAGCTTGTTATCAGCGGCTTTGATAAGGTGTTTGAGATAGGTCTGAACTTCAGAAATGAAGGCATCGATGCAACACATAACCCCGAGTTTCTCACTTGTGAATTTTATCGTTCGTTCACCTCTCTTCCACAGTTGATGAGGATCACGGAAGACTTGTTCAGTTTTATCTACCGAGAGCTTGAAAAGAAGCAGTGTCTGTTTTCTGTACTTCAAGAGACTCTTCCCAAACTCACTGCTCTAGCCAGCAATGACTACCGTAAAATAGAATTTATCCCTGGCATTGAAGAGCAAACTGGCGTGAGGATGCCTTCTGAACTTGACACGGATTCACTAGTGGCGTACTATGCCGCTATTGGATTGGCACTTCCATCCCAAAAAAGTCCTTCCAGCTTGTTAGATAATTTGTCTGGGGTATACCTAGAATCCTTGAGCAAAAAGGCATCCAATACTCCCTTCTTCATTTATAATCAGCCTTCCGTCATGTCGCCATTGGCTAAGTCCAGCGTGATTAGCTACAGTGGTGATAGAAGGTACGATGTTTCCCTACGCTTCGAAATGTTCATAAATGGGAAAGAATTCGTGAACTCTTACGAAGAAGAAAATTCGCCCTTCGATCAACGCAACAAGTTTATTTTACAACAGCGCAATAAAGCTGATTATCAAGACAACGAATCGCTAATACCTGATTGGAATTATGTTAATCTGATGGAGTATGGCCTACCACCTACAGGTGGATGGGGCTGTGGTATTGACAGACTTAGCATGTTGTTCAGCGGCGCTCTGCGTATTGAGGACGTGCTTACCTTTGGCACACTTCGTGATGTGGTTAAGCAATGAATGACAAAATACGCACATAGAATGGACTTAATACTAGTAAAGGAGCTCTTTCTCTTTCCTCGTGGTACATGTGTAGGAACATGGGGCGACGTAATCTGGTGTTCAAGAGACATAGTCAAAATTCCTTGCACAATCTGCTTTGAGAAGTCTTTTTTATTGTGCTACAGCTGGAATAATCAATCTCCATTCAAGTATTAGGAACAGACAGAGAACCACGATTCTCAATGGTTTATATTATCAATTACCTATCATTTGAAGAACGAGGCCCTGTTCCGCGCGTTCGCGCGTACTCTTCGTTGTGGTCTCACATTTTCGTTCACGAACATTTGAGACAAAATCACACGAAGGCTCAGCTTTTAGAAGCCACGGTGCCCAGCGATGAGTTTCGAAGAAAACGAAGACAAAAATGGTGTCCGGGTCACGTGGAATAATATCCCTAAATCCAAGCTTCAACACCATAGAAACATAGCTCCGTTGGCTGCTCTTTATACTCCGTTGAACAACAAAAGCCCAGTCAACTGTTTTGATGAATCGCATATGCAGAGATGCCGCCAATGCAAGGCCTTCTTAAATCCATATGTGACGCTCAATCAACAAACCGAGGATATTTGGTATTGTCAATTCTGCAAATTTGGCAATCGGTTATCAAGCATTCCAGGAGAATTTCCGCAAGCACTTAACCCTGATAACTCTACTGTCGAGTACACCACAGGGCGTCACGCAAAGCTTCCTCCCATTTTCTTCTACGTTGTAGATACTTGCTTTGAGGGTGAAGATGTCACCGATGCGTTCACTGCATTGCAAGAATCTTTGAGTTTGTCATTGTCTCTTCTACCCTCAGATTCGTTGGTTGGATTTTTGAGTTTTGGAAAACATGTTTCTTTGCATGATATTTCCGAACCGGGATCAAGTTTTGTTTTCAATGGATCGAAGGAATACACGTTGGAGGATGTACAGAAGATACTCGGCATAAGTTCCTCAGTTGTTTCCAATCAAGGTGTCATCAGTTCTTTGGGCCAAAAATTTCTTCAAAAAATTGATATCGCTGAGTACAATCTTGCTACTATAATTGAAAATCTAACAAATAATACTTTCCCACACTTGTCAAGAAAAGAGCGTGCAGCGAGAGCGACCGGATGTGCACTCAACGTATCCGCTTTGGCTCTACAGGCTATTTTAGGCAAGCAAAACTCTGCAGGTGGACATATTATGTGTTTCATAGGTGGTGCAGCCACATATGGGCCAGGTAAAATTGTCAGCCTCCCGTTAAAGGAGCCAATGAGATCACATCGTGATATTGAGAAGGCTAAAGCTACTTTACCGAATATGACGAATGGTGTTGCCAAGGTCGACACCCTGCTTTACAAACAAGCCAAAGCACTCTATGACAAGATTTCTACGATATTTATTTCGATCGGCATTGGCTGTAATGTTTTTGCAGGCTCTTATGATCAAGTTGGTCTTTACGAGATGGATAGAATATGTGCCAATACTGGTGGTTTGGTTGTGATGTGTGACTCTTTCACCACATCGATGTTCAAACAAAGTGTCATCAAGTTTTTCCAGAAACAAAATGATGATCCTGATGAGTACTTGGAGATGGCTTTTAACGCAACATTAGAATGTCACATCACCTCAGACCTTCAAATCCAAGGAGTAGTTGGAAACGCTGCAGGATTGCCACCTAGAAAAGACAAGTTTGTGGAGGCATCCTTGTCGCCGCAGTGCATTGGTCAAGGAAACACAAATGCCTGGAAATTATCTTCCGTGAACACACAGTCGACTTATTGCATTTTTCTTGAGAAGTTGGATTCAGCGCAAGTTGGCCACGCTTTCATACAATTTTCATTTCATTATCAGCATCCTAGCGGAGAATTGAGATTGCGTGTCACAACAATTCCACTAGCCGTGATTGCGGATCTGGATGCTTTGAATCTAGAGTCAGGCTTTGATCAGGAGGCAGCTCTCGTTGCCATTGCTCGGAATGCCATTGATAAGCTCCAATCGGATGGCTTCAGTGCTAAAACTTCTTCTTATGATGAATCAGACCTCACAAAACATCTCGATAAGTTGCTTGTGGAATACTGTGGTCGATTTTCACAGTATAGAAAAGGCGATCTTGCGCTGTTCCGATTGTCCAATAGCTTTGCTATGTTGCCGCAATTCATGTATCATTTGCGCCGGTCCCAATTCATAAGAGTTTTCAACAATTCTCCAGATGAGACTAGCTTTGTTCGTCACACTCTCATGCATGAAGATGTCACAAATTCGTTGATTATGATACAGCCATCCCTTCTTTCATACGACGTGGAGACCTATGGTGCTCCGGATGAAAATGGGAACCCCCTCATGGAGCCCGAAGCTGTGTTATTAGATTCTATGTCCCTTGGATCTACCAAAATTCTACTCTTGGACACTTTCTTCCAGATCCTAATATATCATGGCTCAACTGTGGCTCAATGGAGAGCGGCGAATTACCACAACATGGAGGGGTACGAACATGTCAAACAATTTTTGGAAGCGCCCAAAAAAGAAGCAGTAGAGGTGTTGGTGGATAGATTTCCACTTCCACGGTTCATAGATTGCGACGAGGGCGGATCACAAGCTCGGTTTCTCATGGCGAAATTAAATCCATCCACCAGCTATGCGACGAATCCAAACCGCGTATTTGGGCAGGCAGGCGGTCAGTCTGATTTGATGACCGATGACACGAGTTTACAAATGTTCATGGATCGCATTCAAAAGCTTATTGTCGGTCGGAAGTAGCTAATCGAGGATATATGGCCATCTCATCAATAGACATTTTGGAGTTATTCGCAGATGATTTGTCAAGACAATCTTCTTCTAGAAATTGATTCCGTAGTGCCTTGCATCAATCTTTCAAGAGACATTTTGAAACCTATTTTTGCTAAGTTGTCATTATGATAGACAAAGATATTGGTGGTTTAATATACCAATAGAATATTTTTTAAACATAAGATACATGATATCAACGAGTTTTAGTTGACGGAACTAGGAATGCAACTTCCCGTCCCTGTCTGCAGAGAAAGCTATGAAAACAATGACAAAAGATGCCACGTAAATATAACTCCTGAACAGAATTCCAGTGTTTTGAATGATTCAATCCAAATGGTTCTCAATTCCGATTCATGACATAAATTGCTAAATCTTGATTTCATGATATCGAGAAGCAATTGTCGGTCGGCTCGTTTCTTTCACCTTAAAAGAAAATGTTGCCTGTCTGCTCATACAATTTTGCAATCTTCCGTCAAAGAATAGGGCATATAAGAATCTCACCGCTGGCGGAGTACGTGATAGAGACAACTCGCATGGTAATGCGTAAAGACTAGACGCTAACAGAAATCCTTCGAATTCCGTCATCAATATATTATAGTCTAAACCCCCCGAGCTGCTGCTTCCAGAACAGTATGCTTTCTCTCAAGCGTATGCCCGAGACTGAGTACAGACCATGGATAATTTAGATCTTGATTCTGTGCTTTCATGCCACTTCCCTATTCTTGTAAGAGGGCGAGTTTTTGCTGTTCTAATTCTTTGTACTCGTCACGCTGCTTTTCGATCTCATCTCTCACTTTCGTTATATATGCATCAAGTCGAGCAATCTCATCGGTTTCATTAGTTCGAAGGTACTCCTGATCCTTCTTATCAGGGTGACTGTATTTGTATGGTAGCAAATTCAGAGGTTTTTTAGTCAATATTTCGAATGCAGCCTCAGTAGGTTCTTGAAAAACGAGTTCATCGAATAGTACAGAGTGAACTTCCCCATTTTCTCGCTGTGGGGCCTGTGGATTATATGGATGAAGCTTCAAGGCATGAAAAATTTGAAAGTTTTTCTCGTTGATGCCCAATTCAGCACCTGAGTGGAAGTGAATTTTGATGACAATCTCGAACTCGCCCCAGCCCGTCTCAGTCACCTGATAAGGAGGAGACTCTACAGATCTAACCGGAGTTTCATATGTCTCATGAAGCTTGAAAGTGACTTTTTTTATCAAAGGAGTCAAATCGATATTGTTCAATGCGGGTTTAAGAAATACGGTCCATTCATGCGTATGGTCCACAGGAGTCTTGTCTGTCCTTTTCTCAGGCGCAAGTTTTTTGGCGCTGTTGCCATATAATATTGGCAAGGAGACGGAGATATTTTTGATTCTCTTCGACATTTGTGGGTCAGTTTAAGTCCTTTGCTGTTAATTCTTCATAATTCCTGCAGTGGTGTACCGCGCGCGTGTAGACTTACGGGAACAAACTGGTTGGTAGTTCCAGTGAAAACTGAAAATAACCCTTTGGGAAATCCGAGGAGTCAAAAACCAAAGCTAGAAAGATTTGGCTATGTTTGAACACCATTGGAAATCTTCATCCTCTAATTTGCAAACAAGTTCATGCGCTCCATCTGACTTGTTGTATGTGGGCGGTCTACTCTATGGCTGCTCGTGACATTTGAGCTGATATTGTTTTATACTCTTTTTTTTCAGCGACAATGCTGAAAATGGGTGACCAGTTCTCAAATTAGGCAGTAATACGTGTCAATCATTAACATAATGCTCAGCCCTCACTTCCCAAGTCAGGGCATAGTATTGCAAATTGAGAGAAATATTACGAATTGTATAGTGCGCCAATCCAAGCGAGAACGTTCAAGCCTAATTCCTAAATCAAATACTCTAAGACGCGTTTAAATCTACACTTTTGTTATCCACTGAATTTAAACTTAGATTCGCTGTCAGTGCATCATAACGTCCAATATTCTGTCGGGAGTAATACTTCAGTTCGAAGCATTTGAGAGTGGGGCTTAGCTTTGCCTTTAACCCATCAGCTGAGTCAATGTCTTAGCTGGAAATGAATTTTGGAGTGCATAGGTCTGCCTTGTGTTCATAATGCCATAGTCAGGCTATAGACAGACAAGTATATATCATGGGTGAGATGTGTCCCCATTGATGCTTTTAAAAAACTGCTGAATTTATAAGAAAAGGATAACAGACTCTCAAGTATATCTAGCTATAGAAGAAATAATCATTCTATAGACAACTTTAGAGGTGCTAGATGGGATCAGCGACGACTACAAAAGACTGGAGCTAAAATCAGCTCATAATCGAAATTTCCTAACGAGGGTCTAAGGTGAAAACACCAACAAGCTAATAGGAAACACAAAGGGCACAACAGAGAAGAGCCACTCAGCAATGACCAAGAGAAGATCTGCCAAATTAGAGGAAGCACAAGAACCCTTAAATGCTGACAACTCTGGAAATTTAAGGAAGAACTCTAAGTAAATGTTTGATGCTTGATGCTTATGTAGTTTGTTTTGTTCTGTGATATTCGTTGGTCGGCTGAACTAATCATATTTCAAGATAAGAGTGAAGCTTTTATACAGACAAACAGTGCACTTGTCCTACTGTGGAATCAATGGCTTCCAATCGGACATTGCTACCTTCGGGGTCGTTCTTGCAGGCGGAGGTGGTGGGGGAACCACTTTTTTTTCACTGCTAAAAGACACTGGAACCTTTTTCTCACCAGTTAATGCGGCCTCATCTAGATCCAATTTGGTTGATGATAAAGATTGAGGTTTACTGGGCTTGAGTGGCTTCAAAACAGCCGAACTTGGAGTTTGTGCACCACCTGCACCTCTTGAGGGCGATGGGCTTTGGGAAGTCATCGAGTTGCTCGGAGAGAGAGGGGCACTGTCAAACGCTAGACTCCCAAAACGTGTTGGTGTATCTCTTGATGGTAGAGCGGGAACATTTACTGAACGGCTACGATCAGTTGGAGTTTGCGTTCGCCCGGGAATTTGGTTTTTAGACTCATTAACAGACCTTCTCAGCATGGTACCATTGTCCAGTGGTCTGGGCTCTGTTGATGTTTCCGATGTGATAACTCGGCGACTAGCTGGAGGTGGAGGGGGCACTCTTCTTGGAATCGAACTGATCAAAGAGTGTGATCTCATTGGAAGGCTTGGGGGCGCATCATCGAAGTCTAACAAATTCAACTCTGACATTGTTTCGGATTTGAAAGTTGAGCTGGTAGAAGAGCTGGAGGGAGAGCTATTCTCGAAGAGCCCCCCTGGGGGATTTTTGTTTTCAGATTTGTAAGCATTGTAGTACCCTAAAGCCAAGCTTTTTTTCTTTTTCTCATCAACAAATTTAACCTTGCACGTGAACGTCGAGTAAACAGGTTTATGATCACTGAGAAATATGTCCATAACAGCATTGTAGTTGATTGATTTCAACTCACTCCCTTTTTTGCTCCTGAACAAAATTCGGTCTGTCCAAGAAGGCACTCGCTGTTTCTCAGAGGTATCGTAATTTGAAGTACCTTTGTCAAATTTGTACGTGGGGTAAAACAAAATGCGACTCTCCTTAAATTGATGAAAAGGCCCTCCAGTTTCTCCTTTCTCGAGAAGAAGCTGATCAACTTGTTGCATTTCATCAAAAGCTCCATTATTTAATAACTGGCGGCATCTATCGTTTGAAAGATTAAGACGATAATTCAAATCTCCAAACCAAATCACGTTGTCGTGATCATCTATTCTGTAGTTCCGAGTAAAAGAAAGCCCCAGCATGATGGCAGCGTAATCATTGTGTCTTTCAATTGTAGCATTTACCCCAGCAGCGAAGTGAGAAGTTACAAGAGCAAATGAAGTGGCTCCATATTCGAAACGAACGGCACATGCTCCCTTATTTGCGGCAATGCCTCCCATTCCGGTTTTTTTGGAAGAACCCGAAACTTCAGTTACCTGAGAAATTTTTGATTTCTTCACGAAGAAAAAGAGACACATTGAGGCGATGCTCTCTGTTCTCAACAACAAAAATTCTTCACACTGAGAATTGAGCATTTGCTGCAAAATTTTGGCCCATTGGGTTGGCCTAGTATTGTCTGCTGCAAGAATCGAGCCAGCATTTAGCTCGATGATTTCTTGTAATCCAATTGCATAAATATCAGGACACCCCGAAGAGGCATTCTCAGGTGGGAATAACCAGTTTAAAAGCTCTTCGCATGTTCTAGGTGCAGCAGCGTTCACATTATACGTGCCGGTAAACATCGCGATACGGTCATAAGTCGTGAATTCATTTTGGCTTCCAGAAAGTTTTTCTGCCACAAACTCGCTGATGGGATCAAAAATTTGTACAGGTATTGACAAGCGACCGTCTTTTCCAAGCATTCTATCCATGGTATTTTGCTTTTTTGAGTCCACAAATGTGTTCTGATACATTCTGGATACAGATTTTGTGACGTCCGATAGAGCACCTGCTAAATTCATTTTTCCCGAACGCGTGAAGGAAGATTTCAAAGCATTTGTACCGGTGTAAATTTGCGAGATAGCGTCGCCATTATCTGCCCATAATTCATTGTGCTTCGACACAAACTCTTCGGATCTCATTCTATCACGAGTAGATTGTAGCAGGTCTTGATCATGCACGATATGCTCCACCACTGTCTGACAAATGACTTGTTCAATGAGATTTGTACGATCTAAGCAATCAAGACAGTTTACTCTGAACACACCACTCTGTCTCATCATAACCTCTCCATCTCGAGTGTTGTAGTCGTACCATCCAAAACTCTCGAGAGAGTCTCGAAGCAATGACAAAATCTTTGTAGCACCCGCAAAGCCACCATTCAGGGGCTTTGTTTCGGCGTGAAAATCAAATGGGCTATAAAGAAGAGCTTCCCTATGGTCAGAATGGCGGAGTAGCTCCGTGTAACGCCGAGAAATCTCAACCTCCAGGGATTTGCTTTTCGAAAGTAAATTGATGATATGGCAATCACCATACTTATCGCACACTTCAGTGAAGTGCTTGTCAAAGCTAGGTTGAGTTGCTTCTCTAGATCTAGTGACAGTGATCTTTGGGTTTATAAGTGTTGAGTCCTGCTCCCAGAACGCGGGAACAGAGCCACGTATTTGAGTGAATGAAAATACTTGATTTGCGGAAACATGATTGTATATGAATTCCGTTTCAACAAAGTTAGCCACATTTCCATCGTCGTCAATACCTCTAGCATTAAATCTTGTGCCTGCTCTCTTCCAAGATTGTTTGGAAATGATGGATATTGTATCTGAGCGAGAACCTCCAAGGCGTACCGTTTTGGCGAAGCCACGGATAACAGTGGTGAGGAATCTGTTCTCATTTAAAATATCAGCGGCAAGGTCATCGAGGTTTGCTCTAAAGCGGAGTAAGTCTTCCATCAAAAAGCTATTCCACATATACTGCTCTTGATAATGCTGGACATTAATTGTCGAGCGCTCCGTCGAGTCTGCTGCAGGATGGGTGTCTTTCTCGAGCTTTTCTTGATTCACTCCCCTTGCCTGCAATAAGGAAGTCAAGTCGAAGTCATTGGAATAGTAAAACGACCCGTTCGAAAGCAACTTCTTGAAATCAAAGCATGGGTGTGCAACACGAGCAGCGGAAGTCTCGTAATCATCTGAATCTGACGAGAGGGGCACCAGCATGCCATTGGCATCCAAATTTACAAAGTCCCACTCATTAGACGAGAGCGAGAAGAAGTCCACACTGTGAATTTTATCCACCGATTCGTAAGGAAGGGGGCGAGCCACATTTATGGAAGCACCGGTTATAAGAGCCACGTAGATCTGGCCATGTACATTTATAAGGCCCAAACACCCAAACACCTCCCTGTTGAGTAAAGACTTATAGCCGTTTTCTCGGCTTATTTCCTGATTGGCTTGTAAGTGTACTTCTACTTTTGGCTGTTCAGACTTGGATTTGGACGAGCCGCTGATTTGGCGGAACGTGAGGCTATGCGACGAGGACTGCAAAGCTATAGTCCTCGGATTTTCTTTGCAAAGGAGTTTCATCAGCCCGAGAAGTTTTAAATTACCTTATAAAAAAATCCCGAAGAAACGCAGCACCGGACGTTAGGGATTACTCTTAAAAACCGTATCTCCAGTTGCCTTTAGATTCTCAGTGATTTGACGCGGCGCACAGGTTGACTGGACACGCTGAGACCCGGACACCAGGCCGCACTACAAGAATATGAAAAAAATTGGGCGACAATGCTTCTCATAAAGCAAGGACATCACTTATTTATCATGGCTACCACATACCAGCTCACTTTGTCGGACGAGTCCAAGGAGAGAATCATGAAGGTTTTGGGATACTCCAGGACCATCGCACACTATGGTTTTATCCCTTTCATCTTGTACTTGGGATGGAAGTCTACTCCAAGCAAGCCCTCTTTGTTCAGTTTGCTCAGTCCTTTCCCATCTGCCTAAACCTTTGTACATATCAATACACCTCAAGAAGATTTTGCGGCTTCCGCTGCTGTAGTTTCATTTCCATAAATAAGCCTACGTTGGAGTTATGACCATTCGGACTCCCTAGAATTCGCAGACTTGGACAGGCTGCACTAGTCTTCTGCAAGAGTCTGCTATTGGACCTTGCTGGGTTATTTAGAAATTTCATTCTAGACCATTCTTTTTAGCATATCATACCATTCTTTTTTCTTCGTTCATTAGGTACAAACCGTGCATGTTGTTCAGCTTCTTTTTTCTACGCATTCATAGTTGAGAAGAGTAGCCTGCGATTTCCGATACCAACCTACACTACCCGGATAACCCGCCAGACGGTCACACTCCGCAGTAGTTTATTGCGTTTGTCCCGTGTTTTATAATGAACTCTTCGCCATGGGCCCCCAGACAAATCGAAGTCGTTTCTGGGCTCTTTGCAGGGTTCTCGAATACCATAGTCACACAGCCTTTGGATCTACTAAAGGTGCGTCTCCAGCTATCCACCAAAGCTACCTCACAGCCATTTGAGTTGCTACGCTTCGTTATTCGGCAGATACATCAAGACGCCTCAATGGCTCACAAAGCCCACAATGGAAAAAGACCATTTTCTTTGTTTCTAGCACAACAATACTACCGGGGAGTGGGACCCAACTTGTTTGGCAATGTGTCTGCATGGAGCCTTTATTTCACGTTGTACGCGGAATTCAAAAGAATCATGGCCAATAATGAGGGGGATGTGTCTTACTTTGGAGCATCAGCTCTAGCTGGTGCCACTCTGGCTGTCATCACTAACCCTATATGGCTTCTCAAAACTCGTATATTGAGCACATCCGGCCAGCAGGAGAATTCTTACCGGTCTTTGTTCGATGGCGTGAAGCAAGTCATAAGAAAAGAGGGAGTGTTGACACTTTGGAAAGGGACTGTTCCAAGCTTATTCCTGGTATTACAAGCAAGTCTCCAATTCTCGTTCTATGACCATACGAAAGACTATTTAATGAGAGCCCTGGGATCCGAGGACCTTTCTGCATCACAATTTATTTTTGCCTCGGTGATGTCCAAAATCACCAGCATGTCTTTACTATATCCAACACAAGTGATTCGATCTAGAATTCAGAGCTACAATCCAAATAACGAAAACCGAGATATTGTTGGAGTCACCAAGAAAATCTGGGCCTCAGAAAGAAGACTTAAAGGGTTTTACAGGGGGCTTTCTACCAATTTAATTCGTGTTCTCCCGTCCACCTGCATTACCTTTTTGACTTACGAAACGACCAAGAAATATCTAGCGAGCTAAATACAACGCAACAAGATACCGGCTATACGCGCGGGGATTCTATAAGTCTAAATATGTCATGGTGTGCGCAAAATTGTAATATATTTATTTTCGAAACAAAATAAGACGTAACTCTGCGGACAGAAATTGATTACATGATGACGCCATGTATAGCATAGGTTGTGATGGATTGATCACCAGAGTAAACCTGACAAAATGCGAAAGTAAGCTTGTGGTTCTTCTCAATGCACCGTGTGATGAGACCCGACGCGTCTAACCAAATCCACCGCGAGTTTCTACAGTATTGCAAAACCATCCTTGGAAGTTGCATTACGCACGCCTTTCCCGAAGAGAAATCCCGATAATTGAATCATGCCGGAGCCAGTGATTAAGAAGAGGAAAGTGGAAACTGATACCGAAGCGGAATGCCTACCAGAGGGAAATACTATAGTCTGCGATGACGAGATTTTAACACAAAAGTGGTATCCGGTGACAGTAACTTCGATCAAGGATAAGTTTTCGTATGATAGCAGCACATACCATTCAGCAATTCCAAAAGTTATTGAAGAGAACCCTAATCAGTCTATTGTACTTGGTGTGGACGAAGCTGGACGCGGTCCTGTCATGGGACCGATGGTATATGGTATATCGTACTGCTTGGAATCATACCATAACGACTTGAAAACCCGATACGGCTTTGCAGATTCCAAGATTTTGAAAGACGCCGTTCGAACAGATTTGTTCAAGTTGTTGCACGACGAGAAACACGAATTGTTCCAGAACGTAGGCTGGGCCACATGCACCATGACCGCAAAGGACATTTCCAATGGCATGCTTCGAAGCGTTCTAGGCGCAGGATCGTACAACTTGAATGAGCAAGCACACGACACCACGATTCTGCTAATAAAAGACGTTCTAAAGTCGGGTGTCAACGTGAGTAAGATTTTTGTGGACACGGTTGGTCCGCCAGCGAGCTATCAAGCCAAGTTGCAGAAACATTTTTCTGGCATCGAAATCACAGTAACAAAAAAGGCCGACAGCATCTACCCAATTGTCAGTACCGCATCCGTGGTGGCCAAAGTCACCAGGGACTTGAATCTTCATTGGTACAACGAAAACGTCGAAATACTCAAAGGACAGGTAATTGGCTCTGGGTATCCGTCAGACCCAAACACAAGTAGATGGCTCAATAGTGACGTGGACAAAGTGTTTGGGTGGAATCACGGGCTTGTGCGGTTTCTGTGGCAAACAGCAAAGGACAGCTTGGTCAAGAGAGGTGGCGTGCCGGTGGTATATGAGGCCGAATGTGTGAAGGATAAGGGCTACAAAGACATTGGTCAGATGTTTGTGCCTCCCAGCGATATTTTGATTGATGCGCTGTTTTACGGCCACGATGTTGTGTTGTAGGTGGAAAGGGTGTCGGACATGAGATCGCCCCTGGTGTTGCGGCTCACCACAACAGGGGCTGTTTTCTTAATGCAAATCACCAGTTGAAGCCAAATAGGCTTATTCAAAACAATAGTTTTGTCATTTCTGTTTGGCCGTGACGGAAGTACAGCTGCTACTTGATTGCTTTGGGACAGATGCGAGCATCCTGATGGAAACACTCGAGCACGTAAGCACATGCATAGGAATACTAGTCATACCGAGTGTAAGCTCAAATACACCGAGGTCATTTAGACTACAAGTTGTGGTTGCTTTCCCGATTCTTTTGCAGACCTTTTCCCCAGCCCGTAAGCCAGCCCCGTTGCGGGTGCATCGTAGTCGGGGGAGAAGCGCAGAAACATAGCAGGATACAGCGGAAGGCACGGAAGAGAGCAGGACAGATTAGACGCGCGAGGAACAGATAAGCAATATAGGAGAATGTCATGATAGTAAACAAAGGAGTGTGGTGGAGATACACAGAATAGTGAGCATGAGGGGGCATGAGAGAGTATAGGAGAGTATGGGAGAGTATCGGAGAGTAACGTAGATTGTGGCAGGACATCATAGGCAGTAGTAGAGTATGGTAGAGTATAGTGCGGTATACAGCGTAGTAGAGTATAATAAATTATACTACAGTATAGTAGAATGTAGTAGGGCATAGAGAGATAAAGTACATTATAGCGAAGTATAGTACACTATAGTGGAGTTTAGTGGAGTATAGTGGAGTAAAGTGGACTATAGAACAGTATAGAACAGTATAATGGAGCATAGTGGAGTATAGTCGAGCATAGTGGAATATAGTCGAGTGAAGTAGAGTATTATACAACATAGTAGGGTATAATAAAATATAGTAGAATTCAATAGATTATAATTAAATGTAGTAGAGTATAGTAGGGTAGAGTAGAGTAGAATTAAATATTGTAGAGTATAGTGAAGTATAGTAAAGTAGAGTAGGGTACAGTGGACTATGAAATAGTACAGTATAGTGCAGTAGAATAAATTATAGTTTAGTGTAGTGGAGTGTAATAAAATATATGCAATGGTAGGGTATAATGAAATAAAGTACAGTGTAGTGAAGTATAGTACAGTAGAGTAAAATATGATATATTATAGTTGAGTAAAGTAGATTACATTGGAGTATGGAGTATAATAAGATATAGTGTTGTATGGTGAATTATAATAAAAATCAGAGTCTAAAAAAAATACTAGAGCCAAATGGATACAGTGGGCTTAAATGAAATATAGTAGGATATAGTAAACTATGGTGCAGTATAGTAAACTATGGTGCAGTATAGTGGAGTATAATAGAGTACAGTGGAGTAAAGAACAGTATAATACAGAATAATAAAACATAATGTAGTAAAGTAAATATAGGTAAGATACTAGTGTATAATAGAGCACAGTAGGGTATAATGAAATATAGTAGAGTATAGTAAAGTATGGTACAGTATGGTAAAGTACAGTGTAGTAAAGTACGGTACAGTATGGTTTAGTATAGTGGACTATAGTAGAGTACAGTGGAGTAAACAGCAGTATAGTACAGTATAATAAAGCACAATGTATGGTCATTATAATAAAACTCGGAGTCTAGTAAAATATTCTAGTGTATAATAGAACACAGTAGGGTATAATGGAGTATAGTAGAGTATAGTAAAGTATGGTACAATATGGTACGGTATAGTGAAGTATAGTAGAGTACAGTGGAGTAAAAAGCAGTATAGTACAGTATAATAAAACATAAAGTAGTATAGTGACTACAATAGAATTCAGAGTCTAGTAAAATATTCTAGTGTATAATAGAATACAGTAGGGTGTAATGAAGTATAGTACAGTATAGTAAAGTACGGTAAGTTTGGTACGATCTAGTGAAGTATAGTAGAGTACAGTGAAGTAAAAACAAGTATAGTACAGTATAATAAAACATAAAGTAGTATAGTGACTACAACAAAAACCAGAGTCTTATAAAATATACTTGAGTAAAATGGAATATAGTAGGGTGTAATGAAATATAGTAGAGTATAGTAAAGTACGGTACAGCATGGTATAGTACAGTATAGTAAAGTATGGTACAGTATGATAGTGAAGTATAGTAGAGTACAGTGGAGTACAGTGGAGTAAACAGCAGTATATGACAGTATAATAAAACACAATGTATAGTGACTATGATAAAAATCAGAGTCTGGTAAAACATTCTACAGTACAATAGAACACAGCAGCGTATACTGAATCTTAGTGGCATAGAGCAGAATGAGGTATAATAAATACAGTCCAGTGTGACATACAGAGTACAGCACAGTATACCAAACACCAGAGAGTATAATAAAAGTTAGCCACCACAGATAGCACACACCACAGATAGCACACACCACAGATAGCACACGCCACAGAGTACCAGAACCCACCGGAAACACCCGAAAAAAAACCACAGAGCACCGCCTCACCATCAACCCAAGGCCGGGCCAGGCAAACCATCCATGCGCCCACCGGCCCTGGGCTCGCCCTGGAACCTTGCCCCAGGCCGCGCGCCCGGTGCAGTCGCGGTCTGCACCTGGCCGGACATTCATCCCCGACGGACGGAAGACAACCATGCGATGATGGATTCCTGTACGGCCGGGCCTGTCCCAGCCTTCACCTTAAGTGCGGGCAAAACACCTCCGGCGCCCCCTCCATATCTTCCCACACCACCACCCCACCACCATGTCTGCTTTGTTCGCTCGCACCGCCGCCGTCTCCGTGCGTGCCATGGCTGCCCAAAACTCCAGACACTACCTCGCGTCGTCCTTCTCCTTGCAGATGGCCAGATTGTACTCGTCCGGCAACTTCCCCTCGCACGTGGTGATCAAAATGCCCGCGTTGTCGCCCACCATGACCCAGGGCGGGATTGCCTCGTGGTCCAAGGCCGTTGGCGACGAGTTGACGCCCGGCGAGCCCATTGCCGAGATCGAGACCGACAAGGCCTCCATGGACTTCGAGTTCCAGGAGGAGGGCTACTTGGCCAAGATCTTGGTCGACGCCGGAGCCCAGGACGTTCCTGTGGGCAAGCCCATTGCCGTGTACGTCGAGGACAAGGCCGACGTGGGTGCGTTTGATGGCTTCACGGCGTCGGACGCCGGCGAGGGCGAGGCCCCTGCTGCCGCACCCAAGGAGGACGAGCCCAAGAAGCAAGAGCCCGCCGAGACGCCCGCCGCCGCCTCCGAAAAGCCCGCCAGCCCCGCCAAGGCGCCTGCCAAGGCGCCGGCCGGCAGGATCTTGGCCTCTCCGTTGGCCAAGACCATTGCCTTGGACAAGGGCATTGCGTTGAAGAACATCAAGGGCTCGGGCCCCAACGGCAGAATCGTGGCCAAGGACGTCGAAAACTACAAGGCGCCCGAGGCTGCGCCTGCCGCCGCCGCCGCCGCCGCCGCGCCCGCCGCCACGTTCCAGGATATCCCCATCACGGGAATGAGAAAGACCATTGCGTCCAGATTGTTGCAGTCCACGCAGCAGTCGCCCTCGTACATCGTCCAGTCGCACATCAACGTGTCCAAGTTGATGAAGTTGCGCCAGTCGCTCAACTCCACTGCCGAGGACAGATACAGGTTGTCCGTGAACGACTTGTTGATCAAGGCCATTGCCTTGGCGTCTTTGAGAGTGCCCGAGGCCAACTCCGCTTGGATGGCCGACCAGGGCATCATCAGACAGTACAACGTCGTGGACGTGTCGGTGGCCGTTGCCACGCCCGCCGGCTTGATCACGCCAATCGTCAAGAACGCGCACACCAAGGGCTTGGCTGCCATCTCCAAGGAGATGAAGGCTTTGGGCAAGAAGGCGAAGGACAACAAGTTGTCGCCCGAGGAGTACCAGGGCGGCACCATCTGCATCTCCAACTTGGGTATGAACAACGCCGTCAACGCATTCACGTCTATCATCAACCCCCCACAATCGGCCATTGTCGCCATTGGTACCGTGGAGAAGAAGGCCGTTCCGTCGTCTGTCAACGAGCAAGGCTTCGTGTTCGAGGACTTCATCACCATCACCGGCACCTTCGACCACAGAACCGTCGACGGCGCCAAGGGTGGCGAGTGGATCCGCGAGTTGAAGAAGATCGTCGAGAACCCGTTGGAACTCATGATCTAAGCTTGGAATCGTCCCCCGCATTTACCATAGAATAATACGAAGGAATCTGGTTGCTAGGCTGTGCCTGACGAGCGCCGGGCCGCTCTATTCGTAGTGTGAAAAAACAACTTTGCTAGTTCTTTTTTTCTGATGGCATGGCTGTCTTCGTAGCTCCACCACGCCTGCACCACCTACTGAGGAAATGACGGGTATTTCTCATTGGAGTATTATTAAACTGCTAAGGAGGGTTCAAGAGGTCTTTTTCTACTTTTACTCCTTATAGGGAGAATACATCTTGGTGTTGCACTTGGCATCAATCTGCTGAACGAGTTTTGACATGATGTGCAATGTACATTCGCCTAGAGTCATGGACTCACGTTTGGGTGAGGCCAGGTCCAATCTCTGGGACAGCATCTGGTCGCGCCTTTGTCGCAAGGTCAGCCAACAAATACCATACATCCATCCCTAGGATGTCAGAGCCATATATAGTCAAACAGGCCTTTTCGAAGAAAAAAAAAAAAAAAACAAGAACAATTGGATATTTCATGTTTGGACCCAAGAGGGCAGCTTCGAGTCGAATGCACAATAAGTTCTGCCCCAGCCGCGTTATCTTGCTATGTTTACTGCAGGCCAGGTGCGAAGTCTCGTCCGCCAAAACAGCCGGTGGTTGTGTCTAATCAAGCCTTCTTCTCACCAAAAGACGTAAGATGGCGGTCAGCACAATTCTCATTGCCCGTCATGGCTATAGATCAAACTGGTTACCTCCCCCACATCCCCCAAACCCCACGGGCATTGACAGTGATCCTGTGTTGGCTCCACATGGAGTCGACCAGGCCATCGAATTGTCGCAGTATTTGGGATCGCTTTCTGAAAATGACAGGCCCCAGTTTATTGTGTCTTCCCCATTCTACAGATGCGTGGAAACATCCCAGCCCGTGGCCCGTGCTCTTGGCTTGAAGGTTGCCATCGATAGAGGGGTGGGCGAATGGTTCAAAACAGACAGAGGCGTGGTGCCAATTCCAGCCGATTATGCTCGGCTCGGCCAATTTTTCCCCGAGGTCATTGCCAGCGAAGCAACGTGGGCAGGCTCTGGGGTGATACCTTCGTATAAGGGGGAAACCCCCGATGACATCTTCCGCAGATGCCAGCAATTTTGTGCTGAGTTCTTGCCAAAATTCGAGGCGCAATACCCTGATGTATCCACGCTTTTGATAGTGACCCATGCTGCCACCAAGATTGCGCTCGGCATGTCTCTTTTGAAACACAATTCTGTGAACGAGGAGATAACGTTCGGCGGCGAAAAGACAAAATTGCGTGCCGGAGCCTGCTCTCTAGACAAGTATGTCCGGGAACGGGAATCGTGGGTCCTCAAGGAAAATGGCCGCACGGACTTCTTGAAAGACGGCGAAGAAATGAACTGGAATTTCGATGTCAAGTTTGAAGCCGGCTCTGATGAGGACATCAAGGCTAGAAACGAAGCTGCCAAGCTCGCAGAGCTGTCAGAGTCCCCATCTAAAATAGATCCCGAAACAGAGGAGGAAGCATACGAGGTACGTAATCAGAACTAATAGACAGTCTTCCTTCCCCGAGAATCAAGAAACTTTGGGTTTGCCGAATTGCCTCATGCTTGTCAATCTTTTTTTCTTCCCGTCTGCATTTTCTCATGATTCCACATACTAACAATGAAGGACCTATATTTTGCAATCGATGTGCCTGTTGTGGCACCTTCCTTCTATGACGAGCTGCACCGAGACAATAATAGAGAGAGAGACGGGCTAAGTGACCAGTTGCTCATCAACCCTAATGCAAAATTACAGATCACAGAACTAGACCACGAAACACCGCTCTACAAGATATCAGACAATGCAAATGTAGCGGCAGATCCTGAAAGCATGCTTTTCAGTAACTTGAGCGCGATCGATGGGCAGATTTACAAGACTAATTGGAGTCGACTACTAGGAACTGAGTTGATTTTTGACGAATACGGGGAATTGGTAGGCACCGTGAGAGAGCATCTTGTTACTGACACATCAGTGAAGGTCAAGTCGAAACCGTCGGATAAGGAAGCCAACAGTCAGACCGAAACAGATACAATGGATAATTCGGACCTGAAGACTGCTTTTTTGAAGAAAGCAATGGCGGCGGCAAGATCGAAAAACACTTGAGATGACTTATATCCTGGAGCAAGAATTTGCATGATCCTGGTTCGATCTTTTTAGTCAGTAGATCTTGTATTTTCGTGAATTTGTTTTGCAATTCTCAAGATTCTAAGATGATTTTGCGTTTAGGACTGATCTGTTATAAATGTTTGGTCGTGAGTCAAAAGCGCGGTCAACGATACGCGGCGCATCATTACAACTGGTTCTTCTAAATATCAGATTCGAATTTATGTTAAGCCATGTGGTCCTCAGATTCACTTCAACAACTACAAACCTATGAGTTCATCCTTGGTTCCTCGTCCCCTAGAAGAGCCGAAATCCTTAACTCAAATATCGGTGTTACGAAATACACTATCATGACATCCTCATTTGAGGAAAACCTACCCAAAAGCAAAATCTCCGATGTGGAGTATGTGACCTCCACTGCACAGCACAAAATCCCGAGTATTATTTCACAGCTAGAAACAAGCAAAGACTATGTGTTGTTGGTTGCAGATACCATAGTATCTTGTGGGGGTAAAGTGTTTGAGAAGCCTGTATCGCCAGAAGACCAGTGGGCCATGCTTTCACACTACCGCAATCATTTCTCCGATATAAGGGTAATCACTGCAGTGCATGTGTGCCGCGTATCTGGTGGTCAAATTGTGTGTCATGAATTTGGGCATGAGATAACCGCCTTGGAATTTGATGCTAAGCTTACAGATCTGCAGTTGCATTATTACATTGCGACTGGTGAAGGCTCTAATGTCGCTGGAGGTTTCAAGTACCAGGAAAAGGGAAGCATGCTTTTTGTTGGCCTAAGCGGTGATTATTTCAATGTTGTCGGACTCCCCGTCAAAAAAACACATTCCCTTTTGACGAAGGTTTTGTAGCTATAATTGTTAACTTATGCGGTATAGACAATTGTTGGATTTTTTTAACACAACAGAGCCTTAAAAATGCACACAAATAACTGCCCCAGAAAATTGAAGATAACTATTTGCAGTTCCTATATAAACTAGATTTTGTGCTTGCATTTGTCTTTTACTGTGCTCTTGCTGTGCGGAATAAATATGTTTGATTTGGTTGACCATCAGGATAATGCACCTGCTACATGCACTGCCTGCACACCACCCCAGGCCATTTTTTTCCTCGATGAGATGGATTTAGATTCGAGGTACCTTCATCTTGCGTATATCAGAAATGGCCAAGAAAAACTCAAACGTCCCCAAGGCGCTGCCTGTAGAGGCTGTGCAGAAATCAGAAGAGCTTTCTTTAGAGAATACTCCTGACTCCGCCTCCAGCTCCGAAGGAGATTCAGAGGACTTCTCCTCCGATGAGGACATCGATGTCCAAGGTCTTGAGGAAGAACTGACAACCAAGAAGTCAGCACACACAGTCAAGCTCACCAAGGAGAGTAAAAAGAGCGAGGGCAAAATTGATGCTGCTAAACAGAGAGCTGTCATCTATGTCGGAAGACTTCCCAAACTGTTCGAAGAGAAGGAAATGAAGAAATACTTCTCTCAATTCGGAGACATCACAAGAGTGAGAGTCTCAAGAAACAAGGTCACTGGAGCCTCAAGACATTATGCCTTTGTGGAATTCAAAGACCTTCATGCCGCTCAAGTTGCTGCTGAGACGATGAACAACTACCTTTTGGTTGGCCATTTGTTGAAGGTGCACCTTGTCGAGAATCCAAAAGAGAACCTCTTTTCTAAAAACATGAAGTCTTCGTTTAGAGAATTCGATTGGAGGGCCAAGGAGTACGAGCAGCAGAATGCACCAAAGCCATTGGAGACGTGGAAGGAGTTACAAAAGAAGTACGAGGAGTCCAAGAAGCAGAAATTTTCTGAATTGAAGAAGCTCGGTTTCGACTATGCTCTTGAAGCGTAAATCTGTATATTAAGTAAATTGCATAAAAAATTTGACGATCCATGAAATACCTCGTAGTACAGGTACTGCAGTGGCTATGTTGCAATTGGGTAGCTAGAAGAGAAGCGCAATGATCACATGACCTGCCAGTCACAAACCTCACTCCTTCAAACGAAAACCACCTATAGCATGGCTCAAAGAAAGCAAAGGTCAGTTTCGGAAGAGCTGCGCGTTTATGATTTCCCACAGAATCTATATACCTTAAATGCAAACTTCAAGTCCTCATTCTTTAAGCCGGTTCCTGAGAGTGTGGTTGAGAATCAAATCATCACCATCGAACACTTCTTCACGGACGAGTTTTGCAATGAGTTGATTACGGATTTTTCCAACAAACTTACCTTAGAAACCACTCCCCTAATCAAGAGTAGGGAATACGCAGCGCGTCATAATGACAGAGTCTCTGTCACGTCTTTACCGGCTGCTGATGCATTGTGGAAATATTTAAGGTCTGTGTTGATGGAAGTCCCTCAATATGATGCCTCAGAGCTGGACCTGATAAGACAAATATTCAAAAACGCGAAAAGTCTTAACCCTCAATTGCGTATTTATAGGTATATAAAAGGACATCACTTTGGCAAACACTATGATGAATCTGTCTCTTGTCCTCTCGCACACGATGCAAAGATCAAAGGTAAGACCAAGTGGACTCTTCTCATCTACTTAACAGGAGACGACGAATTCTCTGGCGGTGGCACAATTTTTCATCCTGAGATTCGAGACTCAATGCCTCTTAATATTCACCCAAGTAAAGGAATGGCACTTTTACATAAGCACGGAGATGATTGCTTGAAGCATGAAGCAGAGATTGTCCGAAGTGGAGTGAAATGGGTTTTGAGATCAGATGTCACATATTGACTGTAAACGCTTGTCAAAGTGGACATTAATAAACTCTTCCAACAATGCCAGAATTAGAAAAGGCAGTATTGCGGTCCTTTTGTACTACTAAGGTTTGCACGTATCGATTACTGGAACTATGCTCGTGAAAAGTTTTGGCTTTGAGATTTGAGTTCTTAGCTCCCTATTTTCACATATTATAACCTGAAACTGGTATTTGTCTGTCTTTTCATGGGTTTACAAGTTGCTCTCTCTAATCATTTTGCGGTAGCCTGCCAAGACCTCCTCATTGGTGCATGAGCCACCACAGACAATGACAACGACTATGTCATCTTTGCTCAACTGATGAAGAGAGTTCGTCAAGAATGAAAGGTGATTGTAGACGACCGTCATAGCAGCACCACATGCGGGTTCCACTAGAGTACCAAAATCATTGTAATAAGAAATGGCTGCCTTTATAGCATCAAAATCATCCACAGTTGTAAGATGACTTTTGTTCACAGACTGATCCTGGAAAAGCTCAAGAGTGGGCTGCGAAACATATGAGCAAGCAAGGGAAGTAGCTAAAGACTTAACTGAGTCAAGTTTTACAACAGATCCTTTCTCGACTGCCTTGGTAAGTGTGGGGGCCTGTTTGGTTTCTACCAAAAGACATTCGGCCGTGGATTTGTTCAGTTTTAAGCCCGTCATAATACCATTATAAAGGCCTCCGCCACCCACAGAGCATGCTACACCTTTGACCTTTTTAAAGTCTGATTCTTCTAGCTGGGAAAAAACCTCATCCATAATTTCTGAGTGGCCTTGCCAAATCAAAGGGTTGTCGAATGGATGACAATAAATAGTATGTGTCTCTTTGTCGCATGAAGCCATCAATTGACGCGCATGTATGTCTGCTTCACCAATAGAATTTCCAAATAACACCACCCTACTCCCGAATGATTTAAGTTTCTCGACAACATGTGGCATTGAGTTCACAGGCACAACGACGGTGCATTGGACGTTGTAGAAGTTGGAGGCATATGCTGCCGCAAGACCAGCATTGCCGCCACTGGATGCAAAAACATGTATTGAAGAAGAAGTCTGTTTAGCAGCATCTTGGAGTGATTTCTGAATCAATCTTCCTATGCCACGAAGCTTAAAGCTACCAGAAGGTTGCTCAAACTCATTTTTGAATAAAATGCGGCATGGCAAATCGTTCCTCTTTTCCAAGACTTGAGTCACATCCACGAGGGAAGTAGTAATAGAAGGCTTTTGGATGCGAAATTTGTTATTAGGTGTTGGAAGCTCTTGGAGACAGTCTTTTGGGGATTGAATAGAGATTGAGACAGACAGCATTTTTTCTTCAGAGTTTTGAGAAGAATAACAGCTGTTTGAAAAGAATAACAGCTGTTTTTTTCTTCAAATTTCCGTGAACTTAAATACTTTGCGGAAAACATAACGTCTATTTCCCGGAATTACATTTCCGCTGGACTTTACGGAATTATAATTCCTCCTTGAATATTTGACGAGCCCCAACTCAAACAGGAAACTACTCACCACCCCTCATTTCATTCTTAATGCATTAACGTGAGTATGCTAAGTTGCTTCAACTTCACAAAGACAAACTCAATTGATATACTCAACTACAGCTAATCATTTGGCCAAGAATTGCGCTTAAATTACATATAAACGTTTGGTATAGACTAGAGAAATTGACGCTTTCAGAGAATCCAATTGTTTTGCATAGAAGCCAAATAATTTAAATTTCAAATCACAACTTTTTAAAAGCCTATTAATCTAGCATAAGGAAAAAGGGATGAAGTATATTAAGGGAAATGCGCTTCAATAATGGTCTTCCCAAAAGTTTGTCGCAAAAAAATATATAATACAAAACATTTACCGGGTTAAGTTTTTTTTTATTCCATAGAAAATTCAATCAGACCACAAGGGAATGAAAGCCATGATAATACTACACCGGCCTATACACTTCACTGGTTATTTGACTTTCTGCTTTAATGCATCAGAAAAAAAACATGGGTCACGTGTTGATCTAGACCCATGTTTGATCATACCGTTCGCAACTGATCTACTAGTCGAATAACCGCCTCATTGATAATATTCGAACACCAAACCTAAATATATTTATTTTACTATGGCATCACCGATCTTTATATCAAACCCACCGCCGGGGTTTTCATTTCTTGCAATTTTGCGGGGCATACAATTAGCAATCTTAGGTGCATATCGCTCGCTACAAAACCCCAAGTTGTTTGAGTCCAGATACTACACTCATGCTATTTCAGCAATTAAATACTCAATACTAATACAATTGGTACTTTGGAGCCCGATTGTCTGTCTTCGTGTGCTCGCCAATTTTCTTGGACTTTTTGTCAATCTGTCTCTTGCTGAGAGTGCCGCAAACTCGTTGAAGTATTTACAGTTCAACCTACTCAATGTGGGGGTATTTGCTATCTCAGCATCTAGGTATTTTGGCCAGCTGTTAGACACGCTATTCTTGTCAAGTTTAGAGTTTATTGATTCAGTGTATCTCGAGAAGCATCAAGATCATCAATCCCAGCGTTTTCATCTGAACTTGGTTGAATTGTCTGTGGATACTATAAAACCACCTACACCCGGCCTTCCCACTTTGCAAACCTTGAAGAAACTCTATTCAAGCTCCCAAGAGTTTTCTGTCTTTGTCAAGAGGCATCTAAAAAAAGCATTTCTTAACATCATTGTCTTTTTGTTGAGCGAGCTTCCATACGTCGGAGCGGTCATTATTGGGTTAATGTCCTTTCAGAATTTAAATAATAAAATTGGCACGGAACGAGCTGTAATTATTTTTGGAATTTTACAAGTGATTCCTAAAGAATATTCGGTTGCATTTTTTACTATATTCTATGGCTCTCGTAGCATGGTACATGATCTCTTGCTACCATACTTCGCAAGAGTTCGTTTCACAAGCAGGGAAAAGGAACATTGGCTCAAAGCTAGAGAGGGTGTTTTGTTTGGCTTTGGACTATGCTTTTTCTCTCTAATCCGGTATTTCCCTTGGGTGGGGCTCTTAATATATGGCTTGGCTGAAACTTCCGTCGCATATTTAATTACGAAGGTTTCAGACCCGCCACCAAATCAGGTCAGCCAGCTAATTCACTGGAACGAGACTCAGTTGGTTTGGAACAAGGAAAAGGAGCAAAACATTCTCTCCGGCACTTTTGTCAGTGGCGAGGAAGGCTACAACCCCATTCCGGGATCATTCATATTTACATAGCATCTGCATTTGCATTAAAGTTTAAAGTCCTACCTTCATGTCGAAGGTTCTTGTACCAGTATAGATACAAAAATCGAGACATCCAAACATGATACTCAAGATGTTGGATTCATCCCTTCTTGCTGACATATAATTGTGATTTTCGAGCTCATCCATCTTATTGCTCAAGTCTAAGATAGGAAGCAAGGTCATGTCACAACGAGGCCAGCTATGTTTTGATGACGACATCACCGTATTTAAGGATGAGATGACTTCTTGCTCTGATGTTTCAAACATTTCTGTACAAAGATCCGTAGAAATTGTGAGCTTCACACGCTCAGGTATGGGAAGCTCCGTAGGTGTCATATCTGATTGACGCAAAACTGAGCGATACGTGCTCAAAAAAAAAGAATCAAGACTTGAGTCGAGTGTTTTAATGAGCTGCGCACTGGCCCATAACACCACTATTGAAGCCAATTGTGTTCGAATCTTTGTGGAAATGATGTCTTGCTCCCCCGCAATCACCTCAAGCTCCTGGTTGATTATATCATATGACCGTCCATTCTGTGTCTTAATTCCCCGCAAGGATTTTGCGAGCGATACATTGAGAAGGTAGTGTTTTTGCAACTTATTAATTTTCGAGTTTTCTCGAAAATTTTCAATTATGCTCTGGCGAAGATCTGATTTAGGAGTGACAGAAAGGCTGATGCTGCTTGGTTCCTCGAATTTAGACATTTTCCATTGTCTAAGCTTTGATATATAATCATTAGAGGCGTCCTCAATGCCGTCTCTAACACCTTTATTGATGGGTGGGAATTTGTCTTTTTCACAAATGATCACAGAACTCAAATATGATAGCGCTGACGCCTCATGAGTATGCTCAAGATCGTAGATCGGGGCAATACCCTTTATTGGCACGAAGCCCACGTTAAATTCTTTTCGAGACTTGATTGTATGGGTTATCACGTTTTTTGGTGTCAAACTGTAAACTACAGCCGCAAAACCACTGGAAAGCAAGGGTAAAAAGCCGTGGACGGCAATTTGGCCTTCCATAGCATCGACAAGGTAAGGCAGAAATGCTTTTGACAGCGCTTTATTTTGCTCCTTCTGTAGCTGAGCTTGATATTTGTGCAACGTTTGATGGTGAAAGGCCTCCC
This sequence comes from Metschnikowia bicuspidata var. bicuspidata NRRL YB-4993, assembly GCF_001664035.1. Taxonomy (NCBI): domain Eukaryota; kingdom Fungi; phylum Ascomycota; class Pichiomycetes; order Serinales; family Metschnikowiaceae; genus Metschnikowia; species Metschnikowia bicuspidata. The sequence goes on along the minus strand of NW_017387731.1, from coordinate 3,555,165 downwards.
ATACCGATGATTGCTTAAACATTTCAACGTCTCGGGAGGAGAAATTGATCTTAGCCACGGAAAAACAACCGCTTTCGAAAGGCAAAAGCACAGTGGTATGAGAATCACTGTCAATTGTCGAGAGATTGACAAGCATAGAATTATAAGGGAGTGGGGTAGAGACACACGGAAATTCAAGGGAGCCGACGTAAAGCGCCGCTGTATCTGTTATTATCAAGAATTTGCGCGAGTCATGAAACTGAATATGCGAGACAAGAAAACGAGAGGCCAGTTTTATTTGAGTTGGACCAGTTTGAAGCTTTAGATTGACATCAAATTTACAGCCCCAAACAGAGTTATCTCTGAGAACATAATATAGTTCCGAGCCCGTAGAAGACCAGATCAATTTCACGGCCAAATCTTCAGTTACGACTCGTTGTGCTTGCGGTAGTTTGTCCGTGAGGTGATGAATGGTGATGGCTTTTGATTCGTGGGCCAAAACCAAAATCAAGGATCCATCCGGGGCTTTGCCGAACGAGAAGGCAGTAACCTTTAGCTCCAGAAACTGGTCTCCCGTCAAGATGATATCGCCCTCACTCGTGTGTCGATTTGGCAGTAGCGACATCTGATCTAGGATACAGCTAAAGCTGCGATACTTCATGGAGTAGTTATTGGCATCTAAGGAGTCGCGCTTCAACACCATCATCTCGCCAGTATTGAGCAAGACACCCAAGTAACAATCTCGAGTACACAGCTCAATGGGCGACCACGCGTGTCCGACAATCATAGGCTCAGATATGCGGCCGAAGTTGAAAATGTTTTCACTGTCCTCAATGATGATCCGCGAGAATACCTGGAACCCCAAGGACTCCAAACTTTCGATGTGAAAGGTGGAGCGCACATCGAAAAACGCGGTGGGGTCTATGGTAGATGGGTCGCCCTCAACAGCTGGGGGCTCAATGCAACAATGAAGAAGTGGGAGCTTGGGCTCAAGGATAGTGATGTGATTCGAAGTGTTAATGGCAAGTTGCATGTTTTCTGAGCACTTCACCGGTTCCAAAATCCCGTTGCCAATGGTGGCTCTCAGAACATTGATCAGCCGCATTTTAGAAAGACCAGGCAAAAGACAAGAAGCTGTGGTGAGTGAAAGAAGAGAGAACTCTATACACTTTTGTTCCCCGGAAAAAGGATCCGTACACTATACTGAAGTGTTTTCGGGAGGATGTGCGTTCTGCGTGTACGACAGCGCACCATAGAAACAAACTATACCGGAGTATTTAGAGTAAAGCGCGGTGCAGTATAACAAAGCCAAGGCGCGGCCCCGCCACAGTCGAAAGGGCTAGACGCGATTTTTGAGAAGGATATGGCCGTCTCGCCGGTCTGAGCAAAGATCAAACGGAACTGAGATAAAAAATCAGCATTTAAAGGAACCTGAACCTAATCGTAATTTACCCAAAAAAAAGAGTGAAGGATGCGAGGTTCGAACTCGCGCGGACAAACGTCCAGATGATCTTAAGTCACCCGCCTTAGACCACTCGGCCAACCCTCCAGTTATAAAAATTTCCTCAGGAAAACAAACTACAGCACGTAAAATGAACGATCAGATTAATGTAGTAGGACGCACTGGAAGACATTTTTTGCTATATTTCACATTAAGTTCTTTTGCATAGATTGGGTGGTGAATTACGAGGCACTAGGCATGAATCTACGTAAACAGATACGTGACAAAAAAAAAAAGATACGTGCCATGAGGACTGTCCAGGCCGTGACTAACGGAAGGGGACGGGCCGAGCTAAGACACTTGGTACGTAGCTGGGAGCTGTTTAAAGGTTTTTTATATATATTCGTTATATAGTTTTGCCCCTTTAATCAGATGAAACTACCAAGAGCACATGTGGTATGTGTCTGGGAGCTGTTAAAATGGTTTCTGTATATACTATTTGTATAGTTGCTCCTTTAGAAGAGAAGAAGAGCAAACGCCACTCTAGGTACCAGCGTTTATGAGTTTATGTGCCATATTGGGGTTTTGTTGCCAAAAGAAAGGTTATGATGGCAATCTAAACAGTTAAGGGAAAGTTTTGTGGGAAGCACCATAAGAAAAAGTAGTAGAGCTGTTGCCATCTATCGCTCACCGATACTGGAGCTTCAGGTCCTCAATCCCTTGTCCCACTCTGGAACGAGACAACGTTTGAAGTTTCAGCGGTGAATTCATATTTTGATGTTGACAAGATTTCGGATCCGTTCCAGAGCCCAATCGAAGAAAACGGTTAATGGTAGAGCCGTTACCTTGTGCTAAAAGTAAGAACTTTCACAATAAGGCGTTAGCAAGACCAAAAGCAGCAAGCGGAAATCAATGACTCAAATTGAAGCTCGAACGAGGCAACAGTTCATGTCACGCGAGTCAACCAAAAGATAAACACACACTACGGAAAAGTTTCGAAGTTTGAAGAGCATGTAATTTGATCTTGAATACGACGTTTTTTCAACCGGGCAAGATAGGTTGGGACCAGAGGTTTGTTAACAAACGATATGGTCTCTAAAGGACGCAGGGATGAGGACTATATTAGCCATCAACAAGGACGCGGCAAACTAGCCGATTGGCCTGCTGAAAACGCATCTGATGACGTGAAGCCACTTGATAAACAAATATCATATTATTTGTCTAGAATACACCGGAGAAAGCAGCGATATGTTGACTACACAACGGTCTCCGCGTCTCTTTTCGGCCGCCCCCGTCGTTTCTTTTGGACCTTGTCAGAGTCATTGAGGGAAGCCACCAAGTCCTTCCTCTTTCCTTTCATTGTTCCGTTGACACGCACGCCTTTGATGGTGATGCCCGTTTGCTCCACTGGAAATTTGCGGGGACGGCCCCTGCGGTCCTTCAGCTCGAGTAATTGCTTCATTTCTTGATCGTTCAAGGAGTCGAGATTGATGCCGTTCTCCATGGGCGAGTGAGCCTGCTTGACGGCGATGCCGGAGCTCTCCTTGAGGAGCTTGTTGAGTTTCTTGAAATTCGCATGGGACGAATCAATGTACTGGTTTGTGGTTGGGTCGAGGATGAGTTTCTTGGGTCTGCCGCGTTTCTTTTTCGAGCCGTTTTCGTCCGTGGCCGCGACCATTTTGGACAAGATGGCGATGGTCTGGTTTCCCAACTTCGGGGTGATGTCGAGTCCTAGCTGAGGCCCCGCGGGGTGCGATGCATGCTGCAAGTGGATACTGCCCGAGAGGTTCTGCGCAAGATGGCTGAGCAGGGAATGAGGTTGTACGTGGGAGGGGTGGACGGTGGGGTCGTGGAGCGTTCGGTGGTCTTGGGGGACTGTCCCTTGGAGCGAGGGGCTATGTGCGGCGGCGTTGGCCAAGCCTTGGCCGTGCTCGAAGTGGTTGTGCTGGGGCTGGTGTTGTGGCAGGTGGTGACGTTGGTGTTGGTGTTGGCGGTGGTGTTGGTGTTGGTGTTGATGGTTCTGATGGTTCTGATGGTTTTGATGTTGTTGGTGATGTTGGTGATGTTGATGTTGTTGGTGTTGCTGCTGTTGCTGTTGTTGTTGCTGTTGATTTTGTTGATGGTGTTCATCACTTTGCCGGTGGCGTTGCAGATCATGCAGCGACTGTAGATGCTGCAGCCGATGTAGCAGCGGTTGGGCTTGCGGCTGCTGGAGCAGATGCTCCTGCTGCTGCACCGGGCTCTGGTGGGACTGGAGATGGTGGAGGTGGCGAAGTTGCGGGTCTTGCACCAGGGTGTCGTCGGCATACGCAGCGGCCACGTCACGCCCACGGTCATGGTACATGTGGGCCGCGCCGGGGCTGTCTTGGAAAGCATGGCCGTGGAGGTCGGGGAAGTCGGCGGCATGCGGATCCTGCTGCTTGCCGAAATGCTTGAAGCTCTGCTGCTGGCTCAGAGGGCGCTGGCTCAGAAGGTGCTGGCCCAGAAGGTGCTGTTTCTGGAGGCGCTGTTTCTGGAGCTGGCTCTGCTGGAACTGCTGCTGCTGGAGCCGCTGCATATGTAGCTGCTGCTGCTGCAACAGGCCCGGCGGCGGGCTGTGCAGCGGGTACTGCAGCATGGCGAGCGGCGCGAGGGCCGCCAGGCCGCCGCTGGCGACGGGCTTGGGCGGCGTGCCCAGGCTCGGCCCCGGCAGGCCTGGGCCGAGGGCCGGCGGCGCGGCGTACATGGCGGGGAGCGGTTTTCTGTTTGTGTCAGGGCCGGCGCCAGGGGGCGTGTGGTCGAGGGCGGCCGGCGGCTGGCTGGGCGGGAAAGCAAAGGGCCCGTTCATGGGGAGCCGGATGGGGCAGGATCAGCGGCCTGGAGAAACGGGCGGCGCGGGCAGGCGGGACAGAGGGAGGGTCGGGCCGGGCCGGGCGGGGTGGGGCGGAAAGG
>NW_017387731.1:3512492-3550794 GCF_001664035.1 Metschnikowia bicuspidata var. bicuspidata NRRL YB-4993 | reverse complement strand
GGGGCGGGGCGGCCGGGACGAGGGGATGGCCGAGGGGATGGAGCCGTGAAGTGAAGACGAGGATGGAGTATTAAAAAAAAAAAAACCCCAGAGAAATACGCGGGCGCGAAAAAACAAAAAAAAGGGCCTGCGGAATAGGTATAGATGGGCCCGCGGGAATAGGTATAGATGGGCCCGCGGGAATAGGTATAGATGGGCCCGCGGGAATAGGTATAGATGGGCGCGAATGCTGGGCCAGGGAAAACAGAGCACTGGGCGAGGGAAATAAGAAGATACGGGGCCCGGAAGCTGGGCCGGGGCAAATATATGAATGGGTCCCAGAGCACGGGCCGGGGAGAATATTAGAAAACAGGGCCACTGGGCCAGGAAGAATATTAGGATACAGGGCCCCAGAGCACTGGACCACCAAAATTGAATACAGGGCCTCAGAGCACTGGACCATTAATATAAGTATAAATGGGTCCCAGAGCACTGGACCACGAAAATTATATACAGGGCCTCAGAGCACTCCGCCACGCAGAATCAAAAGATAGAAGGTCCCAGAGCACTGGACCAGGGAGAATGAAAAGAAAACAGACCCCAAAGCTGAGCCAGGGCAAATAAAAAAAGAACCCAGAGCACAGGCCACGGAAACAATAAAGAATGGGCCCCAGAGCACGGGCCAGGGAAATAAATAATGGGCCCAGAGCACGGGCCACGGAAAATATTAATTACGCGGGCCCCAGGACATGGGCCACGAAGAATAAATAAATGCCCCCGACCATTTTCCACCGAAGTCAAGGAAATCCAATCCGTCAGAAAATGCTTGCTACATCCTGGCACGACTTTCTTCTCAAGTGAGCAACGCAATTATTCATCTCAGATACAGCGCCTGATTGTTCTCTGGGCTTTTCTGAGCCTGGGACTGGGCCAGGAAAACCATAAAAATTGGCCCGCAACATAGGGCCAGGGAAAACAGAGCACAGGGCCAGGGAAAAAAAGAAAACACAAGGGCACGACAGCTGGGCCAGGGCAAAATAAAAAATTGGCTCGCGAGCTGGGTTAGGGCAAATGGAAAAATGGGCCCAGAGCACGGGCAAGGGAAAATATATAGTTACGCGGGCCCAAGGGCTCGGGCCAGAGAGAATCAATAAATGGCCTCAGGGCAAAGGCCACGGTTATAATAAAGAACGTGAGCCCCGAGCACAGGGCCAGGGAAAATACATAAATGGGCCCGATAGCACGGGGCCAAGGAGAATAAAATAGATGGATGGCACTGGGCCAGGAAGAATATTTGAATACAGGGAGAATATTAAAATACAGGGAGAATATTAGAATACAGGGAGAATATTAAAATACAGGGAGAATATTAGAATACAGGAAGAATATTAAAATACAGGGCCCCGGAGCACTGGTCATGGGGAAATAAGAAAAAACAGAGCCCGAAAGCCGGGCCACGGCAAATAGAAAAATGCCCCCGGGGCGCCGAACCACTAAAAATATTCGAATGGGCCCCAAAGCACTGGACCACGAAAAACATGAATGGGCCCACAGCACTGGGCCGCGGAAAATACAACATACAGGGCCTCGGTCAGAACCAGCGCCGCGCGCGGCCGATTTCACCAGGGCGCGCGCGAGGCGTCTACATTGGAACGCTGGTTCTATTCTTGATTTGTGTTTGTAACTAATTACTACGGACCCAGCTTAGAGTGGTCACTGAATCCTTGAGAAAGAAACTCGTTTCTACCTCGGCCTCGACCTATGCCCCTATTTATTCCTCCCTCGTGTAGCAAACACGTGGCTTTCTCACGCTCGTCATTGTTGCGGCCACATATTGGTCATGTGACTCACGTATGCGCTGACAGTCTACGGGCACGGGGCCAGCCGCGCCGCGGCGGCCGCGCTCGGCAGCAGTGGGTGTCGTATTGGGTGGTTCTATTTAGGGCGCCGCAAGCTCACGCGTGCACGGTCAACTGCTGCGCGGGGCCCTGGCGCCGCAAGGACTCCTCGAACGCGGCCACGAAGGCGCGCGCGTCGCTGAGCCGGGTGTCGTACGTGACCTGGAAGTGGGCCGTGGCCAGGCCGGGCACGCTGGCGGCCGCTGCCGCGGAGGCGCCGCGCGGCTGGCCCACGAGCTCGGCGAACAAGTCCTCAGGCGCCGGCGCCGGCGCAGCCGCGCCGCTGTAGCGCACGGCGTGCACGTGGAAGCGGGCCGTGGACACCGGCGCCACGAGCAAGTCGCCGAAGAGGTCGTCCGCGGGCGCGGCGGCCGCCAGGGGCGTGTGTGCGTAGGCGGGGAACCGCGCGGCGTGGGCGTGGCGGGTGGCGGTGCGCACGGCGGCCTCGAACGCGGCGTGGAGCTGGGCGCGCGGCGCGGCGTGGCCCAAGTCGGCCGAGTACTGGATGGTCACGGAGCGGGCGGGCGGGGCCGGCGCGGCGCGGCGCGGCGCGGCGGGCGCCACGGAGATGTGCGAGAGGTCCAAGTGCTGCCTGCTGCGCGCGTAGGCCGCGGCGCGGGCCACGGCGGCCGCGTCGATGAGGCCGAGGTGGGCCAACACGTCGCCTTTCAAGAGGCGGCCCTGGGGCCCGGACGCTGGGATGTGCGCGAGCGCGTGCGCGCGCGAGAGGCCGTGGCGGTGCAACAAGACCTCGACGGCGGGGGACACCTTCAACGCGGCGTTGGCCCTGCTCGCGGGGTGCGGTGTTGTGGGTGCTGCCGTTTGGGGGTTTGCCCCGTTGGCTGTGGGCTCTGCGCGCTGGGCCACGGCCCTGGCCTCGGGCGCCTTTGTTTGCGGCGCTTTGGTTTGTGGCGCTTTGGTTTGTGGCGCTTTGGTTTGTGGCGCTTTGGTTTGTGGCGCTTTGGTTTCTGCCGCCTTGGTTTCGGCCGCGGCGGGCAGCTCCAAGGCCGGGCGTGCCAACGTGGCCAAGTCGTCGCCCGGCTCCGCCAACAAGGCAATGGGCTGGCCGACCGGGATGCCGGACTCGCCGTCGTGGTGCAAGAGCTCCCACAAGACGCCGTCGTCCGTGGCCTCCACGTCGATGGTGGCCTTGTCCGTCTCGACCTCGAGCAACACGTCGCCAGAGGCAAACGAGGCGCCGGGCTTGTACTTCCAGGCGACGATGCCGCCCTCGGTCATGGTGGGCGACATGGCGGGCATGCGGAAAACCAGCGCGTTGAGCGCCGCGGCGCGGCACGAGAACGCGCGGGCCGCACGGGCGGGGCTGGCGAAGCGTCTGAGCATGGTGGTATGGGGTGGCGTGGGAAGACGGGCTGGGCGCTCAGGGCAGACGGCCGGTGGGTTGTTGCAATGGGCTGGGCGCAGGCGCACTGGCCCGGACTCACAGTGCCGCGCGGGCGCGACCTCTCCGGCGCGGCCTGGGGCCTGGGGCCTGGGCTCGCGCGCCTGCGTGGTGGCACGCGGCAGAGCGAGACGGGGGAGATGGGCTGTTTTGGGATGAGGGGGGTTTGGCGAGAGCGGGAATTTGGGAAGAGCGGGAATTTTGGAAGTGTGGGGGTTTGGAAGTGTGGGGTTTGGAAGAGATTGGAAAGACTGGAGTTCGGGGCCAGTGGAATGTTTTGCGATTGCAGCGGAGAGTCGGGGACGTGGAGGAAAGCGGCTCTGGCAGGGTGTGGTGCACCGGCCCAGGTGGAAGAATGAGACGATTTGGGCGGACAGCAAGTCGCAGGATGAGACCGCGAGGCGGTCGCCCGAACCGCTACAGTGCACCAAAAAGAGGGAAGGGATGGCAGGAATGACAAAGAATAGAGTTTAATGGACAAGTGCAGAGAATTACAGACTTTGATATTGGTAGGCAAGTGATTGAAAAACAATAGACAGGGGATAGAAAAGCAAAAGGCAAGTGAGAGAAATGCAATAGACAGGACACAGGCAAGTGAGAGAAATGCAATGGACAGGACACAGGCAAGTGATAGATATGGAATGGACAAGCAATAGAGACGACACAGGTAAGTAATAGATCTGGAAGTTTTGAGTTTTTTTTTGATATACTAACTAGCTGTTTGAGAATTGAACGATCACTGATTAAGTACTTGAGCTTCATAAAGATGAATAGTGATATTAAATGTAGCCTTGTCTATATCAGCATCAGCATACATAATAAAATAGGCTCAACAACATTGATTGAGGATGTTGATGGAAAATTAGAGATCCTATAAGATTGGTACAATTAACTAAAATATGCAATATATATAACATGAATGTTAAACAATCTAAACCCAAGTAGCAGAGAATTGAAGCAATTGACGTTTATAGGCAAGTAATAGAAAAGCAAGAGACATGTAATATGCAGAACACAGGCAAGTAATCAAGTAGGTAGCAGAGAATTGGAAGACATGGTCATTAATTGAAAAGCAATATACATGGAATAGAGAAGTAACAGACATTAGAAAACAAGTAATTGATATTAACATGCCATTAACAGACATTAGTAGACAATTAACAGACATAGGAGACAAGTAACAGACATTAGAAGACAAGTAACAGACATTAAAAGACAAGTAGCAGACATTGGAAGACAATGAAAAGAGAGTTATTAATTGCCGAGTAATAGACATGAAACAAGCAAATCACAGACAAGTCAGAGCCAATGCAAAAAATTAACACAGATAAAATAGACAGGTTATACATTTAGAAACTCGCACTCATCGTCAAGATGATACGAGATGGTACATGTACGCCGCTTGCATGTTTAAACAATCAAGAGAGATTCTCGCGGTCGAATGTGAAGCAAGGGTATACCTTATAGACTTATTTTGGCGTCTAGGGCTAATGATGAAGCTGAGTTCTCAGACCCAAACAAAAGAGCAAGCTCAATTTTGTGCAGGCTTTTCTTCCAAGCCGTATTTTGTCGCCTGGTTTGTAAAGCTCGTCAGTCATTGGTATTCCAAAATGAGATTCACATGAGAAGTGATGCTTTACAATAAGCGTAGCTCAAGTTTGTCTGGCTTGACACCAAGAGTGGCTATACCCGCAGCTTTGATACCTGTCAATATGAGAAGCGATTGAAAATAGAGGAAGGCCAGAGGATCGGAGACAGACTTGAGGACTCTTGCTGAAGGCACGGAGAAACACAAAATTGATTGACAGAAAGCAAAAAGTAAATTGCTACCTTTGCCGGCTAATTTTGGCAAATGGAACACTAGTACCGAGTGCCGAACTATCCTCAAATGCGTCAGAAATACCCCTGGTGACGCAGGGGAAATGATACTCGTAATTTCGTGACGCTAAAAGGCTTAAAAAATCAAAAACGACGTTTAATTTCGCAGCAGTTCTGATCCAACCGACTCCCCGGATCCGCCCCTTGTCCACTGCACATATTTTATGTATCTCCAAAACATGCAGTTATGAACAAGAGGATAGGAGTGACTGAGGATTTCAAATTACCGCACCAGTAGAAAAATACCATCAGCTAAAAATTACCCGATACGAAGTAAGTAGGGTCTTCTTGGAATTTACCTGGCATCTATAGAAATCATAAGATTCAAAACGCAGCCGTCAAAGACCCGGATGGCTTACCTGCACATCACATTTCTCTGCATGTGAGTGCATAAATTTGAATTGATGTATTGGTTGTTGTTGTTCTTCTTTTGCTTTATTAGTACATCATACATTAGACGCATAGCCGTGGTGGTAATACACTTTCCTTTATGGTAATTGAGTAGATGAATCGTAGACAAGTAATGTAAGAATGGTCGACAAGAAGTGGACAGTGTGGGCGACTTCGTGGCACACAAGATTACTATCCAGCCACTGACTCCCTTCAATAGCATATTACGATCCGAAGAATTACATCTGTACAAAATTGTAGAATGATATCAAAACTTTGTGTTCCACAAAAGATGATGAAAAATTGTGGCAGAAAAGAAAGTATAGAGACGCCTTGAGTATTGCTCAACAGTAAACCTAGAAGGAGGTTCAGAAGTAAAGTTCGTGCGAGGAGAACAATAAAGAGACTAACCATGTCGAGAAAGAAAGGTGTCCTGCGTAATAAATTCAGGATTTTTATTTTGTCTCAATCAGATTCTTAGATTGCTCTTATGATTTTGGGCCGAGTAGTTCCTTTATCTGACTTGCTGCTCCTGCTTCCATAATAATGAATACATATCACCTAATGTTTGATCGAGACTAAATAACACGCCCTGGTTTGCAACTTTGTTTTGTTATACAGATCAGCATCTAGTTTTCTGGTATGTCAAAAGCATATGATGTCTCTGGCGCAAAACGCTATTCTTGAGATCGGGGTGCAGCACTTATCTGATCATTCGTGATAAATTCATCTAATCGTCTGGAACTTCTGCAACAAATGCAAGAATATCTCTGATTTTCGATTTTACCTCATGTACTTAAAGGAAAGCTTAGAGGTGATTCGTGAACTCTAGTGTTTGTTTCGTGTAAATGATTAAACTTCTTTCTCGAAAAGTGTCACATCAAGAGAAATTCAACCATCAATGTCTTCCGAAAAATGATTTAATAAGATAGTTCCAGAATTTCTCAGACTATGAGAGAATAAAAGCACAAGAAGCAAAAGCATATATATGGCTCTAGAAGTTTTTGATACATTGTACCCAAATATTAAAAGCTCTAAACACCTGCCATATTGCATTGTTTGTTTCGGAATATGTGTATGCTGTTGTGTGAAGTGAATCCAGCAGGAACAACGTAATCTAATAATACTGTCGTCAGGAGAATTCAAGCCTTTGGAGATTTTGCCTTATTAGAGGTACAGAGAACCAAATTGTTTTGGCGCATTTTGGAAAATGAATTTATGACCTAGTCTATAAGCTGAGGGAATCGATCTCATGACATAATCTTAGTTTTTGGACAGATCTCGTTCCTTAGTCTCTTATCTGATAGGTGTTCTTAGCCAGCAATATCTTGTCTATGATTTTTATCCAATTCTTATCCATCGACACCCAATATCGAAGCTAAAATAAAGTTCTTGTTTTCTGACAAGCTCCCGAATATCCAAGCATTCCAGAGTCTATGCTTGTATTTGGTGTTGAGCATCCTTCAAGTTTCAATGCCTTCTCGAAAACATCTCCCAAAGACTCGTGGTCGAAAGGTCACAACTAGTCAACATAAATGCACAATCGCTGAAGCACCGAAGCCATCGAGTTAAACATATTGGGCAACAAAGTAATCAAGACAGGCACTTTGAATGAATAACGCTCATATATAACATCACAAAAGCATGCGGTGTGTCTGACTTGCCGTCTATCGGCCGAACCTCTTCAACTCAAGGTACCGAAGCCAGGGATAGACAACACCGCTGAATCCCATACAAAGCCACATGGCAACATCACCACCATAGTCGCCGCCTACCTTTCTGGCCAATGGACCAATCCAGTAAGTCTGAGACATTCCCACCGCAGCTCCGGCCGCTCCGCAAGCAAATGCAAACGTGGCGGCATAGCCTTGCGTGAGCTTCTTCTGGGTATTCCAGATGAGAAAGTTGTAATTGCAATGCTCGACGCCCGAAAACGAAGACGTGTCTGAGTCGAGGTCCTTGAATTCCTCTCGGTACAAGTGTCTGCACCATCTGGTCCGGAATATCGTGTTTTCCTCCAAAAGCAAGCAGACGTAAATGGAAATCCAGTACCCTATCATGGGCAAGAAGTTACCCAAGATGGAAGCAAACTTGTACCGGCCGAAAATGGCAAGAATAAGGTACACCACTGTGATGAGGCACGACCAAAGCCACCTGGGCACTCGTGCGAGCGGGATGGCTATGATTTGCAACTGGAACACCGTCGAATACGTGGTCATGACGGTGTTGCACACTAAAGAAAGATACATCAACACCAACAAAAACTTCCCGCCGCCTCCCCAAGGTTCGAAAGCCGCGCCCAAAAGACCGCCCATACTCAAGTTCTCGTACGCCTCCATCCAAGGCTCGTACGTCATAGCAATGTTTCCTGTCAAAATGGCAATGACCGCAACGAAAGTGGTGGGAAGAAGTGTTCCGAGAAACGTCAAGGTGAAAATCTGAACATTGGGCGTATCTTGTGGGAACAAAGTGTAATAGTCGGAAGCATTTGCACCCCACGTTGCGGTGATGGAGTAGCACAAGGAAAAGAAAGATGCGGTGTTCCCTCTTATGGTGGCGGCATCCACGTCTGGGGAGTCCTCCCATGTCAAGTATTGGTATTTGCTAGCCGAGACAATGTACAACATCAAAGAGGCCGCCACAATCGGGATGGAAAGGAACGTTTCAGCTCTGAGCAAAAGCCGAATCCCACCGATTGTGATACAGAGGGTAAGCACCGCGATAATGACTATGGAGGCAACCAAGGGAACACGGCCGTCACTGACGGAACTGAGCACCTGTCCGCCAACAATGCAATTCACAACGGACCAGCCGATTCCGCCAACTATGCCGATGAACGCCACAAACTTGACCATCCACCAGCCGAATAGAAACCGGGCAGTCACCATTTGTCTGCACCCAGAGCGCGGGCCCATCAAAGAACAGTATGCGGCTATCAAACACCCGACGAACTGCCCTAATAAGCCGGCAATCAACGTTTTCCTCAAACCAAGCCCAAATAACATTGGCCCCAAGTAAAAAGAGGACATGGATGTCAAGCCAGCACAGCCTGAAACCCAGAGCCCAATCACCGTGACAAATTGTTTGAATTTGTTGGCTGACCGTCTGTATGGGGACACTCTCTCGATACCATTGACTTCGACCCCAAGAGAATCCAACTTCTCGGACAATGTTTTTAAAAATAAGTAAGGCTTGATTTCGCCAGTTTCGCCCAGGGTCTCGGTAAAAACATGAGAAATGTCATTAGAATTTTTTTCGTCTCTCGACATAGTGCTGAAACAATCTCACTGCCCCGAGACACAATGACAACTGTGGTGTCAACGCTGGTTAAAGCCGGAAATATCAGACGTTGACTCTGGCCGGGTGCTCTTTACCAAGATGCAATATGAAAAGAAACGAAATTTTCATGGCCAAGCTTCGGTGTATTTATACGAGAGGACCTTTGCCTACTGCTCATATAAGGTATTGGTTTTTGCTCCAGTGCAGGATGTAGGTGGGTAAATTGCGTCAAAATCAGCCGTGCAATCGCATACCGAGCATTTTACGAGGGATTCCGTGGATTCCCACGAGAAATTCGCGCTCATTTGGTCTCTGTTGACGCATATACCAGAGAAAACCACAAACAATTTTCACAATCTCTTGGTAGGTGTGAGAGTACTAACTAAGTGTTCTCGAAGTGGGGCGTTCTTTCATTATGGTCATGAAGCTACGTTTGGCTTCAAGGTCAAAGTTTCAGCGGCGACATGGAACAGGCAAGCAAACGCTAGGATGGGACATGCAACAAAATTAGGAGAGTACGCAAGGAAGAAAAACAAGCAAGATCAAAACAAACGATCAGAGATAACGAAAGACCTTTTCTTGGTATTTTTTTCCCTGGACTTTGGGAAATCACCAGCTAGACGTGGGAGTCCCTGTGGGTTTTCACATTGTGCCCCCTCAGTTGCATCAAAAATCGCGCCGGGCCGCGCTTATATGTTTTTCTCATGACTCGGCCGCAATCTGCAGTAGGATGAATGTCTGGAGGACGCGATCAGCCCCACGAAGTTGAGTCAAATGTAGAAGGTACCATGCAACAAAACAAAAGCACGCTCTGCAGACGCGACGAATTTCTGTGGCCCTAGAAACTTGGATTTTGGGCAAAGAAAAAAGGGCTTTTGGCTTTCACTGGCCGTGGACTGGGTCTACTCCGGAGGCCTTGTATTCCCCAGTTGAGCCCCGGCCTCCCTTTCAAAATCAGACGAGAGTGTATACATGCCGCGGGTCAAGCTTCTGGGAACTCAACGAACAGTTCCAAAAAACAGACGCCGGGTCGTATTCCGAAGCGTGCAAGAAATCCAGGTACCGCCGGGTTCCTTTGCTATTCTGATGAATCTTCTTATGTTGTTTTTTCATTCAGGTTTTTTCATTCAGGGTTTTGCCATTTGTCATGGATTTTCGCGGGCCATCACGCCAGCCGGACAGGAGGAGCACGCGATGCTGCCCCGGCGGTTCTTTTCTCCTATGGCTCCGCGCTTCGGGCCAGATGAAATAAGTCCCATGCATTTTTCCTCCACCTAGCTTTGCCCACTGCGACTCTGCTGCGGGGACTCCATCTTTTCAACAAAATCAAGAAGGAAGAGCCTTGACACTTATTTTTTTTTTAGAAGCCCAAAGCCGTTCGCTCGCTTTTACTCCTCTTTGACCACCGCAGCACCCACCATCCGCAGCTGACCCAAGAATGCGTGTTCCCATCGACCCGCAAGAGGGCCCGGGCGCATTTCGCCGAGCCGCAAATGCCATACGAAAATACATGAAGTTTATCGGGCCCGGCTTGATGATCTCGGTCGCGTACATGGATCCGGGCAACTACTCCACTGCCGTTGCTGCCGGCTCGGCGTACCAATACAAATTGCTTTTTTCCATTTTTCTCTCCAACTGCTTGGCCATATTCCTCCAGGTCTTGTCTGCCAAGTTGGGAGCAGTGACGGGGCTCGACCTCGCCGCAAACTGCCGCGAGAACTTGTCGCCGCGGCTCAATCTATTCATCTATGTCCTTGCGGAAATCGCCATTATCGCCACGGACTTGGCCGAGGTGGTTGGCACCGCCATCGCACTAAACATTCTCTTCAACATCCCGTTGTTCCTAGGCGTCATCATCACTGTGGTGGACGTGTTGATTGTCCTCATGGCCTACAGGCCCAACGGCCCGCTACTATTCATCCGCATCTTCGAGCTTTTTGTGTCTCTCTTGGTGCTAGGCACTGTCGTGTGTTTTGCCGTGGAGTTATTCCAGGTCTCGAAAGACCCCGACTTTTCTGTTATCGAAGTTCTCAAGGGGTTCCTTCCAAACGAAAAAGTCATTGACACCGAGGAGCGTGAGGGTGGAAACGGCTTGTTTCTCAGCTTGGCCATTTTGGGTGCCACTGTCATGCCCCACTCGTTGTACTTGGGGTCTGGCTTGGTTCAGGCAAGGCTCAAGGACTTTGACATCAAGCACGGCTACTATGCGCCTGAAAAGTCCCCCAACAGCGAGCCCGAACATGGCACATCCGCAGACTTCTCAAGTGAGGACCACGACCGAGCTGTTGACAATGTTGCCCTTGCACACGATGCTGACAACGACAGTGAGCCGAATTACCGTCCGTCGATCCATGCAATCAAAGACACAATGACGTACACGATCGTTGAACTCGTCGTATCGCTTTTCACCGTGGCTCTTTTTGTCAACGCCACAATCCTCATTGTTGCCGGTGCAACCATGGGCGGCAGCAAGAAGCGGGATGACGACGAGTCCGACGATGACTCCGATGACGACGATGAAGCTGGAACAAGCGGTGACCTCTTCACAATCTACCAACTCCTTTCCACACATATATCTCCAAGTGCGGGCATGGTATTTGCGCTAGCTCTTCTTTGTTCAGGGCAGAGTGCAGGTGTGGTCTGTACATTGGCTGGCCAGATGGTGCTGGAAGGGTTTTTGAGATGGAGCTTCTCTCCGGTTGTGAGACGACTCATTACCCGGGCTCTAGCCATCGCGCCCTGTTTATTTGTGGTGTTGTATGCTGGAAGAGAGGGCTTGGCCAGGACTTTGAACGCGCTGCAGGTGGTGCTTTCTGTCTTGCTTCCTGTTGTCACGGCGCCGTTGATTTGGTTCACTTGTTCGAAATCCATCATGAGGGTGCCCGTCACGGTCCGCGAAGGTGAGGACGATATTGAAACGATTTTTGACACTGATGTCCCAGAGGGTGTAACAAAGAACACAACCATTCAATTTAGAAATCAGAGTCAGCGGTTTACAGCCACGGAACCTGCCATTAGGCTCCAGGATTTGAGACGAGCGCATCCTTGCGCAGGCTGGGAGGATGCGCCCGAAGACGAGAGCCACGAGCAGCAAAACTTGATTCTGGAACATATGGCGAAATCCCGCTCACATTCTGTGAGTGCGCCGTCGATGGGTGTCTTGAGACCAGAAGCCGAGAGAGTGCCAAGTGAGAATGGCGACACTGATCAAGGCTTGCTCGTTATGAGAGGATACACTGATATGAGCAATGGCACAGTGATGACTGTGTTGGCGGTATTAGTATGGGGCTTTGTGACTGGCCTCAACATGTTCCTTCTTGGGAGCTTCCTACTTGGGTACGATGTTCCCTTGTAATTTGTAAATTAAACCATTCATGGACATGAAACGGTAAGTGGGTGTATATTAGGAATAAACTATAGAATAACTCTTGCAGACGAGCATTGCCTCATTTGTCTCTGAAGGGGGCAAATTGACCAGAATAGTATAAACCCCGTCTCACAACAAGACGTTTCCCAGACGCACATTTAATAAGGACACACGCCAAAAGCTTCATGAACTCCTTTAAATCTGACCTTGGGTATTCAGCCAGTGTATTTCCAGAAAATTCACAAGCAGATTCATGTACCTGTAACTCCAGGTATCTATGACAGAAGTGAGAAAACTAACATTTACTTGCATAGCTGATGAGGCAAATTGATCAAACCTTTCATACCTCGGCAGGCTTATTGTGAAACATAGAACAGCTAATGATTTTGGAATATTTGAATTAAATGATGTTTTAGATAGAATCTACGAAGCTAATGTACTGCCGAACACAGATATTGCTGAAGCGTCACGTGACCACTATTTTACAAGACGAATCCAGGTGCCCGCGATCATATAATGTTTCGCTGAACTTCAGAGACTCGCTTAGTTCAAGCAAACATGACTAAAAGCAACAATAAAAACCGAGACGCTGCCAAGTCTGCCCCGCTCAAGAAGAAAAACTCAAACCCTGCGCTTGAAGAGTTCATATATAACGCATCCGACCTTTTGGAGGCATTTCCCTCGGCTCTGGTGAGCATTTCTTACACAGTCAAAGAGAACCAGGAAAATACAGGCGTCAAGTTCACAATCAGACATTCAGGCCAAAGCAAATACCTCACTTATGAATCGTTTGACACAAAAGAAATCTCGAGAATCTTGGCATTCATTGGTCCTGGCGGTGTCACTGCCGACAGTGTGAACAGCGAAAAGAAGAAGTCTGATCCCGAGGAGATCGAGAAAAAACAAGACAGAATTACAGGGCTCACCAGCATTATGAACAACCACGATTTCCACAGCTCATAAACTCCTCATTCCATTATCCCACCCACCTTTTTCTGCGAGGAGCCTTCCGTGATGCCACCTTTTGTCGCCGTGTAAAAGGATAAAGAAGGTATACGTTTTCAACTTCTTAGCCGAGCATAACGCTCTCCTGGTTTTGATTTGTTCAGAAATAACAGGATATTCCCCACTCACTCTGTACTACATGGAATACATGGTACTTCGCCCAACAGTTCTGGATCTAAATAAACATGTATTATAATTCGAGACAAGAAGTGAGATTATACTAACTTGGAAGCAAGACAACGCTACAAGATCAGCGGCAAATATTCTGAACGAAGACGTTCTGTAGAGTTACAAAGTCAACCAATGCATCAAAAGTGGAAAAGCCCCCGTATTTTTGCAAACACCCCTGGCAGAGGTACACCGCTACCAGGGTCTTCAACTTCGATTGAGATTCCGATACTATCAACCTCCTCGTCACTTCTGTAATCGCTATTACCAGACACACATGAATTGTGATCATCTTCCGACTGCTCAGAGAAAGGCGACCCCGCACCTCCCGGATGGTCTGTTGCAGGTTCAAAAATGGTATTAACTGACATGAAACCTTCTTTCATTTGCCCTTCAGGATTCATGAGATTGCTTAGGTGATTTCCCATCGATTGGGAATTGCTGGTCACATACGAGACTTCTGTGAACAGTGATTCCGTGAGCAGTATGTTTTCCAAGTCACATCCATTGTCAAGAGAAAATTGCTTGATAACGTGGTGTTCATGTATACCACTGTCACACCCGCTCGTTTCATCCCTGTTGATGGCTGGACTTCTGGAAACATTGCAATTTGTCGAGGAGACTAGTGAAACAAAGGCTGCGGGGGCCGTGGAATAAACCTCAGAGGTACTAGGAACAGCTGAAGTGGTAGACATATATGGCTTTTCATCTTCAGAACTGTCGCCTGCCTCATCATCGCCCAGCTGATCACCGTAGTCTTCATCCACTTTTGACTCATCATTTTCTACAGGAGTCTTGTTGAAATCCAACGCAGCTTTTGCAACCAGCCCCTCCATAGAACGACGTTTCTCGTAAGCATTGATCTCGACGCTGGAGCTATCTTTTGCACCTGGGTTGCATGTTGAATCAAGAATCAATTCTTCGGCCTCAATATAGTTGTTCTTGTTCCCGTGCTCGTCAAACTCAACTTTGTACTTTTCAGCTGTAGTCCATAGGGAGCCGTCCACCACAAACTTGAACACTAGCTTTTGCTTGTCGTTCACACGGACAAAACCTTCAAAAAGCTCGGAATCCTCGGACTTTTTGAGCATGTTGTTCTCAGACAATGCCCAATCAGCGAAATTGCCCGTCACGTAAACGGCATCTACGCCTTCCGTTGCGGGCCTAATTATTAGTTAGTGACATTCTGGAAATGATATCTAGGTCACAGACACGAAGCACTTTTTTAAATATAGCTTTGTCAAATTCCGAAGTGCTGCACTTCTGTTTTTGACTCCAAACAAAAGTGTTGAAAAGTGACCGAAATCGAGGGAGCACACGAAGACGGATCACATCACAACAGAGATCAAATGACCATGTTATGAATTGCGCGGCTGGATCGGGGAGTAGAAACCAACATACCATGTGATTCTATAAGAGTAGCCCATTGTACGCTAGCCGAACCTATGAAGAATAGTTAAAGAATTGTCAAGAAATAAACAAACAGCGTCCCCTTAAGCTTTTGGTATCGGAACGATTCGGGCTTGATGCATTTTTCGGGGGCTTGCTCGAAATTAGCTGATTCCATCCCGCGCACAGTGTGTGTGCCTGTGCAGAGCCCCCCAGCTCCATGCATAGAGATAAGTCTAAATGTGGGAGCGGGCGGGCTTCGCTGGGTATATTCAATAACATTCACATAACCGCGAATAAACGCACTACTATTCCCACAAAAGAAGAAAAAAGACACAATAATTTTGTTTCCACGCGGGAGACTCCTATGTTTTGTAGCTGTTGATAATACGTTTTGGACGGCTCTGCTGCGACGAGATTTAGTAAAAAAGCTTGTTCCGTGGCAGTTATCGCGCGCGGTAGTCACGTGACTACTTGTGAGTACTAGCTGCAGTATACCCGAAGTTCTTCCTTCCCCACCACGAAAGACAGGAAAGGTGCGGGGCTGGGAATGGGTAAAGTATTGGGCAATCACATTAGAGCACCGCAATGGAGCCAATTTTTACGCTTGCATTCTCCTCTTAATAACGTTCTTTATTTTCCTGTCTCCGTGGGCTTTTAAATACAATAGACAAGGCCTTGCGTACATGCATTGTGATTGCAGTTGGTTTTCAGAATACTATCCTGTAAAGTTTGTTTTTCGCAATTTGTATTGTGTGTTCCAGAATTGCTACAAAATAGTGCTGTTGATGTGGATCACGAAATTCCCCGGAATTAATGCGATGGAAATCACAAAAAGAATGAAATGGAAATCACAATAAGAATGAACCGGACTTTAAATCAGTGGATTTAGTTTCAAATATTATCTCCAGGGTATCACAAGAATGCTCATAAATGTGTCGAGTTCGAATAGTTGGAAGAGAAATAGACTTCGAGTTCCCATAAAGATACACCACCAACAAAGCTTGCAGGCGACAAGTGGGAGGGCTTCGAGTCTAAGAGCCCCACAGATGGCACGTGTCATTTGTGTTTAAACTACACTGATAACTTAATACCGCCTGAACCTGATGTTCATATGTTCCGAATTAGCGGGACAAATATCCACTACTTCATCACTCATGTCCCCCATTTCTTGGCTTCCATGCCATCGGGTGGACTTGTCTCGAATGTTTTTTCTTTTGCCTCAGCCCAATTCGTAGTTAGCACTGTTCCATTTGATTCAACGTATGACTTCATCATTGCACGCTTCGTGTCTTCATCCACGTCTTTGTAGAGTTTGGCAAAGAAATCACCCGATTCGTCATCCTCCTCCTTCACATCAAAATTTGACCAGTCCACTTTTTTGCGAGAAGATGTAGGGTACGAAAGACCACCAGTTTTGGGCCCACTCGCACTTGGTGGCACAATTGAGATTGGTCCGTCACCTTCTAAGGCAGCCCATTTACCCTCGTTTTTTTTTCGAAGACTGATCTCCATCTTTTTCGAGCCCACCACATAACTACTGCGCTCAGGAACAATCTCACTATAGAGACTATCAAGCGTGTAGCTGTATTCAGAAGCCTCTGAGGTGGGGAACGCCACCGCCAAAGAACGCGTGCCAAACTCAACTTGCACGGAATCTTTGGGCACGTCTTTGGCGAATATGGTGATGGTCACGGAGTCCTTGCTCTGGTACCACTCGTCTCTGATTTTAGCTTTGATGGGAGCTTGTTTATTGATGGTGTCAATGGACGATGATGCGGCATTCTGCGTGGGGACACGCTCGTCTTTCTCTGGATTGGAAATCTTCTTGTGTTTTTCTTTTTCTGATGTGAGATCGCCCTCGTTTTTGCTGCCTGCTGACTTCTTGGCATCACGCTCTGCCTTGGCGATCCAGATATCTAACGCCGCCTCAGTACATTTGAAATCTCTTGCTTTTCTAAGATTCAATAGCGATGCTTCAAAATCTTTTTTGGCATAGCAGACAAGCCCCAAGCGAAAATAGCACGTGGCCTTGTCGCTCATTTTACCTCTTTGTTCTGCAGCAGTAAACGCCTTGCTTATGTCCGCTTTTGCAGAGTCATAATCGCTAAGCTTCGTGTAGACTTGCGCTCGCTTGATAAGTGCAGTGAACGCTTGTGGGTTTTCTTTAAGAGCTTCAGAAAACTTGGAAATGGCAGTAAGAAAATCTTTCTTTTCAGATGCTTGGTCGCCTTGCTTGATCAATTGTTCAATGGCCATGACGTCTCGTACTACTTATGGATCTTGAATATAAGTGGAAATCTTGAGAACGCTCGGAGGGGTGAAGTGTGGAGAACCACGCGTTTCCATGGCGATGTTTTTTCCTCGCTGTTCCATGGCCGCGAAATATGAGAGCCCAATATTACTGAATTACTTGATTGTAGAAATTGGAAAATCTTGTTAATAGAAAAACAGACACTCTACTTGAGTCAGCAGATCAATAAAGATAATACTTCAGACGCTTCTTTCCTTTGCTCACCCGAGACTCTTTCTTGAAGAAGGGGACAATTCACCAAATCAGGTGGAGCAAACGTTCGAACACACTAGTAGGCCTCTCACCCTTTCGATCAGTATTCGGGAGCATCAACCAAAACATTAGCACAAGCGAGTAGCCAGCAATACAAATAGGCAAAACAACAAATGTTCCTGAGCTTTGCGAAATCAAGCCCACCAAAAAGGGCACGATGGCACCACCACTCGACCCAAACGCGGTCATGATTGTCAAACTTATTACTTGGATTTTCCGAGGAAGCATGGTGGACACCCCTGTTATCATCAACGGGTATATTGGCCCAATCAAAGTTCCCGCAATAGACACAAAAACACTCAGCAAAATGTCACTTGAGACTACCCAGGTTAATATCAACATCAAAATGGTGGTGAGGACAAGAAGATTCACTGATCTTTTCACCCCCAAAAATTTGTGCAAGGGGCGAGTCATGAACAATCTGCCAAGCGTCAAGCCACCCCAGAATCCACTCAGCACATATCCGAAGGATGTAGTGGTGAGACGGTAGTCGATCAAGTAGGTAACAATCCAGCCCCCCAAAGCAACCTCGCAGCCCTGGTAAAACAACGTGAAAAAGGATATATTCCATGTGATGGTATTTTTGAGAGCCAACTTCAAGTCCGAGGAATCGTTTTGACTTTTGCTTGGCGAACTGTCTATTATTGAGGTGACATGAGTTCCCAAGTCCTGAAGCCCTATACCTGCTTCCGACTTGGCAGGTGTTTGAGACCCCGAGACAATTTCGCTCGCTTCGGAGTCGAGAAGTCTGTCAGTCTCATCATCATGATCCCAGTATTTGAGGTCTTCGTCAGCCCCCTTGAATGCCATAGTCAAATTTACAAGATTAATGATCATCAAGCCCAATATAATAAGATACACGTAGTTCCAGCGAACATTGCGCTCGATCATTGTGGTTGCCAAAAAGGGGGAGATGGTCGCTCCGATACCATATGAGCCATGGAAAAACGAAAGATACTTGGAATTTTTTTCCATTTTGCTCAAGAAAATATTCAATTGTGAGAGTACCACGGCAATCCCCATCCCGCCAAAAAAGAATCCGACCACCACAAGTGGGAATGGTCCACCACTGGCAACAATTGCGTACATTATAACCAGACAAATGCACCCAAATGGAATGGATTTCTCTTTTCCCAACCATGGCTGGATTTTGTGCGACAACAAGGCTACGGTAATAAATCCAATGGCATTAGACATCCAAATGAGTGACACAACTGAATATGAAATTGAATAGTGTGCTTCTATAGTGGGCAACAAAGCTCCTGGTGCAGCATCTGAGAACCCACCAGCAATTGACCAGAGACATGAACCCCAAATCCGCCATTTGTTTCGAGGCGGAAAACTTGAAGTCATGAATTTGGTTTTGGGAGGCTGCTGTGATACACGAGGCAGCAAGATCAGAGGATCACCCCCAATGCTTTCTGCTTCTATGTTGACTGTTGAGTGTCTAGTAAGATTGGTAAAGTAGTCATTAGACTGTCTTGTGATTGCAATGGGTCTGCTGGCCAATTTAGCTTTCCCCACTGCAGCTCGAGGATCTTCCAAGTGGTCAGCAAACTGGATTTTGGAGGTAATCTTTGTATCTGGAAGAGATAAAGACGACATCTGAGGAGATAAATATATATAGATCTTAAACCTGAGATTATGAGCTGAGGTGATCGAACAAACCCTAATTTAACAAAAAGGTATGTAGTAAGCTGCCTATAGAGTATTTAAATGGAAGAAAAGAGAGACAAAAGAGAGGGCATCGCAAGTCGTCAAAAATGGTCTTTTTTTTAATATTTGCACCTGGGGCTATTGTGGGGGAGCGCAAGGTGCCGGAATGCGCCGTCAAACTAGGGATGTGGTCATCAGACAGAAAACCAAGATGATAGAAAACCAATAAGACTCAAAATCTGAAGCATCATATGAGCCCGAATAGAAACTAGCTAGTCTATTTGATCCACTTCTTTATTTAGATGTGAGGCTCATGATAATTGTCAACTATCCCGAAAAGGTACTCATATAGAGACCACCACCCCCACAATGCTCAAAGAATATGACAAGCGCGATAATTTATGCGTCTCATATGAACACTATAACTATTGCGCAATCATCGAGAGACCGGCATTGAGAGTATCAGATTCTTGACTCTTTCACGTTTGTTTCGAATTGCGGCTAGCGATGAATTTTCTCTGCAGAGAAGTAGGTCATATAATGGGTTGTCATTTTTCACCCGAGCAAAACTTATTGGTTTATTACAGGGATGCTATACCTTACCTAATACGGCAGTGGTACGCATGACTATTATGCAAAAATTTTGAGCCATACAGGCCACTTCGGATAGCCCCAATGAATTTCACGAGAGAGCATACGATATATGTACAACCTTTGCGTTCCGGCTATTCACTCGGCTCATTCTAGGAATTCTGTAGCTTCATGGTAGTCAGTGCTTTCTAACCTCTAGTCAGGAACATTAATGGTGTGCTAACACTCTCTAGAACATAGCAAATCTAGAAACAAACGATGTCTCAACGATTGACGATGCTAAAATCGCTTATACGTTTGTAATAAATGTTTGTTGTTTGGAATCGTTTTTGACAAGAGTGTCAGAAAAGTATTTTAACATAATCTAAATGGTTTCTTTCAATATGGGCTTGAAAAAAAGCTTTGCGTTAACCCTGTCTATAGCTAAGTCCTAAGATGGTGCAAGGTCGCTGGTATCAGCTCGCCACTAAGGCTCCTTGCAAGCGCATATATGACTATATGCACTTTCATTAATGTGAGTTCCTCCAGATATCATCTTGAACAACTCATACAATATCTTCTCGAGTTCTAGATGGTCCGTTCACGTGACGTCTAGATAAGGTATCTTAAGGTGGAATAGAACTCTTGTAGAGTTCTAGAGAAACCAGTAATCAAAAAAAAGTATATAACCCCTATGTCCCCGTAAAGTCCCTAACAGAGGGATGTTCGCTTTCATTGTTTTTGTTTGTATCAGTATGATAAATCACCAGAGTACTATTCGAACTGTCATAGAATCATGTACTTCGCTAGCTACTAAATTGAAAAAGACAATATCATCTGGATGATATAATACTTAAGTGAAGAATGATTTTTTATATTAGAGCTCCAGCAAAAGGGATTTTTTCAAAAGTCTGGGTCAAGCCACTGCCGACACATGTGCTCATCTTTTCTTAAACATGAAGATAGTAATGGTTACGCAAAAATGGGAAAATGATTGCAAGCACAAGCTCTGCAACCCACATCTGCGAAGTGGCTGATTGAATGATAACTTGACGCACGGAAGAAAGCTTTATGTTTCCAACAAATCTCTCTGTACTCCTTGGGATAATATTCAATAAATACCTTCCAAAATTGCGGCTTAGGCTCATGATCGGGCGCAAAGATAACCGCTTGTGCCATATTTAACAAGCCTTTAAACAAAAGAAAAATTAGGAAATATTCGAACGAAAATCACGTTTCTTGCAAAAATTTTCCATTTGGAGATCCTCTTTTGAGATTTCAGTATTGGGTGAACGACAGCTTGTGAGAGAGACAGCAACGGTGGTTTTGCAAAACTCTCTGAGCAAGACATGTTGTATTTTTCCGAAGATAAGAAAAAATTTCTGCACGACCTTATAAGGAACTGCGATCTTTTTACAAAGATGGAGAATCTAAAACTACGATGCTTAAAGAAATCCGAGTACTTTTGTGATTGGCGTGACATCCATCAAAAAGCTAGACAAATTGTACTGCATTGTCGTCAATTACATAATGTAATGCGTGTTAGGTCCCAGTTTTGAGTCTTGATTCCCAAAAGTTTGGTCTATGAGCTAATCGGCCCGTTTTGGGGTTCACTATATTCTTGCGTCTTGTATTCATTGATGGGTCACAGTTCTGGTATTCCCTCAATGTTCTTCGGGTGAGGATAACTATCAAAGCCTCTATTCCTCCCCGGCAGCTTTCACAAGGTCTAAGAATTTCAGCTTAGTGAGCTCATTTATGAGCTCCTCTTTCTTGGCCATTCCCACCTTTTCTTGGCCGACATCATGGGTGGTACGCACCTGTGTAGCAAGAACAGCATTGAACAATTTCACAACACCCTTCTGTGCAACTTTTTTGAGTCTCCTTTCCTTCTCAATGATTTCCCTCACATTCTCAGTGTCGCTTGCAGATGGCAAAAGATTGGTAACTCTAAGTTTATCCTGTAATTCTTTCTTCTCGGAATGCATCAAACGCTTTGCCTTGGCTTCCAATTTGTCCGACTCCAACTTCTTGAGAGTTCCCTTGCTACGCACCATAATGGGGTCCTTTCTATCGTGGGCTTTGAGTTTCGACCCAAGAATGGCGTTGAAAGCGTTCGCGAAGGTGCCTCTACCATCATCTGTGTTCTTCTTCTTCTTCTTCAAAGGAAACGACTCATCTTCGCTCTCATCAGCAGAACCTTCACCATCTTCTTCCAGACTGCTGCTTCCCAGAGGACCCTCCTGGCCAGCGGCAAATTCATCATCGTCATCTAAACCGGAATCGCTCAAATCAGATAGGTTCTCGTTCTCTTCGAGAATTTTTGAAGTTTCAATAGCCTTTTTGTCCACCTTGGCAGTGCTATCGCTTTTACCAGCGTTTTCTCTACTTCTTTTTTGAGCCATGTTCCACGATTCCAAATGTTTGGTTGAAATAAATGAAGGATTCATTCGGGCCATCACTCTCATCTCATCTAGTTTCCCATGTGCACACCTGAGTCGAGTGAGCACCTAGTGCATGTATGAATAGTGTATTTGAAAATAGAGTCTTACAGGCAATGTCCGCAAACGTTTCAGCCGGCTCAAAAAATAAAATTGAGTTTCGGCACCGATGTTTCAAAGCGGGGGCATTGGCAATTGGTAGTGGCAAGAAGCATTGGGACTTTTGCATGGCCAGGGCAAAGTTCTTGTATCATTTCGCACATTGTCCATACTAGTAACAAGTCACGTTTGTTCTGTAAATCACACCATTTGGCTGAGTCTACAAGTCCACTTCTTGTGGCTGGTCAATTTACGGTGTAACTGATCTTCTCAGTATTTTCCATACCTGGAACGTGACTTGGATACACCAAACACTAACAAATCCAGTTACGGGCCGTTTGAGAATGAGAACAAAGAGTTTCTTCACGTCATTCCTTATCACTGTCGCATGTTGCTTCTCTATGATTTTTGGCCTTTCTTGGGTGAATTAGAATCGCCGGTCGAGCCGCTTCACATTTGAGATCGGCCCTGTTGCGAAAAGTGGCAGGACAAAGCACTAGCCGCGACGACTGCCCCAACACATGAAAAAATTTGCAACTTCTGCAAGAATCACCCTCTGAATATCTTTCATATCTTGTTGCTGCCATGCTCCCGCTTTTGCAAGCCAAGCTCTTAGTCGAGTCGCCCCATCTGATCAAGCGCATGATGAGTTGATTGGTTCGGCACATTACGTACGCGTTGCAGTGCTGTCGCACCACTGCTTCAGATAATAACAAGTCACCTGCGTCTAGCGATGAAGAGGTGTATGACTTGATCTCCGACACCCCCACGATTTCCTTATTGAACTTGGCCGAAGACTTTTCAGAGACCTCATTATCTTTTTTCTCAAAGCCCTATGATCATGGAAAGTGCGAGATATACGCTCTCGCCCTCCCCCACTCGACTCAATCGCGGGGTTAGTCTGAAGATCCACGATGAAATGCAAATGGAGATTTTCAAAAAACATGAACATCTCTCAAAAGTAAAGCAAGAGCTCTGGAAGCTTGAGACACAACAGGGGGTGCAGGAAATGCAGAATTGTGTTCTTGACGACAAGGTAGCGGAGCTCCGGAAAGGCATGCAGCGGATCCAGACAGATATCTCCCTATTACTTGGGCATGAGGCTGCGTCCGTTAAAACTTTGGGCGACGTCTTGGAGTTGAAGAAAAAGGAAATCGACGTCGAGTTTGATGAAAAACTTACCCACATCAAGGTCCAGCTTGTAAACGAGATTGAGACCTCTGTGTCCGAGATGAAACAGAAAGACCTGGCCCGGAAGGAAATGCTTCTCTCGCAAGTGTCCGAATTGCAAGAGCAAATCAACTCTAGCCCTGCGGAGCTCAAGAAACGTATTGCAGATTTCGAGGAAGACCAGGAAAATCGGGTATCTTCTCTCCGGAAATGCGCAGACTCAAAAGTAGCTTCCATTCAAAGCCAGACTCATGATCTAATGCAAAATATCGCGAAAAAGCAAAAGCTCCAGAAATCTTTGCAAGACACCTTGCAGAAAGACTTGAAGCGCACAGCAACGCATTTTGATACTACATTGCATGCGCTCCGACAAAAACAGATCGATAAGGAATCGCAGAAGCAGGCTCTTCTGGACCAAATCACCGCCATTCAGTCGAGGGTCAAGTCACTCCAAAGCTCGGTGGAGAAGCATGCCAACTGCATAAGTTACTGTGAAGATGCTGTCGGAACGTATAGAGAAAAGTATGGGGTACTTGAGGCTGAACGGAGGCTATTGCACAACAAGCTCCAGGAACTCAAGGGAAACATCCGGGTATTTTGCCGTGTCAAACCTTGCAAAGAGGACTCACAGCAATTGATCCCAATGCAAATCTCGTCACAGGAAGATTTGACTCCAGACGGGAAACAAGTGCTTGTCCTTGACCCTCGAAATACCTCATTCGACTACAGCGCCGTTTCTCTACGGGGTGCATCCATGATGACCAATGTCCCGGGGTCCCGCGGCTCTAGTCAAAGGTTTGAATTGGACAGGGTTTTTGGTGCAGACGCGCAAAATAGCGACATTTTCTTGGAAATTTCTCAGCTCGTCCAGTCCTCTCTAGATGGCTTCAACGTGTGCGTGTTTGCTTACGGGCAGACCGGCTCTGGAAAAACATGGACCATGTCCCACGACACAGACGGGATGATACCGCTCTCCATCGCCAAGATCTTTTCGGACATCGAGGAGCTAACGGCTCAGGGCTGGGAGTATACTATCGACGGGCAGTTTGTGGAGATATACAACGAGCTGATCATCGACTTGCTTGGAAGAGGGAACAAAGATTTCAAAAGGGAGATCAAACATGACGACACTGCCAAACATACGACCATCACCAACTGCACCGCTGTTCGCCTACAGTCGCGTGATCAAGCGCTTGAAATCCTACTGAAAGCCACCTTGAATAGGTCTACCGCCTCGACTTTGATGAATAGCCGCTCCTCGCGCTCGCACTCTGTGTTTATGCTCAAAATTAGCGGCCGGAACGAAAAGTCAAACTCGACTTGCGAGGGCACCCTCAACTTGATTGATTTGGCTGGATCTGAACGACTCAACTCGTCTCAGGCCAAGGGTGCGCGGTTAAAAGAGACACAGGCAATTAACAAGTCGCTTTCGTCTTTGGGAGACGTAATCCAATGCTTAGGAGAACGCCAAAAATACAGCAGGGATATCAATCCAGCGCATGTTCCGTACAGAAACTCCAAGTTAACATATCTTCTCAAGCACAGTTTGGGTGGTGACTCCAAAACTTTGATGTTTGTCAATGTCTCAGCAAATGTTCAGAATGTCAGCGAGACCATCAATTCTCTACGGTTTGCAAAGAAGGTGAATGGCACCAAGTTAAATTCTTCGGATCGAGGACGTGCTACCTAGATACCAGTCTCAGGATGTATGACTTCACCAGAGTAAACGGGAGATTCAGTACTTAGCTCCTACATTTGGTTCATTGTTGACCTAGAAATTATACGACAGTTTATATGTAAATCACTCGAATGTGCTACTGTTGGAACTAGCTCAGAAAGTTTGTTGTGTTCTACATCATCTGACATATACCAGCGTTGGCCATGATACAGTGTTCTTTGTGTCGCCTTTTCCACCAGCAAAAAACCACTCGGCTCTTCTTAAAATGAAAAATTGTTAGGTTCTGGAATCTCTTTCACTTTTTGTAACAAACTAATGCCTCGTCTTTCACTGGTCATAGGTACATTGCACCTGTGGTCTTTCACTTCATATGAAGCTTTACTCAGTGTGCCCGGCAGTTAATAAGTTCGTATCAGGCATATATGGAGTTGCAGACTTTAGAAGCCCACCTTCTATGAGATCCTCCCACTTCTCTTTATGGTTTTCTTTAGCCCAGTCCACAACTTCTGCTTGCTTCTCGGGTTCAATACAGTAATTGTGCATGGACAAAAGAAGGTCAGAAGAAAATTCGAGGTTGTAGTCGTCGATTTCCTCAACCAATTTGATGGCTTCCGCGACATCGCCATGATATGTGTGTGCAATGAGGTATTGCTTATAAATTCCATAATCAGGAAAAATTCCATACAGCGAGAGACTGTTCCAGAACTTCTTCACATAGGGGAGCCCGCTATATGTGTAGGTCTTGAGCATGATTTGGGCAGTTTCCTCGTTGATGCCTCCCTCCTGTTTAGGATTGCTCGAGATGGTAAGAAACAAGTCTCTCGCTTTGCCAATATTCTGCAAGTTTGAGTACGCATTCAAAATCGAATTTTGCATGTGGATATCTTGAGTTTGAATGTTGGTATCCATCTTGAGAAATTCGTGGATCTCGACCACACCCTCTTCATAAAGCTGATCACCAAAAACTTTCAATAAGTAGACATAGATTTCACGCTGTGGAGGAGGGTTGATATTTGAGTCAGCATGAAGTTCACTAAGCATTTTCATACGACGGACAATAAGCAAAGCCGCATTTAATCTTCCAGTCTCGCAGAAAAACTTTATGACAGGAAGATACGTATGAGCGGGTATGTGGAAGTACTTGTGCATTTCTCCATAAAGAACCCAGTTCGTTTGAAACGTTGTATCTTCCTTATATGTCACCACAAACTGGTGGAGCAAGTGGAACAACCTGTCATAAGGGCTGCAATACGGCAAGTCGGTTCTAATTTTGCGGTATGAATCTTTTTCGATCGCTGGCAATTCTCGCTTCATCAACTCCATAACATCACCCACACAACATTCGGCCAACATTTTCTGGGCGATCGCATGGAGTGCATCTGCCGAACAGCTCACAGGCATATGCTGTTTGACTTTTTTGAATTTAGAAAAGATGTCTGCGACGGCCGCGTCCGTC
This sequence comes from Metschnikowia bicuspidata var. bicuspidata NRRL YB-4993, assembly GCF_001664035.1. NCBI lineage: Eukaryota > Fungi > Ascomycota > Pichiomycetes > Serinales > Metschnikowiaceae > Metschnikowia > Metschnikowia bicuspidata. Next base: position 3,524,403 of record NW_017387731.1, on the reverse strand, counting down.
TGGAAAAGCGAAATGACGAGATTATCTAGCGTAGCGGCTATCGAAGGATCAGCCGATTCGACCCATTGAGCTAGACCTATCTCTATACTTTCCTGGAACAATGAATAAGCCAGTTCCAGATCTTTCTGCTCAAGAAATCGGTCAATCATAAGCTTGTAATCCATGATGGAAAGATCAATGTCATAAATCTCCACAAAGTTCTGATAGATCAAGTCGAGTAAGCCTTGAGTGTCGCTCACCTGGAATGTAGATGTGGCTCGAAGTACATCGCTTAACACATTAGATGCGGTTTCTCGATTATTGGCAAAAGGGTCGTAAATTCGCTTCACCTCAGGAAATACTTGATGATATGGCTTGTCCCGTTGAGAGAGCGATGCTTTCCAAAGGAGCGATTGAAGCCTCAAGCTCGATGAAAACTTTATTTCGTCACCTATGACGAAATCGCATATATTCAGAAGTAATACGTCATATTGCGATTTTCCCTTTGCCGCTTGTGAAAGCAAGCATTGCGCCATTTCCTCGTCGTCAATATCTTGAGTGAACAAAACTTGCTGGATATGTGAAAAATTGTCGTGTTCACCATGCGCTTGGATATGCATCATGATCGTCTCGAGTGCGTCTATGTCGCTCTCATTTGCATGCACGGAATTCAAGTCTGCTTTTAGCTTGAGCAAGCGTAAGACATCTTGAGTGTTTGCCGCCTTCAAGTACTCATGAATGACTTTGTTGGAAATATACTGAATTCGATGGAGGTTTCTGTTTTCATCTAGATACTCGTGTATCTTTGGGTTGGAGTCAGCAAAGACTTCTTGTACATGGCTGATGAAGGACCTTACAAATTCGTCATTCACAATTCTGTGCTGGTTTGAGGAATCTGCAGCAGCCAAAAGCGATTCATAGGTATCAAGAATAATAAGAGCATTTTGTGCCTGGCGTTCTAATAGGGAGGGAATAAAATCTGGCCCTATTGTCACAGTTCTGCTTTGGAGCACATACGATAAGGAGGAAGACAATCCGCCGAATTTGGCCCTGGAGCCAATCTCCACAATATTGACAAGCACACTAGTTGGCGGGGTCATATCACTTTTGGTGAAAGCCAGAGCCAAGATGGCCATATACTGGGGCATGTCTGACCTCCCAGAGTCGAGGTAAAAACGCGCCGTTTTATCAAAAAGGACGAACAAGTCCTCTTTAGGTAGTAAGTAGTCAGCAACACCATTTTCTCGGTGTAAACTCATGAATACAGCGTCAATGGTTGTGAAGTAGTCGTCCGCCCAGTGATTTTCAACAGGAACTCCAACAAGCTCTTCCATTTTCGCTCGAAGATGTCTCATTCTGGCGTCTTTAGAAAGATCACGGGTGCGAAAATAATGTTTGAGCTCTATAATGCTTTTTGGGCTCTGTGTACTTGATTTCTGCTCCTCCACAATCACCTGGCCATGCTTGGCCAAGTCTCGCGATGGACTTTTGGCAAACATCCATTTGTGTCTTCTGGGGCCCACCGTATACGCAAGAGGCACGGGCTTAGATAAAAGCTGTCGATACCTGTGAATCAGGCATTTCAGGAGGCTTGGCCACATGTATTTTGGAGTCTTTGGTGATAAACTTTGCAGATGGTGAAAAACGCATAATACTGCGCAGGAGCCAGATCAGAGAGTCAAGCTGAGTCCGGGGCTAATCTGCAGAAAGCTGGCTCCGGCGAAAAAATGCGAACTAGAGCCGGCTTTGATAAAGACATGTCTGTCAATATTGGCATTGGGGATAAGGTCGTTTCGCTTGATTTGGTGCAGATCTTGTAGACAGATATTCCTGTAGAATCTGTATAATTTTTCCAGCAGCACGAGTCCTTGGCCATACAGTTTCCGGTATCGTTTGCGGGTCTGATTCTCATACCTACATATTTTTAAAATCAACCGAAGTCATGTATCAGAATATTCCACTATATACAAAGATAAATTAATAGGCGGCCCACTAGAAAGTATCGGCATTACTCTAGGCCGTCTTCGTATTCGGGCAAATGTTTCTGAAGCCTCTTGATCGCCCAGTTCTGTCCGATAAACTTGACGTCCTTGTCACTTGCGCCTTCTGACAAAGTGTACGCCTTCCAGAAGGCGGGGTCTTTAAACTTTTGGTTCTCGGGTGCAAATTTACCAAGCCCCTCCCGAATGGCCAGCACGTGCCGTCTAAGGTCCGCGGCTAGCTTGGATCGAAGAGTCTGAGCCTTTTTGCCGTTCATGAGTTCTGGCGAAAGATCCTGGGGATTTTTGGGATCGGTGTATTTGGCACACAACTTTCTCCACTCGTTCCTGTAGCTCTCAAGGAGTTCGTCTTTGATGGCATCACCAATAGTCACATGGATCTCGGCACCAATGTTCTTGGGGATCCACCGGTCAAATCCGTCACTGGGGCTATCTTCGGGGACGATTTTCTCGAACCCATGCGAGAAAATAGGAACAACTACGGGCGTACGCGTACTTTCCAAAATCAAGCGAGAAACTCCCCATTTGAAGTACCGCATCGAGTTGTTTTCAGGCTCTTCTAGCTGAAGGACAAACCCCTCGGGAAACACATGGAACCACGAAGTCTTTGACCGAACGAACGGCGATTTGGACATAAGAATATTGGTGGCCTCAGCATTGGGCTTGACTGCCTGCACGGCCTGCCCCACCTTTTCGGAGACCAAGCCGCCAATGTTATTGATTTCTTGCACTAGAGATGGCTTTTCCCTCTCTTTGACCCAGGGAGAGAACTCCAAGTCTAGCGTGTCGTCGGGGCTGAGAATCCGTATAGCAGCATCCACGGATCCCTGGAAAGGACCCTCGCCAAATCTTTTGGTCCCCAAGATTTTGCCCAAATTGAAAAACCACGACATGGATGGCGTGGAAAAACAGATATTGTGTGCGCCGAAGCCCCATCTGACTGTATCGATATCAGTATGAAAACGCATTGGAAGCATCGAGTAGAACCCAGGGTCGTCCACCACCGACATATGATTCATCACAGTGAGAAGAGCCCTGTTTTCTTTGCGGGCCTTTTCTAGTGCCCAGTCGAGTTTTTCGATGTTATGCACCTGTGGGTTATAAAAAAGATTAAGGAAGAACTTGGACCCCAACACCATGCCGAAGCACGTGGCGTGGGAGACATAGTTCCACCAGGGAGAGGTTCGAGGATACTCAGAGAGGAAGTCTTCTCCACGCTTAAGCACGTCAGGGTAAGACATGTGGGTTGATGTTGAGGTGGGAAAAAATTTATGCAGTGTATTCAGAGTGGAGAGAGGTCGAAAAAACTGGTAATTGGTGATGGTGTCGCGGCGAAACGTGGAGTAGGCGAGCACTGTTAATAAAGAAATGCTGGGGGAGAGAAGCCGCAACGACATGCGAGGTTGACAATATTTGCATACATCGGGTGAAAATGTACTGAAGACTCAGTGGAATGCACCCAGCTAACTACCTTGACTTCTTTAATCGGAAAAAAGAGTGTCGTAGGATAACCTAGTATCGCCACTAAAATCAAGTGCCGCGACACGAGACATAAATTGGAGCTTGTTGATGCTCGTCAAGCACGAATAATCCACGGCAGTCTTGGCCCCTTTATTTAGCCCATAAATTTCCTTCATTGTGGCTCTTGTTGGCCTTAAACAGTCGAAGTCGAAAGGCTCGATCACGGCCGGAAGAGTGTCCGTTTGTTGTATTTGACGCAAATAATCTTCAAATGAACTCCCAGTGTCAGTCAAGGCAGCAAGCTTCATGAATTCGGCCTTGGCTTCAAGCTTTGCATTCATCTTCTCCGCGATTTCCGGTAGCTGGTAGAATGCTTCGTTCGGTTCTTGCCCCACGCAGTAATGATAGCTAAACCCGTTAACATTGAACGTACGTTCCCAGTGGTACAAAGCCATACTAGTATTCATTTCCTCTTGGGTTGCAACTTTTTGAGTATATCTCGAAGCCCTGAATCTTTCTTGCATCTCAATTTACTTTCTAACTTGATGGAGAAAATAAAAGTTACAATGGGTTTGCGGACTCGGGTGCAATTCGCACTATATGATAACCTCGATCTAGTCACAAAAGTCTTGGCCTTTCAAGGTGCTGTTACTCCAACTTGCTTTATGACTTAATTTTTTATCCGATTGCACATCCAGAAATATTCAAGATTAGAAAATAGGTCTACATCTTTTTTGTTTCGGTTATAGAGTGCCAACATGGCCATAATTTGCGACGGGGAATCTGAAGACGGTCGCTCGGATATTGACCTCGATCCATTTGTTATAAAAGCCACCGAAGCCGAGGCACGTCGGCGAAAGCTTCTTGAAATATTCTTCGCCCTCACTGGAAACTCTTCCAGTGAGATCAAAGATACGACCTTAATCCAGCTATTTTTCACCCATGAGATCGAGTTTCTGGATCTAGATTTCATGGCCATTTTGCGGTTAAATGCTAGTGATGTGCATCATCGCCAGCTTTACTACAGTTTTTTATATTTGGTGCAGCACACGGCCATGATCTTGAAAACAAGAATTTTTGTCAAGCTGCTAGCTGAAATGCCTTTGACTGACATTCGCCGCATTTGCTATAGGATAGCTGACAAATATGATTCACTTTTTTACGTACCAGTAAAGGCTGAGGGTGAAGATGAGGATGCCAATCTAGCTCTTTGTTTTGAATGGAACGATCGTTTCAATTGCATGTGGCCCATTTTGAGTCTAATATCTCGCGAATACAAGAGGCTCTAGCTAAAGTCAGCATCTCGCTCTAATAGTATTTTGGAAAATTGAATTATAATTTATTTCTTAAAATTCCTGGTCAATATAGTAGGATAGTCGAGGACAAACTGTGGATCAAAGCAACGCATATCTTTTGACTTCGTGCTCGTCTCCTTGAACTCTTTTATTCTAAATGGCAATACTCTACACATATAATTGATGAAATACCGCTTTTCTTTTTCTCGTGGCAGGTAGAACGGCGGGATTAACGGATCGATATCTCTTCTCCCGAGAGTATATCTAGTCAAAAGGCTCAGCTTAAAATCAATAAAGTCACAAGCACTGATATCACAAAACACCTCACCAAGCGTCAACCAAGGCTGTGATAATATAACACTACCTTGAGGCATGGCACCAGCTCTATAGTGGTCATAGTCGATGTCTGATGAAACGAGTTTCCGATGTAGCTGGATCTTGGTGTTCATAATCTGCAAATCAATGTTTTCAATGGTTTTGGTGGACCGTCTTGTCCTTCGACTCATATTTAGCAATAATGGATAGATATTTACTGAAGTGTTAGCAAGTTTTTGGCGTGAATGCAACCAAAGATACGTAAAAGAAGTCTAGGTGTGGGTGCAAAAAGAGTTGGCCTCATAGTGCGAATGGCTGACAGGTTTTATTGTCTTCGAGTGTCTCATGTCTATTTGAAAAAAGACTCGGGTAAAAATAGGAAATACACCATGCCACACATCAAAACCATAAACTCTGGGGGAATGCAAAAAAGACGGAACATTCGGCCGGACATATTGGCCACTGGCAAATTTTTGTTTACGCTCTGCCCGGATTTCTAAAGACTCAGTGCCTCTGTGAATGAAAAAAAAAAATAATTGTTCGCTTTATATAGACCCTCAAATCTCTATGCAATGTAATTTTGGAATTATGACTTTTTAAATATTGATGGTGTTTCGTTCACAATTCTACTCATTTTGTCGTCTTTTTACGCAAACGAATTATGATTTTGAAAAGACGTGGGGAACCATTTAAAACCAACGCTTGTTTCCTGGCGGTGATTTGATCTAAAACAATTATAGAATAAAACCTTCGTATCAATGCCGGAATTTCCTAAAGCCCAAGAATAAAGAGTGATTGGAAAGCCAAAAGAAACCTGGCTGGATCAGTATCGTGCCATACTGGACAAGTTGTTTCCTGATATGATGGATCCTTGAAGATGTCTCCACACAAATGTTCGTACTTCGCCAAGCCACGACCTAGGCAAATGCATAAATCTGTACCAGTTGCAACTCCAAAAATACAAGCGGGCCAATACTCATGCAATGACTGGACGAGATATTCCTCTACTTGTTGACTGAGGCCGAATCACGTGAGCAGTCCGCCAGGTGTTTCCAGCATCGCATCGCGCCGCACTCTGGGCATGCTCATCTCTTCGCACAGAAAAAAACCACTCTTTTCCTCCCCATATTCACATAGTTTCACTCACCAAAATGGCCAGAATAAAGAGAAAGGGAAAATCCGGGGCAGCCAAGAACTTCATCACGAGATCTGCGGCTATTTCTAAGTTGCAGATCACGTTGGCGGATTTCCGCCGTCTCTGTATCTTCAAGGGTATCTTTCCAAGAGAGCCCAGGAACAAGAAGAGAGCGAACAAAGGCTCGACTAAAGCCGTTACTTTCTACTACGCCAAGGACATCCAATACTTGTTGCACGAGCCTGTATTGAACAAGTTCAGAGAACACAAGACCTTTGCCAAAAAATTGAGCAAGGCCTTATCGAAGAACGAAATCACCGATGCCGACAAACTCGAGAAGACTCGCCCCAAATATACTTTGGACCATCTCGTCAGAGAAAGGTACCCTTCATTCCCGGATGCATTGCGGGACCTCGACGATCCGTTGAATATGTTGTTTTTGTTTGCCAACATGCCGGCCACGAATCGTGTCAGTCACCGTGTCACGAAAGACGCCGCCAAATTGACCAACCAGTGGCTCGCCTATGTGGCCAAGGAAAGACTTATCAAAAAGGTGTTTGTTTCCATTAAAGGTGTGTACTACCAGGCCAACGTGAAAGGCCAGGAAGTGCGGTGGTTGGTGCCGTTCAAGTTCCCCACGAACATCCCCTCTGACATTGACTTCAAAATCATGTTGACGTTCTTGGAGTTCTACTCCACCATGTTGCACTTTGTGTTGTTCAAGTTGTACGCCGACGCAGACTTAGTGTATCCTCCTCCTGTAAATACCGAGCAGTTGAAGGGCATTGGCGGATTGTCCAGTTACGTCTTAAAGTCCAAGCAAGAAGGCTTAAACACGTTGCTTCCCAACGAGAAGGTTTCTGCCGAGATCCCCGAACAAGAGGCGAGCACGAAATTATCTGAGAAGGACATCCAGAGAGCCAAGGACGCCGACGCGCAAGAGGACGAGGATGTCGTTGAGGAAAACGTGGAAACCGTCGAGTTGGATGAGTTTGCGTCTGCCAACAAGAACCCAGGAGACTTGTTGAGCCAGCCCAGCAAATACTCTTCCCCAAGCTCCACTCTCTTTAGCGACTTCACGTTCTTTGTCGGCCGTGAGGTGCCTTTGGACATTCTTGAGCTTTGCATCTTGTCGGCAGGAGGAAAGATTGTGTCTGAGATTGCCTTGGACGAGCTTAAATTGAAAAACCCCGAGTCCTATGCTAAGTTGGACTTGTCCACAATCACCCATCTGCTTGTGGACAGACCCAAGATCTTGAACAAGGTTGCAGGCCGTACTTACGTGCAGCCACAATGGGTGTTTGATAGCATAAACAAGGGTGAGCTTGTTTCCGCAAGCCAGTATGCTGTGGGAGAAACCTTGCCTCCACATTTGTCACCATGGGGAGATGCAGGCAACTACAACCCTGAACAACCTGCCCAAGGTGATGCCGAGGGCGAGTCTAGCGGGGAAGAGGAGATTGAGGGTGAGGAGCTTGCTGACGAGGATGAGGAGGAGGAAGAAGACGAAGACCTCAGGCAACAAAAGGAGTTGGAGTTGGAGGCTGCTGGTGTCAAGTACTCGGACGCGCAGACTGGCTCCGCTGGCAAGAAGGCCAAGAAGCCTAAGAAGTCTGAGGAGGAAGAGGAGAAGGAGTTGAAGACAATCATGATGAACAAGAAGCTGAAGAGATTGTACGACCGCATGCAACATGGTATTGAGAAGAAGGACAGCCGTGTGGAGAAGTTGGCCAAGAAGAGAAAGCAGATCGAGAAGACCAAGAAACAGTTAGAAAAGTTGCAGTAGGCACATGCCACCATGTATAGTAATAACCAAGGATAAAGCTGGATCCCAGAGAGAGTGGGCTATATTAAGCTGGAGGACATTTGGCCTGGGCGGGGGTGTTTGGCTTTTAGATCCGGTTTGGTAGTTGTTTGACTACTGATGGGTTTGATTGCGGGAGAAACTTCATTGTTATAGTTGGTATGATCCTATGGATCACAGGGAGAATATTGATACTCACTCTAATCATGGTTTGTATATGGCTATATGATAAAAGATATAGCCTATTACAAAAAAATAAGTATTTTACAACAGAATATGAGAGTAGATCATATATAAATGGTTTGGTTGTTTGGTAGTTTGATAGTATGTGATTGTTTGAAGTACATAATAGTGTGTGGTAGTATGTGATAGTACGTGATAATGTATGATGGTATGTAGAACTCCATAACACTATAGGGTACTATATGATAATGAATGATAGTATATAATACTACATAATACGATAGCTTTATTATGATGAAAGTATATAATACTACATAATACTATAGCTATATGATACTATATAATGATATGTAATGCTATGTAATAATATACAATACTAAATAAAACCATATAATACCATATACCATATAATACCATATACTATATAATACCATATACCATATAATACCATATACCATATAATACCATATACCATATAATACCATATACCATATAATACCATATAATACTATCATCAAGAAATCATATTCCATAAACCGGAATAAAGCCATGCGTGCTTACCAACACACTCACCAAAATATACCCTCGTACGCCACCAGCTGCACTAGCCTGGCATTCTTATCTCTTCAAAGGATACTGTTCCATCATACGCGCACCCTTGCCCGGCTCTAGCATATAGTCTGTTGCCCCACAGAAAGCAACACATACAAGAAAAAAAAAAACTTAAAATGGGCAACACACCATTCTACTCCAAAATAAAAGACTATCAAGAGCCTTGTAATTTGTCGTGGGATTCCAATGACGTGCTCGCACCGGCCGCAGGCTTCACCAAGCCAAGTACCGGGCCTGCCCGTCGCATGCGCGTAGCACTATATAGAACGTATATCTGCAAACGGACCCCCACGTTTCCAGCCACCACCCCAAGAAATGCCGCAAATAACGCCGATCCGCGGCTTCACCAACACCCCCGTGACCAAGGCGGTGTGTACCGCGTCGATTGTGTTTGCCCTTGCGCTTCTGGTGCTCGTGCTGAAACAGTATGTAAATCTCACCATAGACCCGTTCATAGTCACGTACTCGCAATACTGGCGTGTGGCCACGTTCCAGTTTTCGGTGGTGAACGAGTCCGACCTCATACTCACCATTGTGCTCTGGTTCCATTTCAAGACGCTTGAGCGGCTTTTCGGGCCCCGCAAGTACTTTTCGTTGGTCACGCTTCTAGCGCTCTACAACGCAGTGGGGACATTCCTCACGCTTTGCATCGGACAACTCGCCACTGTGTATTTTGCCGCCGTGGCCCGCCGTTTTGTGTCTGGCCAGCCCATGCAGCTTGTGTACTATGACACGATATTTAACTCCGTCGTGCCTGGTCCGTTGGGCATCTTGGCACTGCTATATATCTGCCATGGCACGTACATCCCCGTGCTGTACCGCTTCAAGATCTTGTTGAAAAGGCCCGTAAACACCCCAGGCCCGAGCCTCGGCGCCGATAATGGCCTGCTGGAAAACGGGGGTAAGGCCATCACGCTCACCAACCATTTTCAGGTCCATTTCGTGTTCACACTTCTCATGCTAAACCACGGCTTCAAGTCGCTCCTTCCGGTCCTTGTGGGCGTTGTCATCGGACTCTTGTACACGAAAGATCTTCTTTTGGGCTCGAGGTCCTGGGTGTTGCCATCCATGGTGTTTCAGCTCCTTGTGGCGCCTCACAAGTTGCCGCGTACTATCCGTACGTTGGCCCGGAGATGGCAGGGCTACCAGCGTGTGGCCGAGACAGAAATTGAGCCGCTGCCCACAGTGGCAGATGAGACTGTGAATCAGGCAGACGAGGACGAGCTGGAGGTGGCCATCGACGACTTGGCGCACCGGCTGGAGGTAGGCGGAACCCGTTCTACGAGCCCGGTACGGCCGCTTGGTCGGCAGTTTCTCGACACTTTCAGAACATGATTGGAGGCGTACGAACGGAAGAAATTTGGGCACATACAGGCCGAAGCCTCTGGTACCAAGTTGATCTTGAATCCAGAGACGGTGTTTAGCAAGCGCAGTCTGTGCCTGCTTCTTTGCTGGCCACGCTTCGGAAGCTTCTCATACAAAAGCCCACCCCGAAAACCTCGAGCTCTAATAAAATACAGCGTACCAGGAATCTCCCCAAGAGGCCACCGGATTGGAATTCTGTTTTTTACGGTTTCGTATTAGATTCGTCTTATTTCCGGGCATTCGTGTACCGGGAGGCCACTCATGTCAAACATTGACCTATATTTTAAGATTTTGTGTGTTTTGTTCCACATTCCGCAAGGCCTTTCTCCGCTCGACGTCCCAGTTATACAAGCGCGCAGTGTTGACCTCCATGGTGGTGATGTTTTGCCTCAAGAAATCCAAGTCTTCCTCCACCGTTTCCAACAGCTGGACATTGTTTTGCAATCTCGTGTTCAAAAGTTCCACGGCCTCGTCAAGAGGGTATTCCAACATGACGTCCGCTCCCAACCACAAGCCCACGGAGTCGAGCGCCTGCAAATCGACTTCCGCCCGGCTGTATAGCGTGCTGTCTAACTCATAATTGGTTTCAAGAAGCTGATCGTCGTCGCCACTTTCTTTTCGTTCCTTGATGTGGTTTATAATGGCCAAGTTCTTTTCGATGTCGGGGATTTTAATCTTCAAGTCCGCCAACTGCTGCTGTTTTGAGAGTTCCATGTACTTGTACTGCTGCAACCTGTCCTGGAAAGCCTGCAAGGTGGCTTCAAACTCCTTTTCGGGGTTTTTGATGATGCTTTCCACCTTTTCGATGAATGGCGCCTCAGGAATGCCTCTTGGGTTCGTCTTCTTGGGTCTAAGTGTTAGTTGGTTCCGTTTCGATTGCAATATGCTTTGCGCTCTTTTGAATGCGCCAATGACTTGATCGAAACATACTTGAGAAATTCGGCCATGTTCACGAATGAAGATTGAATACGTGCCTCGTTGGTAGGAAACCGAGAAGTCCATGCTCACTGCCAACGGATGTGTGCAGTGCACCGGTGAGCACATTCACCAAATGGCTCATAAAATTGGAATTTGCAAGTAAGTTTGAATCTGGCTAAGCTTCCCACTTTCCAAAATGTGAATTCTTCTTCCTCCTTTGTGGAAATCGCTCACTCAAAAATACATATGCTTTGCATATGTTGCTTCATATAGTGCTGGATTACTCGATTCGCGGCTCATTGGTGAATGTGCAAGTATGATGCACATATATCTTGATATAAGAAGGCTTCGATACCAACTGCCTAATTCACGAACTTTGCCTTCGGGAAAAGTTCGCAGTGCTTAATCAAAATCTTTGACGAGAAACAAGTAAACTTCCTACTAGTGCTTGACTTGGTGTTTCTTCGGAATCGCATTTATCAATACCAAATTTGTCCTTGGCTGATATAGCAAGAGGGACTGAGTACTGACCTGAGTACTGATTGAGGTTTTCCGTGTATTCCTCATCATACATTCGAAAACTATGAAGCAACTGTAAATTGTGTAAAACCTGTGAGACGCGAAAGAATCAAAAGTGTTCATTATGTGAGCTCGGTCACACTGGGATAGAAAGCATCAATACCATGCGAAACAACACAAGTTGTCAATCACCCTTGAGGAATCTTTTCATTTTCTAATTTATTTTTGCACCTTGACTGTTGACAAAGTTCGGCTAGCTCTCAAAAATTGGTGTTTATTGTTATATACGGGGTTTTTTCTGTTTTCTATTTTTTTTTTTTTTTTT
>NW_017387731.1:3511200-3512066 GCF_001664035.1 Metschnikowia bicuspidata var. bicuspidata NRRL YB-4993 | reverse complement strand
TTTTTTTTTTTTTTTGGTTCTTAGGATTATTGTTTCTCAAATAAACTTCTTGGATGTTGAAAGCAAATTGCTCCACCAAATGCTGGTCATAAAATGTCAGATTTGGGATTCAAAGATCTGTTCTTTTTCTCTTGTACAAAATGACGATATTCTCAGGTATGGGTTCCATTCCCCTGTAGCTATCAAGAGGTGAGAGCTTTTTGGCCAGAAAAAAAGACGAAGATCCCGAGTTAAAACGCCGGCTATCATTCACAACGTGGTCAGATCTTCTGCACCGTCTTTTTCTTTGCACTTGCCAACCTTTATCTTCTTTTTTTTCATCATCAACTTGATACGGATCAGATATAAACCAGGGAGCTCCCCACACTTTTGAGTTATCTCTGGAAGAGGCAGGGACAGCGGCTTCAGGATTTGGAGTGGTGCTTCTTTTATATTCCTTGTGTTTCAGGTGCGTGCGCAAGCGAGACAAGTCAAAATCATTGTAATTGATAACTTTAACTTTCTTAGAGGAGGAGAAAAGACTAGAAGTCTTGCGTGATTCAGGCCCGGTAGCCTCATCAACAATTTTTTCATGGATAGTGGTGTCAGCGGATATCTCTGCTGATTTTATTTCAAACTCTCTGTAGCCAATATCCTTTGCAGGATTTGTCAAATTCTTGGCCCTATCATTTTGTGTTGGGCCCTGTGATGCAACTTCATGTGTAACCACCACCAAATCTTCAGTCGATTCAGCAGGTGAAAAGAGAATTGGTATCGCTGCTGCCTTAGAACTTTCTAATAAGGTGGCTGTGATACATTCTTTTTTCCTTTGTCTTCTTGGTCTAGGTTTCGGGAAATCGTCATCACCTATCTCAGACAAGACCTGG
>NW_017387731.1:3451518-3507358 GCF_001664035.1 Metschnikowia bicuspidata var. bicuspidata NRRL YB-4993 | reverse complement strand
CATCAGTCTACGAGTGATGTGGCTATCAAATTGGTAACACGGCGCTGTTGACCCAGTGGCCAGCAATTGTCTCAGTTTTCGAGACATAAATATCTTCTTGGTGGGACTTGTTGAAAGTCTTCTTCGCTTATTTCAGCCAACACCAGGAAAGGATTCAAATTAGAGGAGGGCTGTTTCATTGATGGGTATGACCCCAAAGAACCCTTCTGATCAGTCAGGATTAATCCCGGTGCTGTCGCCATGGTGACGCTCCGTTCAGGTCTTTTCCGAGAATTTCTGCGTTTCCTGCCTTGAACTTTCCAACCATCATCAGAAATATTAGATACCAAAATATCAGACATTTCAACGGTAGTTCCAACATGTTTGGAGCCCATATCCTCTCCCGCGTCTTGGGAAGATTTTTGAGGGAAATTCTGAGTGTATTCTTGGCTGAGTCCCAGATCTTTCTCATCAATAGATTCGAAAGCCATGTCCATGCTATTCGTCACTACATTCAGGTTAAGCACCTCGTTGTTTCCCATAGTCAAGTCTATAGCCAGAGAGCTGTCAAGAATCACGTTTTCAAGAGAAGAGAGTTCAAGCTTTCCAGGAACTTTCTTGTGTGGTCTGCTTGGGCGTGGTTCCGGATAGTCGTTCTCATCGATGTCGGCCAAAACAATAAAAGGGTTATTAGAAAGAGGAGATATGGAGACAGTTGATTCGGGCTCATTGGTTAGTTTCTTTCCAGAAGTCCCAGAAACTGTCTTCACTTTTTTGACAGTTCTTCTGCGAGAATTTCTGCCCTTTCTTCCCTGAACTTGCCACCCAGACTCCATATCAATATCTGGGTTAGCGGCAGGCAGCAGAGCGATGGTTTCCACTTTGGAGATTTCAAGTTCCCCATTGAAAATAGAATTGTTCTCCGGGAACAAGTTTCCTTGCGTTCTTTCGATCTCACCAGTCTCAGTGCAGTCTACAACTACGGCTGGCTTTATAGAGAAACCAGCCAAGGAGCCAAGCTTAGAGTCTGAATTGGAAGAAAGAACGGAAGAAGCACCAGTGTCCCCGTCGGAAAATTCCAAAATGCTACCGTCGCTTGATGGAGATAAAGTGGTAGAGCAGTCTGTTTCTGTGGCCCTTGGATATCCGGATTGAAAGGCAGAAGAGGCAGCAGCAATTTGAACAGAGATGAAATCAGAGGTAGTGTTTCCACTGTGATTCTGAATCTCAGGTTCAGCCCGAAAGGTGCCAGAGTAGTATTCTTCGATTTGAACAGCGTTCAAGTCTGTGGTGGCAGATTCTGCCTGGACCGAGAGTTCAATAAGGAGCACGACAAGAAAATAGCCTGTGAGGCAAAGCGCAGCGATTTCCGAAACGCAATTGATGAGTCTGAAGCAAAAAATCATTTGTGCAATCATGATGAAGCGTATGTTCGTGAAGAAGGGAGTGATGGAAGAGAGTTTGCAGAAGGTGGAGCGAACACCTGTTTCTATAGGAAAAGTGACTTTTTGCAGTCGGCGGCCTAACAAAGTATGGCTGCGAAATCAGGCTGTCGATTCGCGGATCGACATCGATGTCAAGATGCGACTTCGCTGCGAGTCCTCCAGACGATTTACTTGAAGGTCCAGCCAGGACTGGGCTTCAAGACAACAAAAAGTGTGAATATCGCCTTTTGGATAAAGTTGTTTATTTGGTTTTCTCGAAGCACTGTGTGAACGGCGCTGACACGAGACGTTCGAAGTATGTTGCTGGTTCTTGGTACCATGATTGAAAGGAAGTCTTGAAGTTAAGAGAGTATTTGGATGTGTTTGTGTTTTTGGGCAGTTGCTGTCTAGTTGAACTGACACATTCATGTGATGATGGATTTTGAGTGCATGTAAAGACGAGCTTGATCGGCTTCACGCGAGACTTGTTGGAACAGCGCTAACTTCGATACAATGAATGATGCGCCAAGCGTCAGAGGCGGCCATCGCATGCGAACATCGTACATATCGTCAGGTTGATGAAGATAATAATGGTTATACAAATCGTATTATAACACCCCAACCTTGAACACACAGCGAAATCACACGTAACATCATACTTAAGGTCATACACAACGTCATACTCACTGCCATAAGTCAACGCCATACTCGGCATACTCACGATCATACTTCATGTCATACTCAACATCACATTAACAACATACTCCAGACTACACTCAACATCGCAAACAGCGTCATGCTCAACGACATCATACGAAACTCCCCCCCCCTCATTCCACCGACCGAAACACCCCCCCTTAGTCCCACGCCCCAACCCGTCTAAACACCCACGCGTAGAATGTTCTGCCGCTGGTGACGGAACTTGATCACGTCGTGTCGCTCCATGATGTGCAAGGCTTTGTCGAGCGCCTCGACTGGGATTTTGCCGTTGTCTACGAGCTCCCGTCGGAGCGTTCTGTAGGCCGTGGACCAGCCAATGGGCAACCTCCGTCTCAACTCGATCTCCACCGCCTTGATGTGCTCGGCAAATTTGCCCGTGGCCATGTTGCCACTCTGCACGCCCTGGTCCACGGCGTTCATCGTGGACGCCGTGAAAAGACGGATGGCCTCGTCCACGTGGTCCATCGTGGCCACCGGCGACAAGGTGAGTTTGGCCAACAGCTCGGTGATCCGGATGATGGCCTCGAGCTGCCGGACGGTGATGGGGATGGACGAGCGCTCGTTCATGTCGCTCTCATTGACCTGCAAACGACGCCGGATGGCGACAAAATGGGACAGGAGCTTCTCGGAGGCCTCGGCCGTCAAGCGCGGCGCGCAGCGCGCCTTGGCATACTGGATGTAGCGCTTCATGGTCTCGATGGGGATCTCGCCCTCCTGCTCCTCGTTGTTGGCGGTGTTGCCGGTGTGCACGTTCATCACGTGCTGTGCAATGGACCGGTCCCGCGCGGCGTCGTGGTCATCCTTCACGATGAAGATCATGTCGAAACGCGAGAGGATGGTGGTCTGGAAGTCGATGTTTTCGCCGGGGCTCTTCAAGTCGTCGTAGCGGCCGAAGATCGGGTTGGCCGCGGCGAGCACCGACGTCCGCGAGTTGAGCACGGTGGTGATTCCGGCCTTGGCAATGGAGATGGTCTGCTGCTCCATGGCCTCGTGGATGGCCACGCGGTCCTCGTCACGCATCTTGTCGAACTCGTCGATGCACACCACGCCGCCGTCGGCCAACACCATGGCGCCGCCCTCCAAATAGAAGTCCCTGGTCTGCGTGTCGCGCTGCACAGACGCCGTCAAACCGGCCGCCGACGAGCCCTTTCCGGACGTGTACACGGATATGGGCGAGATCTTCTCGACGAACTTAAGGAGCTGGGACTTGGCCGTGCCGGGGTCGCCTAGAAGCAACACGTTGATGTCGCCTCGCAAGCGCATGCCGTCGGGCAAGATCTTCTTGGACCCGCTCATGAGCAAGCACGTGATGGCCTTCTTGATGTCGTCGTTGCCGTAGATGGAAGGCGCGATGGACTTGGAGAACGTCTCGTAGAGATTGGGCATTCTCGAGAGCCGCAAGAACTCCTCCTCCTCCTCGTCGGAAAACGCGAGGCCCTGCGCGGCGGTGTCCACGTCGGTCTGGATGCCCAAGACCTTGAGGTACGGGTTCCGGATGGCCACCGTGTTGACGGCCGTGGTGGTGCGCTGTTTGGACTGGTAGATCAGGTACGTGCCCACCAACGTCACACGCGTGCCCGGCACCACCTGGTTGGTCAAGTAGCGGTCCACGTGCACCAAGATGTGCCGCGGCATTTCGCCCACGGGCACGGCGTCGGGCGCCTCCTGCAACTTCAACGTCTGCTGGTCGATGAACGATGACTTGTCATGCACCACCACATACGGGTCCGGTGGGCATTTCTGCTGCAGGTGCGACTCGTCGTGGTTGTGGTTGGCCAAGCAGCGCGGCGGCAAGCTGAGCGGGCCGAACCCGGTGGGGACCTTCAACTTCATCGTGTGCTTGCAGTTGCGGCAAAGAAGCAGCACCTGCGTGGCCCGAGACAGGAGCACCGACGCCGAGATGATGATGCCGCTGACCCGCACGATTTTGGAGATGTGGTCCGAGTCCAAGTGGCGGATGGAGATGGGGCTCGAGTTGGAGTACAACACCAACTGGCAGCCCGGGAAGTCCCGAGGAATGTCCTCGTTGGAGAGGTACGCAATGCGCTTGGCGATGTCGGTGATGGCGTTCTCGAAAAGCGGCACCATGTCCAGCGGCAGGTCCGAGAGTTTCTTGTTGAGCTCCTCGTTGAAGCCGATCAAGTGCTCCGAGTTCACGCGGAGATAGTAGTTTTTGATGAGCAAGTTCTCCCGCAACTGGTCCCGGTAGATGAACAGGTTGTTCAACCGGAATTCCAAGATGAAGTTGCGGAAAGCCTTGGTCACCTCGTTGAACGAGTTGTCCTCGGGCTGGTCGCCGGGCAACACGTGGGCGCTGTACGTGTCTGCTCTCTCGTACGACATGGCTGAGGAGAATAGAGGAAAAGCGAGTTGTGGACGGGGGCCCGAGATGCGAACAATTTATCGGATTCGGAAGCGTAATGGGACGCGTGCGGCCTGTGTGCAGGGGCCTCGCATCCTGGGCGGGCGGGAGCGAGGCTCGCTGGAAGACTGGCGGGGCTGGTTATGGAGCGATTGGTGATTGTCTTTTCTGTCGCCTCAAGGCCAGCTGCAAAGCCGGCTGTGTAGATGCATGCAGATGGTCCAAGCTCCCGCTTCATTGCGGGGCGAGAGTGCGCCTAATGCAGCGAATCTGCACCAGGTTATTCTTGCCTTACTATTTCGGTTTATCGCGTATAGCCGCGAATCGGGAAACCGGAAATCACCAAAGATCAGGAAGGCATGAGCCTTGGCACCGATCCCTGCAAAATGCCGGGCGTGCACTCTTGGTGTTTTGGTGTACTCTCATGCCGAGATATGTTTCCACAAAACGCCGATATGCTTTCTGATATACTTCCAGAATACTCCGATACATTCCAGAATACTCCCATATATTCCCAGAATACTCCGATACACTTCCATGTGCTAATCGAAGGCTTCAATGGATTCAATGCTCAATTATGACACTCGTAGCAAATCTCTGCTATACTATGTGCAGCAGTCAACTACTTCTATTCAAGATGATTTGGCTCTACGGGACGAAACCCCAAATCTGAATGTCGAAAAAACTGATTCCCAGGGAAGAACCGTACATTCTTGTAAAGGTAATTTTCTGCGACGGCCAGTACTGTGTTACTCTTGTAGTTGGTGTTGATCCTCAGATAGCATCAAATTGTGAATCTACCCCGTGACTTTCGAGAAAATGTGATCTCTTTGACTCTCAAGCACTCAAGCAACGTGGCATGGCGATAAAATGGAATTGACACTGGCAGATCTACTCCCAAAACTTAATAGAACTGTGTCTTGACCGAACCTTTGCCAGGCACTTCGTCTTTTTTCTTGACGCCCAGATAGAGTGAAAGTATGTGTTGTTAATGCTTGCTTACCCTACTGATCCTATTCTTAAATTTAAAACCAGTTCATGATAAATTAAATTATTCAATGTAACTCAATGTGGTATTATTGATAACGGTATCAAATACGCTGTTAATATCATTCAATATCATTAATGTGTCTGCTACTCCATCCTTTATTCCGAAACATTTCCTATCACACGTCTGCCGAGACGGCACTACAAGCTTTGTGCCTACTACTAATCATGACAAGAGACGAAACCCTGCAATAAGTGCATAAACGGCAGACAATTTCCGATATATACATTAACTGTTGTGCATGAATTCGCTCGAATATCGTCATGTGTGTGATATCATCGTGCGCTAGCGGCATCACGGATGCTCAGTGTACAGACGGCATTGAAAGGGTTCCAAAAGAAAGAAAATATTATTCATATGAAGTGCTATAAAGAAAAATGTCTACGGGCAAGTACTACACCAGCAACTCGGTGGCCTGGCCTGGAGCCTCCGAAATTGCGTTAGTATAGCACTCTTTGGTTTTTTTTTTCGGTTTTTTTAATTTTTTGTTTTTGTTTTTTTGTTTTTGTTTTTTCTTAGAGTGTTCTACAATTTTGTTCCTTGAACAGGCTCTGTCCTCGCCTGTTCCTTGCTGCATTAGCTTGTAATGTCAAGTCTCTGTTCGACCTCTGCGTAGTTCCCACGCACAAGCTGAACCAAACTGTCAACCACATCCATTGACAGCAGCAAACAAGCTATGTTGCAGGAGAAGGATGTCTCAAATTCATCAAAGTCAAGATAGTAGTGCCACGTAGTCTTCTTTTCAAACTCATCTACGTGAACGCACCGACTGATATCATCCAAGCTAAATGTGTTCGATACATTCAGCTCACAAAACTCATCGTATGTTTCCAAGAGTCGATCTCTTGTGGAAATGATTTGGTTCACTGTGTCCATGATCTTGGTAAACCTTGTCCTGAAGTTGCTCTCGAGGATGCCAAAGTCATCGTGAGTCTTCTGGTATTTGGCTTCCATATCGGCAACCATCGAGCCACAAGCATGGAGCTTTTCCAAAACTTGGCGGCAATCTTCGGTGTCTGCGTCTCGCAAGTTCTCGCTCAAGACCGAGATTTCAGTCTGTACTGCAGATCCCAGAGAGAACAACTCCCATTGAGTGTTCCTGGCAGCCAAAACATCTCTCGCCAACTGTTTGATCTGCTCGTTGCACGGGATAACTGCGGAGTTGATGGCCTCAAGAAAGTCAAGCCTGTATTTGCGGATGGATGCTGTCAATTGATGGGCCACCTCTGTGGAATTCGCTTCCGCAATCTGGGCCAATGCAGTCTCGAGCTCCACCAGGGACTCCAGCTCCGAGAGAAATGGGCCTGTGGATATCGCAGAAAGCTCCATATCTTGTTCCGACTCCATCTCAATCTCCCGGTTGTGTTCAAGAGCTAAGGAAGACTCGCAATCCGAAGAGAAATGGTCAGCCTCAGTTGCAAATCTGACTGTCCTTGCGCGAGACTGCAATGGCAAGTGGTCCTCTTCTTCAAAGTCAAGGAGCAAGAACTCTGTTTTCATCCAAGACTCCTCGTCGGTGTAAAGAAGGTCCCGGTAGTTCTCGACAGAATCCTCTTTCTTGTCACCCGCCGTGGTCTTATCGCTTGCATCCACAGAGCGTCTTGAGTCACTGGCAAGGTCGACTTTCTTGCTTGTGTCAAACACGAAAGGCTCTGAATCGTCGTCACAGGAATAGACCACAATACTCGCCTCCTCCTCTGGAGCCAGGCTCAGGAGCGGGGGGCGTTTACTGCCAGTCTGATCCATGGGCAGCAGTGGGCCGGAGCTAAAGTTCTCGACAAAGATCGACTTCCAGCAGCTTTCGGGTGAAGAAGTTGAAATTTGGCTGAGCAGTAAGTTCAGCAGGGCAGGCGACTCTGTGGCTGTGGCGTCTTCAGTCAAGCTGCGACGAGTATTATGCAAGGCTGGTTTATCCCGGTACTGAGGTTGCGCTTTGCAAACATCTTCCTTGTCCAATGCTGGAACAATGGACGCGGCATCCTCTCCAAGCAATCCGGAGAAATACTCACAAACCGAATCCCCAGCATCGGAATCATAGTCAGCCCAGGATTTGCTGATCTTGGAACATGGGTTGCACATACCAGACTCCATAACCAAAGATTCATCAGGCTTTGCGGGGCAAAGGTCTAAGATCGGTGCTTCTTTCTTACTCTCGGCTGAATGAGAATGAGGCTCGGACGATTCTTCGACAGGCAGTTGCAGAATTGCACTTTCCTGGACTTGGTTCACAAAAGAAGCAGAGCCTGTGTCTTGAATATGCAGCAGTGCCAGGATGGGCACCAGCTCCAAGGAATCCGAAGTTGCAAAACTCGTGGGTGCAACATTATTAGGCGTGCCATTCTGCAGAACATTTTCCTGGGGGCACGATTCTTGCGAATGTGCCGCTCCTTCGATCATCGGCACATCAGCCATCGAGATGGGGGTACTCAGGTTTGAAGCATCCTCGCCGGTTTCGAATTGGGATACCACGTCTTCGTTCACTTTGGAATGTCTTGCGTCTTCGCCGACAGCCGCACTGTTTTGTTCAAAGTCGAGTGCGACTTCTGCGCCAGCGAAAACAAAACCGAGCTCTGCATAAAACATGAGCTCGCTCTCCGGGCTCGCGATCGTTTGTTCCGCCGACAAGGGGCCTAACACTTCCACTATCGGAGTCTGCGCAAGGGCGCTTCTCTCTTGGGAATGCTCGGCATCGCAAACAGCAACAAGCCCAATTTCTGCACTGTCGCCGGCTTCAACGTCAATAGGCGACTTTTCTGAGGCAGCATTTCCACTTGTAGCACAGGAACCTGTAGCAGGTGACTCGACCCCGGACTTGGCGGAAATGCTCCTGCCAATTCCGGAGGCCATGTTGCCGCTCCCCGCAGCTTTTGCCGTAGCAATTTGCAAGAGTGGGCTTGGCAAATCAGAGAAAGGCCCGGGATTCTCTTCAACGAGGCTAGCTGTCTCGACGCTAGAAGAATCGTTCAATGAAGAGCCGATTCCAGCGGAGCCTGCGTCGCCATTGTTGATGAGCCCCTTGGCCGACAAATCTGCCAATTCCGCGGGATCCGGGGAGCAAGCCTCGGAGTCGTACACGGATTCCTGTTCTGTTTCCACCGACGAAATGTCTGAGTACTCGTATGACCAGTGGTCTTTGGCGGCAGGTGCAAAAACCTCCAGGTGTCTCAAGTTGCCGTGGGATGTGGAGAGGAACCTCAAGATCTTGTAGAGCACCACGCACATTTTGCCTGCCTTGCCGACCATGGCCTCGAGCATGATCTCGCCAGCAGAGTCGTACTTGCCGCCTCTTTGCTCGTAGAAGGCTTCGGACTCTGCATCGTCGTCGGCATCCATTTCTGTAGAATCCTCCCCGGCGGAGGAAAGTGAGTGAGAGTCGCCGGTCTGGGGGTCCTTCGTGGCAAAGTCCCTGGGGGCAGACTCCTCAATCAAATCCTCTTCCAAGTGCGCAGGCCAACGGGTCTCAGAAGCGGGGATGTATTGGGTCTCAGTTCCCACAGGGTTGGAGGGGGCCAGGGAGTCAAGAGTCCAGGCGCTCTTGGTTCTCTCTTGCAGGCCCCCAGTGCTTGGAATCTGCTCAAACACAAGTTCCATTTCTGACAAGAGAGGTGCACACTCTTCGGAGCTCGCCAGCACTTTGGTGAGGTTCTCAAGCCCAGACTTCAACCACTTTGGTCTGTGCGAGAATCTCTTCCTGAACTTGCCGAGCGACTTTCTGAAGCGCCTGTGTTGTTTGTGTTTTTCCCACTCCACAGAGAAGTCATCAGCGATGGACTCGGTGGGGGGCAAGCAGTGGCTATCATCGCAAAGAGCGCTGCCGGGGGAAACGGACCCAAGTCTCTGGTAGATGTATCCCGCTGAAGGCAAGCTCTCCGAAGAAATGCGGGAGATTTTGCCGGACTTTTTCCGGCCCGATAAGATCAACATGGGGACTGTTTGAAGTAGTAGGGGATTCACACTAACGGCCTAATCTAGAACCGAGAAGCAAATCTAGTAAGATTCGATTGGGGCAATTGGAATTGACGCTGATGGGGAGTGTCAATTGGGTTGCAGTACTGGTTTTTGGACACTGTGGTACAATGTTCGAAAAGCAGTGGGTGATGAAGATGGGTAGAATGGGGGTTTTCTGTTCGGGATTTCGGCGTCTTTTTTATATCGATTGCGAAATCTGGTCTGCTGTATTACGTATATGCTTGACCACAAAAAGGCCGGCAGCGACGTGCGGGCCAGGCACGGCCTATCGTGATATTTGTGACATGCCCATCTTTTTTCATCAAAATTTTCAGCCCTAAAAAAAGCGACTTTTATTCGGGAATAACAGGGATACTATCGGCAATCAATTAGTTTAATAAATACCTCTGTCCATGCGGCTGAATTTTGCAGCCGCTCCGGCACAAGGTAATGCGCCGGGTGGGGCCGCCGGATATTCTATGCGGCCTGGGGCCAAAAAGAAATACCCGGGCATTCTCGGCATAGAATAGTCGATTGGATCTTGTGTAGGCTACGATTTCTACAGTATATCTCAAGCTTCCTTCTTAAACCCTATCCGCCTGTGAAAAAAGTGACATTATTGTTCAGCCTCTACGTCAAGCCAATCGAGACACCCGTCAAATTTGACCACAGTCGCCTCACCTCGTGAATCTCCTGATGCATTTGACAATACACAAAAATAATCTGGGATAGCTCAGGGCGTTGAGATTCCAAAATCTTTGAATCGGCCAAAAAAAGACGGAGAACGAGATTCGTGGCAAAAGACAGACATACACCCAACAGGGACGTGCATCGCATCTGTGCTAGATGCATCTATAAAGCCTTCATGCGTCAGTCTGGCTAAAAACCTGAATGCATTCAGGAAAATCGACTGGAAGAAAAAGATATTGTTCTCTATTGCTGCCTTTACGGGTGCAGAATGGCGCTTTTTTTCCGTGGGTGAGTTCCACCGCTTGCGAACTGTCGCAACATTCGCCATCAAATACTTTTTTTCAAAATTAGATTATCAAAATTGCTTAGTAAAGTAAACCGAATGAGAATTCGATACTTGTGTGATGTTTCTTTGCTTCCCGCCAGTACCGTGATCTATCGTGGTGTACGGGCTTACTCGTGAATCTGACTTTCTAAGGCAGCTCCTACTTTCGAGACTCAGGCTTCAGCTACCTAAAACCCCGTCCGTCATGTATCTCTGTAGACTACGAAATCTGCTATTTCCTCGAGCCACAAACCATGGATTTAAAGACCTGCATCTTTTGCAACAAAAAGCAACATTATCAAATGTGCCATGCTTAAACATGTCCTTCACGAATCTGCTCTTGGGTAAATCTACGACTCTGACCAGCTCACCACCAAAGAAGAAACAAAAACAGAAGGCCATGCCGCCAAGACCATTATGGCTCATCAAAGAAGATGAACTAGAAGAGAAATTCATCAAAGGAGGCGGGCCAGGAGGACAAAAGATTAACAAGTCAAATATCAAGGTTCAAATCACTCACAAGCCAACAGGCATCGTGGTAAACTCGCAGGATCTGCGGAGCCAAGAGAAAAACCGAGCGAAAGCTCGCGAGATTTTGTCGTTGAAATTGGAGCAGATGCAAAATCCAGAGACTTGTAGACTAAACGTCCTTGCCGAAAAGAAAAGAGCAACGAAACGAAACCGAGCCAAAAAGGCCGCGAAGAAACATAAAAGGGGATCTGAAAAAAGTGATCCAGAACCTCACCCAGCAGATTCTGTTTTAAATGATGACTTCGATCTTGCACCTACAAATGAAGATGTATTACATGACATCGGCAAAAATGAGCATAATATAATATAGCATCAAACTGTTCCACTGAAGGATGCTCTATATCTCACATTGCTGGTAGATTGGTGTTTTGAGATGTGTGGCTCATATCAACAAAAAAGTGAAGATTGCAGGACATGAATCAAGTGTCAAGAGAAAGTTTTATGTCCAAAATTCCATGGATTTTGCACGGGACTGCACTTCTCACCACCGATATTCGGGAATCTCTCTTATTCAATTTGATTTTGATGCTCACTTATATGGAAATCAACGGAAGATTTTTCTGTCCTTTCGCAAATGTCTATTCCTTGACAGTCATAAGAGACGCTCAGCAAACTTATGTTGTATATGCCTTTTGTAAATCGTGTCATGACAGTTGTCTTAGGTCTACCAGTAATACGAGCGACTTGACTTTACCTCTTTCAATCCAATATCATCTAACTTGATTGATCAAAACCTTCTTTTTTTCAATTCTGGGTCAATAATTAATCAGCAAAACCTACTTTCTTTAGATGTGACATAATAAAGTAAACAGGTGTACTAATGTTAATGGTGTGAATACTTTTATTCAACACAAATACGATACTTTGAATCCTCAAGTTTCAAACGACTGGGCACTAAAAAAGTCATAAGCTCTCTTTTAGAATGAGGCTCGAAGAAGCTGAATTGTTCCATGATTTCTGTCTAACTTCGAGCTTTTACACTAGGATTATTCCTATCTTTTTGTTAAGCTTGGAAAATTAGGAGAAATAGGAGCACTTACATCTTATCATGTAATCATAAAGTCAGGTACGAAGTATCCTTGAGAGAGACTTCTGGCGATTCAGAAAGATTCAGTTTCATCCATTTTGTGTAGACACATTAGTATTGAAAAGTATATGGCCTGATCCTGCCCTCTTTTTAAGTAGTGATACAGTCATTTGCCAATTTTTGACAAAAACGAATTTGTATTTTGTCTAGTTAAAATGGAATATGCTTTAGGTCTATATGTCTTTGAAAACTGATCTTAGAGGTTCTGAACCCAAATTCGATAAAGCTTTCCCGCTGTTGTCTCGAATATATTATCCATGTTAACATAATGATGTAATTGATTTTGGCTGGTAAAGTACTTTGCACCACCAGTCGAGATAAATGTGAAGTTTGAACTCTCAGATGATGAAAGTCTCACAATGAAAAATTATGGGAGCAAGGGAATCTTGATATAAATAAGATAAATGAGACCCGCTCTTCCTTAGGCGATTGTCTTTATGCAGCCCCAAAATATGAAAGCTGGTTTTTCTTCTTCCAAGTTCACAATGGTTCACAAGGTGTAGTTCAAAAAGAAGTCCTGCCCGAAGTGGCAGCAAGACGTAATCCAAAAGTTCCAATATCTTATTCGTTACCATTTGGAGGGTTGCGGCAATATAACAGAGGCTCGATGTGAGCGTATGTGATAACTCACAAACAATTCCAATTACATGTAACTTTTCACGACCGCTCAAATCTTATACCCTAAAAGTCGTTTTTGTTCGTTGCAACAAAGCTTTCGTCACCAATGCATTCATTAGCCTAAGAAATGCCGGTACGAATACAACAAGTGTTCCAAGGGCTCTTTTTAGAGGGAAAGTAAAGATTAGATTATATTTTTTATTAAATATAGTGCTGTACTTGAAGATCTCTCGCTTTATAGAAGGGATTTGGCTGTCATGATCAAGATTGCTGTCTGTTTTTTGAAGAAAAAAGGGTATAGAGGTCTGATCTCAAGTGGTGACTCCTTAATACCTGTTGTATTGTATAGCCTTAGTTGTTCATGGCTTGCTTGGTACTGAAGTGATATCACGAATCATAGTTATGTCTGGCCCACCAAAAACCTTGCTTTAGACAAATGACCTGCTCTTCGCGATATTTCCTTGATGTGCAATCAAATATGTTTTCTTGGGCGGTCTTTTTGGAGATGCCATTGGGGGAACGGATGGCGACGCTTTTGTGACTTTCGCCAGACAAGTAAGTGCATCAGCATCCATATCAGCTTCTTCGATGGAATCTCTGCAATGTCGGGTTTCTTACTAATAACGAATCAAAAATACGTGTGAGCCACTATTTCTGATTGGATTTTTATGCTTCAACCTGGCCCATACCTTAGATAAAAGGTTCCATGCGTCTGAAACTGAAGAACAATTGACATAAAGATAGCGGCACAAGGATGTGAGCTTCACCGAAAGCCAAATGAGAAAGTAATAGGGACACTTCCGCTGAGTTTTACTAGTAATAAGTGCCAAAATTTGAGGAACCTGTGGATGCAAGGTCATTTTGTGTTCTGTGGTTTGAAAAACGCTGAGAGAAAAAGGCATTGTTCACAAAGCCAGCTCGCTTTTGAGTAAAAAAATTTAAGGTCGGGAGAACACAAAATTGATGGCTAAATTCTGCCTGCGCGGTTTTGCAATGCTTTGTAAATTGTTCCATGCTCGAGGCAAGATCAAGATACGGATCGAACATTTGTATAGTACGCAAAAGCAATTGGCACTTTGGATCTTTGGAAATAGTCGGCACGTAGTGAACTGCATGGCAGTATTCCTGAAGTTTTTTTTGTATCTGTAGGCAATCGCTCTTTGAGACCCGCTCAACAACCAACTCCAAACGGGGATTAGTGGATTACGCTTATGCACTGCAGCAGACGTAGAAAACATGGGGACTCGGGCAGATGAAACAGTGAGGCTCAAGAGGATTTTGATCTCATGGAAAAGCACAGATATAAGAAGGCCTAAGAAATGCACACTTACGGCAACCACAAATCCACCAAAATACCGCTGTTTCTTCGTCGTACTGTTCCATCACCTTGTCTTTCCTCTACCGTGGTTCCATTCAAGCTTCCTTCTTGTGTCTCCGCCACTCTTCTAATGCCTTCAAGGCGTCCTGCAAGCTGCTCGACAATTGTCTGTTTTCCTCCGCGAGTAAGTCCATTTTGTCCAGGCGTCTCTGGTCATCGAAGGTTCTGCTCTCAAGCAGGCTGTTCACGGCCATGTCCACCAAGGTGGCTATGGCGTCGTAGTTATTGTATACGCCTCGTAGAAGCGGTGCAGAGGAAAGCTCAAAAGGCACCACCTCCTCGTTTGTTTCAGCCGAAATGAACTGGACATCAATGAACTCAGCGGGGCTAGCGAGATCAGGTCCGTTTTCCCGGCGAACGTTCTCTGGGCGGATACTGGCGTTCACCTTTTCCACGTAGGCAGTAAGGGCACGTGTGAGTTTGGCGAACTTGCCGTTTTCGTTCATGAGCTGCTCGATGACCTCCAGGAGTTGCGTGGCAATGCCCTCGTACTCGTTTTTGGCAATCTCGGATGTTTCCGGCGATTTGTGCATCAAGGGCCGCGGCTCTGTGTTGTTGACCGACGGTTTATTGCCGTGCACCAAGTGGGGATTTGGATCAGGCTCGGGGGTCGAAGCATGGCTCTGGACACTCCCAAATTTCATCGGCCGGCCGTATGAAATGGCCGTTGATAGCCCTCGGGAGTGCAAGAGGGCGGATTTGAGCTCGGAACTCTCGAGAGCCATGCGCCTTCGCTCCACTTCATACTTGCTGCGGAGCTCGCAGTTGAGGTTTTTGAGGCGCAGGATCTCGCGGGTTTGGGCCCTGGTTCTTTTTTCCAACTGCTCATTGAGCTGTGTGAGCGTGGCCAAGTCGGTGTGGAGGACCCGGGCGAGTTTCTTTTCGCATGCTGATGTCTCCAGCTCTGCCCGGTGCAATTTGCGCTGTAGCCTTGCGATTTCGGTCTCTTTTTCGGCCAACACCTGGTTGGACGCCTCGTGCTGGCGGTTATGCTTGTCGATGCTCTGGACAAGAGAATAAATGGCGTTGACCACGTTCTTGTCATTGTTATAGATGCCTTCCTGCACCGTGAGCGTCTCCAAGGCTTTCTTGTCGGGCTGGTCGCTTATTAGCTCTGCCCAATTTGTGGTGACAAATTTGAGGTCCTCGCTGATGTGGCCTTTCGTCACGAGCGTAGAATTTATAAGCTCGGCAGCGTTTCGGATGGTCTCTACGTTGAGATAAGCAGGCATCTCAGGTTGCGAAAGAGACGAGGTGGGCCGAGTGGAGTTATGAAATTGAGGATATTTGTGTTGACACGGCGCAGAGATTTGGGACGCAAAGAGAAATCAACTGTTTTCTGTTGTTCGGCTGTATGTGCAGCAATGGTGGTATGAGCCAGTGTCTGACCGAATCTGGTGGATGGTGTTTTGATCATGGCTAGTGACGCGAAACCTTGAAGACGCGCACTGATCGTCTGACGATAGACCGCAGATCTTCCAGCAACGCCAACTATATCTCGTTGACTGGATTAATTGTAGTGATTCTGACGGCGTTGAAGTGATGAGATGGGCCCATGGTGGATTTGCATGCGGACTTTACGATATTCAAATGCAGCTTGTAATACGGAGAGACTGATGGTGCATATGGTGGAATCGTCGTAAATCTGGTGGAACCAAGGTAATCTAATGGCATCATAGAAAGACCACTGGGACCCTGGCAAAATCAATGGGCCATGGGAAATCTAAAACACATCTATGGCTGCACGAATCATATGGTATCGTAGAAAACTTGATTTATCACTGGTAATTCAAGGGTTCCATGGTGGAGCTAGTGCTTCATGGTGAATCTGAGGGATCACAAATCTCCAATTGACTCAGCCAAACGGTAGCACGAAAAATCCAATGGTTCTAACAACCACTAAATTTCAGTCTAAATTGCAGTGGAATTTCAAACGGGAGAACGGTGGATCGTATCAATGCATGCTAGGAAGCCTGAACATAGTGATGCCGACTGTATGGCAAGCCCATTCCACTGTACTAAGTGGTGCCTCCCAGTTCAAGAGAAACCAGTCTGTTTCAAACAAAGCAAAGTTCCAGTCATGCAACCACTCAAACTACCGCATAGGAACACGCGTCTGGTATACCGGTCCAGTTGTGCCTCAGCTTAGAATGTGGAAAACAAGAATAAGTGAGTGCCACCGGCAAGCCCTGGGTAGCCAAAGACGTGCAAGAGTCAAAGCCCTCAAAATGAATGACCAGACCTTTGCAGTCATGATCAGCACAGACATCGGGTACTCTTGCCGGACATGAACGCCGAACCCCGCACCGGCTGTCCCGAATACTCTCTACAACAGTCCGACTTTGGCGGGCCTACAGTGGGGCCCAAGGCAATCAGGTCAGCAGTGAAGAATTTTATTGGTGTTTCGGGAGCACGCAGCCCCCGGGAATATTGCTCTGTGGAAGAGACACGGTTTACTTATATGTTCTATGCAAAGAAGTGGCAGCGACACGGCGCACTTCCTGTTTGCCGGCCGGCTGCTAGCCAACCGCTTAGTGGTGCTCGGCCTCGGCCTCCTCGAAAACAAACCAGTCCTCCTCGGCCGCTGGCGCAGCCTCGGTGGATGGCGCCGAGGTGGTCTCAACAGCAGCCGACTCGTAAGCGGACACGGCATCGGCGCTGACCTCCTCCGAAGGAACGGCAGGCTTGGAAGGCAACTGGAACTTCTTGATGCCCTCGGCACCCTCGGCAGAAGTCTGTGTTGGCTTGAACTGCTTGATCTGAGACACGTACAAGTCAGAGACCAAGTTGGATCTCTGTGGGGTCACAGAGAACAATCTTCTGGAGGACAAAGCACGCTGTGTTGTTAGTAAGGGCTGGGGGACGAAGGGAGATGACGAGGGGGTCACGGATCCGGGCCAGAATATGTCATGAGGCCTGAGGTATGAGCGTTTTTCGGCTCGTCGTGATGGGTGTGATAACCGTATTTGGGCTTGGTGTGATAACTGATTCAGGCTCGACCCGTTGGGAGCCGGCTCCACAATGCAGAATGTCCACAGGCACGGTCTGTTTTCCCGGTAGCCGCCGAATGTGGAGGCGCAGAAATCTAGCACAGGCACACGTTCCATCAGGCAAAAATGGCAATAGAAACCAGCGGCCCCCTTTGGCCCCCT
The DNA here is from genome assembly GCF_001664035.1 of Metschnikowia bicuspidata var. bicuspidata NRRL YB-4993. Classification (NCBI taxonomy): domain Eukaryota; kingdom Fungi; phylum Ascomycota; class Pichiomycetes; order Serinales; family Metschnikowiaceae; genus Metschnikowia; species Metschnikowia bicuspidata. Next base: position 3,490,096 of record NW_017387731.1, on the reverse strand, counting down.
TTGCCCCTTTTTGCGTGGATCCCGGCCCCATGGCTGGGCGCATATCGAGGGTCGAAAGCATTGCCTTTTCGGTATAGTAACTCGGCTCCGGAGAGAAAACACATGTGATTATCACGCCGTGCCCGGACAGGCTCCAGGGACACGTGCACATGACTGGGCGGTACATACAATCGATTGCTTGAACATGATCCTTGGTTGGTGTGGGTATTTGGCGAGGGGAGCCGAGGGTTGAGGTTGGTGCTTAGACTTTTGTCTTCACCGAGCTTCGGGGGCGTGCGAGCCTCAGGAAACTGGCGAGGCCTGCGGCAAAGACACGCTATTGGCCAGCAGCGCGAGCAGACATGGCCCTGGAGGCCGGTCACGTGACCGGGCGCTGTCTGCTGGTGGTCCCCGGCTCCCGAAAAGCAAGGGCACGGCGGGCGGCGAAGACCGGGTTTGCTTCTTGCAGATCCCGGCTTTAGAAGAATCTTTTTTTTTTCTGTTGATATTTGTGCTGGTCCGTTTTTTTTCTTGCCTCTGTTGATTAAATCTGCGGGCGCCGTTCGGATCTCAGCTGCGAAGGAGAGCACTGGAAACCAGATTGGGGCCAGGCGTGGGCCAAGAAGATACATGCGGTTCAATGGCACGTCTGTCTAATTGAAGTCGTGTTTATTTTTGTTGATTCTCGAAGCCTGATTCCGGTTTAGCGTCGATTTTGACCTTCGTCCCCAAAATTTCCCATCGTGACCAAATTACCAAATTGGCCCTCTGCACCAATTTTGGCCTCGGAACAAGTAGATACATAGTATGCGGACGTCCTTCAATAAAATGTCTGTTCAAGGAAGCTCATGTTTTTTTTTTTTGTTCCTCGGAGATTCCGATTTGGCATACATTTTGGCTTTTGTCACCAAATTTCCCCATCGTTACCAAATTTCCCTCTCTGCACCAATTTTGGCCTCGGAACAGTATACTGACGTCCATTCAATGGCACGTCTGTCCGATTGAAGTCGTGTCTTTTTTTCGGATTCTGATTTTTATTTAGCATCGATTTTGGCTTTTGTCACCAAATTTCCCCATCGTTACCAAATTTCCCTCTCTGCACCAATTTTGGCTTCGGAACAAGTAGATACATAGTATGCGGACGTCCTTCAATAAAATGTCTGTCCGATTGAAGTCGTGTCTTTTCTTTTCGAATTCTGATTCCGATTTGCCACCGGTTTTGGCCTTCGCCACCAAATTTCCGTCACCAAATTTCCGTCACCAAATTGGCCCTCTGCACAATCTCCAGACTCCGGCACGGTCCTGTGTGCGGCCACCATCTCTCACCTCATACATCCAAGAGACTGCCCAAAACAGCCTCTTCTCTGTAGATTCAACCACACACGCCCCGCCCCCACGCCGCAATGCCAAAGTACTACTGTGACTACTGCAAGTCGTATCTCACGCACGACAAGATGTCGGTCCGGAAGTCGCATTTGTCGGGCCGGAACCACATCAAGTTCTACTGCTCGTACTACGAGGAAAAAGCCAAGCAGCTTGGGATCTGGGACTCCAGCGAAAGTAAGTACCAAATCGACCTTGAGTATCTTACCAGCCAGGAGCCGTCGCCCGACAATTTCGCCAGGGAAGTTGTTCGCGAGAGAGAGAAGTCGACCGTGAGACGCACGGATGATATGGCCGAGGAGGTGTGTCTTCCGCCGCCGCCCAACTTGTCCAAATTGGCGCCGCCGCCGCCGTCTGTTTTGAGGCTCACGGCAGAACACAGCCACCTGATTTCCGTAAACATGGCCCGGCAGGAATACCGGTTCTAGCCGGGCACAACCCCGCCGTTTGGGGAGAAGATCTACGCAGTACATAATGAATCACGACCACCGATAAAAAAGGCCCGTGGGGACCCACAGGCGCCAGCTCTCGACGGCCCTGTATGAACCGGGGGCTCCTTGGAAGTCTGCCCTTTCCGGAGGACTTCTTCCAGGAGTCTGCCCCTAAATTCTGGCGCTTCCACAGGGCTTCTTCCAGAAGTCTGCCCCTAAATTCTGGCGCTTCCACAGGGTTCTTCCAAGTCTGCCAGCGAGGCTTCTGAGACGCCACTACAGCGGGGCTCTTCCCCCACCTACAGCGAGCTTAGGCGGCCGGTGTTTTATGTATATACTCTACTAAACACAAGCCATGCATACGACAGGCGGTTTGGGGTGAACCAAGTCAGCGGATCCGGGGCGCTGCTCAGCCACTCACAAGTCGTCGTCATCCTCATCGGGCAAAGGCAACGCACTGGCTTGGTCCATCTCCTGCTGGTATTTTTGCATCATGGCACTGTCGACCTGCACCTCGGGAGGCGCCAAGGCAGGGGTGGCCACAAACTCCAATTGCGGGTTGCCCACCAACTTCCGCGCCAACCAAAGGAAAGGCTTCTCGAAGTTGTAGTTGGACTTGGCGGAAATATCGTAGTACTGCAAGTTCTTCTTTCTGTGGAAGGTGATGGTTCTGGCCTTGACCTTGCGCTCCTTGACATCGACCTTGTTGCCGCACAACACAATCGGGATGTTCTCGCACACCCTGACCAAGTCTCTGTGCCAGTTGGGCACGTTCTTGTACGTGATTCTCGAGGTCACGTCGAACATGATGATACCGCACTGGCCGTTGATGTAGTAGCCGTCTCTCAAGCCACCGAATTTTTCTTGGCCGGCAGTGTCCCACACGTCGAACTTCAACTCACCGTAGTTGGTGTGGAACCCCAAAGGATGCACCTCAACTCCCAAGGTGGCAATGTATTTTTTCTCAAACTCACCGGTCAAGTGTCTCTTGACAAAGGTGGTCTTTCCGGTACCGCCGTCGCCGACGAGCACCAACTTGAATGTAGGAACTTCAGTAGTAGCCATTTTCTGGAACGAGGTGTGGCAGTTTCTGATTGGGTACTGGATCACAGGAAAACAACAGCAAGTTAGGAGCTCGAAAAACGAGCGAGGGAAAAAACTGGTCGCCAGTGCGATGACCTGCAGGCGCCGCCCCTTTGCTGCGAGCCTCCTCTAGTCCTGCAGGCGCGCCCGTTCCAAGCACCCCGTTTTTTCGAAGGCCCGGTGGTTTTGGGTCCGGGCAGCCTGTTTGGTGCTGTGTTGTTGGCTTTGCAGATCGGGGCAGCTTGGTGTGGCTGGGCTGTTTTTGGTTGCTTTTGTTGTCCGTGGCGTGCTGGTTGTTTATGCTTGTTTGTTTTTTTCTCGATAGAGTGCGAAGTCGCTAGCAGCGTGATACGGCAAGACAAGAATTCGACGGAAGATTGCCGCGGCTCTCGGCCTGCCTTATTACGACAGATACGCGGAGACAGAATGGTGCAGCTGATATAAACAGACAGCGGCCGAAATGTAGGCATGGCCAGCCGTGGAGCTGGCAGAGCAAGAAAAAAAAAAACAGACAAAACAAGAAAAGATAACAAAAAAGACAACAAAAAAGACAACAAAAAAGACAACAAAAAATACAACAAAAAATACAACAAAAACAGACAACAAAAACAGACAACAAAAACAGACAGGCACGGGTCCACTGCTGGGCTCGTGTCTTGAGCCTAATCTTGTTGTACCAGACTGACTAGGCATTACTGTGTGCGCACTTTCGGGGGGCCGCGTAAACTGCGCTTATACGCCTGAACAGCATAGCGATCTGGAAATCATATGTTGGAGATTCCAGCAGATACCGCTACCGACTATATCCTTTCGAGCCGCAGGGCCTGAGTTCAATGTTGAAACACACGCTTGCTCGTAAATGGACACGTGTTTTCCGCAAGCTCCCTGCGTCGGGTAGTGGCTGCCGTCCCCCTATTCATTCAATACTACTATGCTGACAAGTAGACGTGTCTTCTGACTTCCCAGTAGTTTTCTAATTCCTTTTCTCGCCGATCAGTCCAGACTCACGCCAGTAGATTTTTTTAAACCTTTTTCTCGCCCATCAGTCCACGTGTGCTGTTTTCAAGACCGGGCAAATAAGAATGTACACATTTGCATACCAAGAGGCGTGGGCAATATAGTTGAACAAGCCACTGTGGACGAGAATGCGGCCTTTTCCCTCACCACGTCGAGTCTTCCAGTCTTCCAAATTCCGCTGGCCAAAATACACCCAGTAAAAGATGGGCTTTGGGAGCCTCTTGCCTCGATGGAAACCTCTTTGTGGGTGTTGTATGCTCACTTGATATAAGGAGTATCTTTGGCTAATTGCTTCTGGCGAATATCAGTTTTGAACATATAGAAGCCCCAATTAGGGATCATTGTCATCCTCTTTTGAGTCCCTTAATATGAGGGGGTCTTTTGAAATGTCAGCCCACGATTAAGCAGGTCTTCACCGTGAAGTTAGGCAGCTTTAGTGGGGCCCTAATTTGGTTTTGAGCCATGAATCAGGGAGAACTTTGAATTTTGTGAACGCCAATCTAGTAAATTACTGGGCTTCAAAACTCAAAAATCAGCGAACGCTTCCTTGTGTTTCCAGTGACCAATACAGCTGCATACTATTAGACGTTTCGAAGCACTCAAAATGCTGAACTGAGTTTCAGACACTCAGCAAACAGAGGACGTTTTAGTGAGCCATCAAGATGCTGATTCCAAGTTAGGCTCTTCTGGTTGAAGCCAAATCACTCCTGAACAAATGAGATGATGAACCCAAGTTGAAGGTTGAACGGCTGTGAATTGTTTCGCAGACAGTTTACATAACTGAAAAAAAAAAATCGACTTCGAACAATCTTGTTAATCAGTTCAATGGCGTCACATGGTTCACGCTTTTTGAACTTCTTTGAAAAACTTGTTTGCACTTTCTCATTTCTAAAACATGATAGTTCCAGGGTCTTGGCCTTGCAAGAGCCCGGCGTACAGTGATTTTAAGTTCGGTGGGCGAAGCTCATTTTGATCAACCTTCCTGTCACCTGGAATCAAGAATAGTGAAGCTGTTCCCATCATCTTTCTACAATTCCAGATGCGGCCTCTTGAATATAACTTTTGCCACCTCTTGAGCCCAGCCAATCTCCCAGATTCAGGACGATAAATTCAAAGAGTTTGAAATTTGGTCTAATTGACTCAGACTTCAGAAATACCTCGCGAAATATTGTCCAAGGCTTCAAGTTTGTATCGGCCACCAACTCATGCATTATTCGAACGCCCAATTATTATTTTGCTTGAACTTCAAAAAAAGCCTGTCTCTTCAGAAGCTCAAATGATGTTGACTTCTTTGTAATTGTTCTTTTTACTCATGGGCACGTATCAGCTCTTGGCTGCTATATTCCTATGAGTTGGCGCTAGAATCCGTCTAGTACCCAACTCTAAAACCCTTTTTGCGAATGTGGCAAAGGTGAATGAGCATAAAGGCTTCTGCGCGAAAGTCATGGACTGAATGAAAAGACACATTCATAGCGCCCTCCCTTACACCAAAGTAGACCAGCATGCATACGGTTTCTGGGTGATCTTCACGAAACGCGCAACGTCGTTGGTTTATTGTAGGTTTTGAATCGAATGAGGCTTATTTATCGGCGCATACTGCTAGATGTACATCTGAGAGAAACATGAGGCGTGTTGAACATGTCAGGTCTCAGAGCATTCTGTCGAAATAAAGACAGAAATATAGGGACATTTTTGGGACAGTAAACTCACACTAAAAACCCGTAGAAAAAAGCGCTGTGGGAATCTCTTTTTTCGAATTTCCACAACCGGTATGCACTAACAGTAGCGCATGAGCCAGGCAATCAGAATAATCGCACACATCCAAATGTAGCGGGCCCTATCGCAGGAGCCTATATGGCAAGTCACAACCGCTGGGAGGTGTGTATCCTGGTGACGCGCATATACAGTGTATTCCTGAACGCAAGACCTAGCCTAGTTCCACAACGGTTAATCTGTGCTAATCTAAACCGTGCCGAGCGACGTGCCTGTGTATATAACTAGCCCACAACAATAGCACATGGTCCACTTTTCCAGAGCGGCACCTGAGAATACCGCTGCAACTATGTGGGACAATACGCCCAGGTTTTGAGGGGGCCATGGGCTTTGAACCGTGGATACCTTGCGGCCCTTGGCACTTGGCATACACAGGACGAGTATTTCATGTGGGCATGACTATATGCTTCAAGGACTCATTTTCGATAGGGCTCATTTTCGATAGCCACGGATGGTCGGAGGACTGAGGCAGGGCTGTTGCGGGTGGTCGTTTGGGTCCACCAGACTGGATGATTAGTTGCGGGATGCATGGAAGCTTTGGCGGGCTGGACGCGCATAGAGACGAAATGCCCACAAGCGTCTGCAGCGCCAGAAAAATCCAAGCCCATGGTCTAAGGTACGCACGGAGAGATTTTTATCCAGGCCGGATTCTGACGGGCCGCGGCGGGCCGCGTTTTCCAGCAGCTTTCGGGTGTGTCCGTATCCACTGCTGCATCAGCAAATTAAGCTTCGGGGCCAGGGGAGCGAAGAGCAAGAATCCCTGTATCCAGCCCAAAAGCCTCTTTTTTCTGCCAACCCTCTTTTCAATCGTGAGGGGGTTTGGGCCTCCTTTTTAGAGCCCTCACTACAGGAAAAGCAGCGGACAATAGAACTCTTTTTACAAACAAACAGGCTGGGTTGGTTCTGCATGGGTGCCTAAACGCGGCCACCGAAGATGTGCTAAGAAATACGTGCTTCAATGCGAGCTTTAAAACGACTGGGCTTGGAACGACTGGGCTTGGAACGACTGGGCTTGCTAAAAAAAGGAATGCCCAGGCTCGTTCCGCATACGGCAAGGGCTTGGGTCCGCTGGAGCGGCCTTCGTCCAATGGCATGCTTGTTATTCTTGCCTCACGCCAAATCGCCGGAGGCAGGTATAAGCGAAGCAGCGAACGAAAAATTGCGGCGCAGTTGGCGCGCGTTGATCTTAGTGCTTGCAGTGGAACAAACCCGCGGCGCCAATAGGCCCGAGCCGCTTTTTCGGCTGGGGCTGCTGTGAGCAGGGCTGCCACAACGGGGGCCTGCGAGCTTACGCCCTAGGGTTTTCTGATGTGGCGGTGCCTGTGGTGGTCCCTGTCTGTGGGAATATTATGTGGGATTATTATGTGGGAATATTATGTGGGATTATTATGTGGGATTATTATGTGGGATTATTATGTGGGATTATTATGTGGGATTATTATGTGGGGCGGGCTCCTGGGATTTTGGTGTGGACGTGGGGCGAGATGGTGGTGTGGAATTCGGGGCCATGGATTGTTGGTGTGGAGGGCCATGACTCTGTGGGTTTTGGGCCCTCCGATTTCTTGGTTCTCCAGGTGCCGGCCAGAGTGGGGCCACGAATGAAAAGCCGGGCGCGCAACAATAGGTTTGTGGGCCAAGAAGGCAGTGGCATGAATTTGGGAAATGATTCATGGGCAGCAACACAACCGGGACAGAACAGAACAGAAACGTAGAAACAAGCAAACAAAAATAGCCCGAGACAGCCCGAAGCGAAACGCGTAATGCTAATTTGAAACGAGTATTACAAAATCGAAACGGAACCAAACAACACAATACAATACAACACAATACAATTCAACACAATACAATTCAACACAATACAATTCAACACAATACAATACAATACACTTCAATACAAAAACAAACCGAACCAATCGAACCAACCGAGACAATACCTCCACATACCGCAAAACAAGATCGTGGATAGAGAACGGAGAAGCCCAAAAAAAAAAATCATTCACCCGGCACATGAAAACCATCTGCTCGCCCCAGTGGTGTGGGCCCAGGCGGCCCAACGCGCCAAGCCTGCCGGGGCCACTTCCAGCCTCCTCAAATGGCGCTGTCTTGGTGCCGGCCGTGTTTGCCCAAGGTGCGCACAAACAGGTGTGTCTGTATGCAGTGCGCTTCCATCTCCAGCTGGCGCGCAGCACCAGGCACATAGAGCCGAGCCGGCACGCGCGCCTCGTGCCCTTTTTGAGCCAGGCTTTTCTTCCTCTTTCGCTGGACTTTCTGGGTGCCCCCTCGAAAAACAAAAAAAAAAACACTCTCTTCTTTCTGACCTCTGTAGTCTACTTTTGATCGCTGGCCACCTTCCCTGTTCCCGGGCCGACTCTTCGCTTACTTTGCATCCTCGCTGGTCCTGCCATATCGCTGCGCCCGCCAGCCGTCCCGCTGATCCTACGTCTCGTCTCAGCCCCATACGTCCGCAGGCACAAAGGCCGGACCAAAAGTTACACCAGGCCCCACCCAAACGCTGGGAAGAACTGGCGCCTCGTTTCGGGACAAAGCTGGCAAAACCGCCAAAACTGCCAGGACCGCCAAAACCGCCAGGACCGCCCGCAGCCCCCTATTTCGGCAAGCCGCTGGGAAATTCACTAGGCACAACCGCGCAGCCCGAATCTGAGAAACCGAGCTCCAACGCGGGCCCCTCCCTGTGCCCGAACTTTTAGCGCCGGATCTGAGCACCGACTTCCGCAAGTCTAGCACCGAATTCTGGCACCGCATTTCTGCACCAAATCATAGCGTCCGCCTTGACGACCATTTCTGGCCCCCTCTGAGTTCCAGACCCATTTCTGCCCGCACTGTCAGACCATTTCTGCCCACACTGTCAGACCCATTTCTGCCCACACCAATTTCTGGCCCCACTGTCAAACCCATTTCTGGCCAGACCCCTCTCTGACACTGTCAGACCACTCAGACCGCCCCCGGCCCCTAGGCACTGAAACCCTGAAACCCCAACGTATATCCCCACAATGTACCTGGCTCACCCCAACTTCCGCAAACAGGCGCTACAGTACCACGAGCTGCTCCACGGCCAGATGTACGCGGCACAGGTGCCGCAGCAGGTGCAACTTCCCATGTCGCCCATGGACTACTCCTACTCACAGCTGATGCTCCCCGCCAATCTCCTCGCCACGCCGTCGCCATACGTGTCACACTCGTCGTTTGCACAAGTGTTCCAGCCCCCGGCGCTGCCGTTTGTTGCGTCGCCGGGCGGCTTTTCTGCGGGCCCGGGCGCTGCGGCCCGGACCTACTCCCAGCCGTCCTTGCTGCTGCACGCGTCGCTCGAGCACCTCAGCTTCTCGCGCACGGTGCTCTTGACGGGTCTCTCGGCGGCACTCAGCGTGCGCGAGATCTTGGACCACATTGACCACGGGCCCCTTGAGGCTGTGACTTTGACCCCGGAGGACACGCGCTTGAGGGAGGCGACGGGTCCGTGGGAGTCCACTTCCTCGGAAACCGCTCCCTCGGAGTCCACTTTCTCGGAAATCGCTCCCTCGGAGTCCACTTTCTCGGAAATCGCTCCCTCAGAGACCACTCCGTCGAAAACCGCTCCCTCGGAGACTACTGGAACCGCGGCTCACAACGCGGCGCCCAAAGACGCGACCCAGTCGTGTGCGTTGTCCTTTGTCAACACGTACATCTCGTACAACTTCCACCAGAAGTACGCCAAGTCTCCCGGCCACTTGAAGACATTGCGCAGCGCCTTGGCGGGCTCGGCTCGTCTCCAGATCGCGGCCCCGAACCCCGCGAGCCTGGACGTCATGCGCGTCAAAACACTCAACTACATCATGGAGTTCAACGCCACGCGTGCGCTCGGCGCCGTCTTCCGCATCCTAGACCCGGACCTTGTGCCGTTGATGGAGAAGGCCTTCCGCGTGCGCGCCGCGCGCTTCGGCTCCATCGAGCACATTGTCGTGTCCGAAGATGGCGATGTCCTGGAGTTGGAGTTCGTGGTGCACTTCACCTGCATCGACGCCGCCATCGGCTTGTACGAGCACTACTCATCGCGCATCGCCTCGGCCTCTCCTGGTGTGGCGCCTCCAGACGACGACCGCGATGACCTCGTGCAGCTAGCGTGCCTTGCTGTGACCTTCCAGCCCGACCGTTGCGACCGCACGCCGCTCTTCTACACCCGCCAGCCGCGCCTGGCGACTCGCTTGCCGCTGTCCGATGCCGGCCTGCTCGTCCTGGTGCTTTCTGAACAGAAACGGCCTCTGGCGCTGCATGGGCCGCGCTTCCCACTCCACAGTATGTCGCAGCTCAGTCTTGTCGGCAGAGCCTCGCCGCCCGGCTTCAAGGCCATGGATGAGGCATCGCATCACTCAAGCGAGGCCGTGGACCCGCACGCCGGCGGTCCCTCGCGCTCCGTGGGTTCTGCCGGTAGCCACTTTGGGTCCGACGACTCGTGCCCGCCCTCGCTTAACATGGGACCCACGGAATACTTTCCCGACCAGAGCTTTGACTCCGTGCATTCCAGCTTTGCGCCAGACTCTTATCTCCACGGGCCGCCTGGTCCGTATCTGGGGGGCGTGAATGCACCGTACGTCTCGCGGCGTCTGCGCAACCATCGCTCGGACTCGCTCAGCTCATGCAATAGGACAATCTACTTGGGCAACCTCCACCCAAAGACCACAGTCGAGGAGATTGCCAATAACGTGCGTGCCGGCGGGTTGGTCGAACTCATCAAGCACTACCAAAGCAGACGTGTGTGCTTCATCACATTCGTCGATCCTGCCGTCGCGCTCAAATTCTACTTGAGCTATCAGGTCTTGCACCAATTGGTGATTCGCGATAGTGAAATCACCGTCAATTGGGGTCAGGTCCACTCGGGACCCTTGCCCCGCAAAATAGCGTGTGCGGTGTCTTCCGGGGCATCCCGAAATGTGTACATTGGATTCCGCATGGGTAGGCAGGGGCCTCCTGACTTGAAGATCCCCGACGAGTCGACATTACGAAGAGACTTTTCCAAGTTTGGTCCTATGGAACAAATCAACCACCTCCGCAAGAAGGATTGTGGCTTCATGAACTTCCTCGATATCTCCGATGCCATTGAAGTGGTCGAGTGCTTCGACATGCGGGACGCGACAAGAATCAGCGCCATTGTAGGTGACGAGGGTCAGTTCTACGAAAAGTATCGTCACTTCAAGATTAGCTACGGTAAAGACCGGTGCGGCAACGCTCTCAAGTTTAGTTACGTGAAGCGCGACAAGGTGCCCGAGACGTCAGCACGCCCTGCCTCTGGAAAAGGGTCAAGCAATAACATCACCTCGCATAAGAAAGTGGACTCCATTGATGAGGAAGCTGCATATGTGTTTGGTATTAGTACCAATGCTGTCCATGAGTGCAAATCATCTCTTTCAATGAACGCCTTTGCTGAAAGTACCATGATTCAAGATGATGATAGTGCGACTTCGCCGGAGCCCGATAAGGCTGCAGATGAGAAACCTCGCTTGTCTCCTTCCAGGCCAGAGAACACCGGTAGGCAAGAAAGCCAGAATGGCGGGAGCACGGCTATGCTGGAGGCCGCGCCTGGATTTGATGGTAGAGACCCGGATGATCATTTATATGAGAATGACGATGAAGAAGAAGAAGACGACGATGACATATCCATCATCATCAATCCTGAAGTTGATGACCCCTCGTTCCTGGGCAGGAAGAAACCATCGAGGAAAAAGCCGCAGAAAATCTACCACAATAATTTCGAGCTTTCAGATTTGCTCAATGCTGCGTTCAGTGCCAACGCAGCCTCCGTTGAAAGCTTCTCTCCAAACAACAGCTTCACCCAACTCCCGCATGGGGCTTCCGTGTATGGAATGCCCCACCGCCCTCCCATTGCTCCAATGCAACATCTTAGGCATCATCCCGGGGAACTTTCTTTTGCGCCGTCTCCTCCACTACAAGGCGGTGTATATGGACACGGGGCTCCTTATGGCTCGGGGTCCCAAGTGATGGCGGAATACTTGGCGAGGTCTCTGCACGAGAACTACTTGTATGCGGCCTCAGTCTTGGATGAAAATTCGGTTGACAATATCAGAGACTTGCGAAAGCCCACCGGAGGGTACGTCAAAAAATAGAGCACAAAGTTGCTATCCCTATTATACTATATATATTACGATGAATGAACACTCGGTCATGGTTATTTGGGCGGTGTAAATCACCAAACAGCGCAACGTCGCATATATGCCTCGCTCGCGAATGGGGATCCAGAAGCACATCACTGACAAAGATGCAGAGATACTATCACTGATGAAGACGCAAACATATCCATTGGGGACGACAATGAATTAAGAGAGCATCCCACTAGGTTTCCAAGAACGAAATACACATCACGGTGCAAGATTTAAATCAACATCGGTGACAGTAAAAAATTACATGTGCATCTCACGGAGAAGTAAAGAATTGAATAGACAACACCCGCAGTCAAAAACTTTTGAGTGGTTGAGACAGATTCACAAGGACACACCCTCAAGTATGCACCACCAATGGGTAGAGGATTGGGACCGAAGCCAATGCCTCTTGAGAGTAAGCCGCAGCTACGTGTCCCCCTCTACGGCTTCGATACCAAAGACCCATATGTTCCGAGAATGGCACCTAGAATGCCCACGGCGACTCCTGCTTTGGTCGCCACAGTCAGGAAGGGCGTGAGTTCGTCAGCATTCAACTTCAAGTGGAAAAGAAGGGGCAACGTGACGCATATGGTGAAGCAAATGGCGCTGCCGAGGAAGGCCACCACGTTGCCAAAGGACGTGAAGGCGATGGACAAGGTAAATAAAAAGGCCATGAACACCACACGCGCTAGGCATTGGCGCAAGGTCAATTTGGCAGGCTCCAATGGCGTGGCTGTGTTTTTGTTGGTGAGGGAGAGCTGGCTCTCGTAGACGGAGATCACCGGCCGCGTGACCAAGGCCAACTTGCAAGCAGGCAAAACGCCCAAAATCACGCAGATCACCGTGCGGACCCAGCCGGGGTACTCGGCCTGGGCGATAATGTTCTTTGTCACGGAGTCTTCTGCCGCGTCACCAAACATCACGTACCCCGCCGTGGCGATGAGGAGGTTCAACAGAATGGTGGCCAGAAAGGCAGCCGTGCAGCTCTTGTTGTACTTGGAAGGGTGGCGCATGTCTCGGTACAACTCCGGGAACACCGGGTGGCCGCCCCATGGGGCCATGAAGATGCCGAGGCTTAGGAGGAGATCTGTCCCGGACGACGGCCAGAGCGACGTGTGTGCGGGATATAGTAGCGAGACCGGCAGCCCGGAGGCAATGAGCCCGCAAAAAACGATCGTGGCAAAAATGCCGACAGTACACACAATGCCTACCAAGCTGATCACAGACACGAGTGACAAGGGCAAGAACGAGAACACGAGTGTCACGCCGGTGATGGCAAGTTTGAGCGAGGAGCGGTTGGCGTTGGGAAGCAACGTCGCAAACGAGTCGCTGAAGATGAGCACGAGCGAGAGCAGCGCTCCCATCAAGTCAAGCACAAACGCCCCGGTGGCGAACGCGAGGAACTTGCTGCCGCCGTAAAGATATGCAATGTCCGCGTACGAGTGCACGTGGCGGTGCTTGCGCAACACGGAGCCCAAGACCTTGGCGGTTTTCGAGGTGATACATGCACACAGGCCTAGAATCATGACCCCCGGCACCCATCCGGAGAGCCTGAGCCCGAAGGGGAGCGAGAGCATGGCAATGCCCATCAACGTGTTGATGGCGTTGAATACTGTCTGCGGCGCCGTGGAACGGCCCATTCCTGCAGCGTATAGACTGCTTTCCCGGCGACGTTTCACAGGGCCCTCCAGGGTCGATTCGTGCGAGCCGAGGGCGTCGTGTCCGGGGAAATGGAAGCTGCTGAGATCATTTCTGAGCTCTTTTCGGCCGCTCAGCGGCGTCTTGGCCGGACTGGCGGTCCCACAAGACCCGTATTCGGCGTTCAGCGTCGCACCGTTATCGGGACATAGAAGCCCCAGCTCGATGTCGCGGATTTCCGAGCTGGCCCGCGACGTGCATGGCGAGATATTGTCGATGGCGGCGGCGGTTTCAGGAAGCGTGACTTCCAAATACATCAGGGCCCGCTGGAGCGAGGACGCGAAGTTGTTGAGCGAGTTGGCCCCGCCATAATCCAAAAACGACGGTCTGCGAGCCGCAGCCTGCGGAGCGCTGTGCTGGGAGTTTTGCGGCATGGTTCGGGGAGCACGTGACTCGTCCGGGTGTGCGAGGCTTGTCCCTGGTGTGTGTGCAGATGGCGAATCCGGGGGGTGCTTCGAACTCGTGCTTTGCTACTTGCAACTCTGGTCAGTGTGCGCTGGAGTTGCAATGATTTAATTTTTTTTGCACCACTCATCTGTATGCACTTGCGCGACCTCGCTGCGTGGAGAAAAAGTATCTCTCCCCAGTTGCGCTGTTTGATGCGCGCGTCCTGCACAATGCCTGTTGAGCCTCCTCCCGCGCATGGGGCCGGGCTTCGCTACGGGTGAGTTGCGCTGTTTGAGACGGGGCCACGGGGTCCAGAGGATTTTCACATGAGACGCGGAGGCGCCTCTGGTTCAAGTTGAATAAAACACGCTTGTGTTTTTGTGATGACAGCTCCATGTCTTTGAATTCTGCTGATGCATCTGGGAGTTTGGCCTGCCTGTCTTTTATATGTGCCGGAGGGGCCAGCAGCTAGTTGTGAAAGGTTGACTTTGGGTCAGTCGGCGAGGTCCGCGATATTTGAATTGCCTTGTAGAGTTCCAGGCAATATCATTCCTGCCAATATACTGCTCAATACCCTTGCCATCATACCATTCACTATAGTAGACACCATATTAGGTCCTAACTAGGGGGCCGAAGAAATAACTCGCTGATCTCCAGAGCGCCCGTAAGTCACCATTCTGCGCAGTGTAAAAATAATCATCTGTCGGTGTACCAGCTATTTTTTGAGCCAATGCTTGAAACACCAGGCCATCTATCAAGAAAGTGGCTGTATCCTACCAATGCATTATATGACTCTTGAACTGCTTTCTCGCACTCCAAAAATGAAACTAACCTTCACCTGAAGATCGATGTTCAACGTGTATTGACTACAAGAAAATCAAACATCTCATTGTACAAATGTTGAGTAACCTAGCGACCGGTTGCCTTCTATGAGAAAGGCAATGAGTTCTGCCATTACTCAAGAAAAACTAATTGTCAAGGACAAATAAGAATACGATTCTTTCTGCTCGTGACACTCTGATAACATGACTAGTCAGAGTAAAAATGATGACAGTACAGATAGTACATGACGGGCACAATCAAATGCCGGGATCCAACAGCTTTCCTGCGTAAAGCTGGTTGTGAGTAGCCTTTAAGACTTTTGGAGTCTTTAGTTTAAAGTCACTCCTCACTTTCAGAGATGTAAATGACCAAAATTTCCCAGCTAAATGTACTCTTGATTACATTTTCCAGAATACAAAATTCAGTTAGCACCACTACCAAAAGCCAAAACTCAACCATCAAAGTAAACTCAATTCTATAATCGGAACATCCTCATCACGACACAGACAAACACTTCCACTCACAGGGGAACAACAGTAGATGTTATAAAGAAACTGACTCACGACTGTCGGTTTTGAAGACCATCAGATCAGACCTTGATTCAGGGTACTCAAAAAATTCAAACCATGTATTTGAGTTAAAGTCGCATCAATCCCGGTTTGTCACCAAAACATGATATGGGACCCACAAGAATCGAAGAAAAATCATAAAAGCTAGAACAAGATATCAAAACAAAAATAGACACGTATGTTCCACTGTTCATTTTTAGTAGCGGTGCTTACCAAAGATTTTTCTATGTTTCATGAATGGTCAGCAATATCACAAGGCTGAATCTGCACAAGCAATACTTTTCAGATAATAATTGGTGTTTCAAATTTTCAAAGTCTTACCGCTCTTGTAGCAGAACAACATGAGGCCGAAATGCCTATCAAGTATCAAACACAATCATGTACACAAACACAATCATGTACACAAACACAACTATGTACACAAAAATAAATATGTCAAAACAGATATTTACATATTTGTTCACAAACACGCCTGTCACAGTACGCGAACACAAAAATCTTCACAGACGCAATAACTACAAACATACTGCTTTAAAATGTATCTTTTTATACATGGTCAAAGGCCAAAGTGCAGCTGTTATAGAAACCCTCTTTTTCATAACGAAAAAGCATTTTTTTTATACAAAAAGTAAATTTGATAATAAAACACCACAAAATATACATCTGCACAATAACGGTTATTTATACATCGAATTCAAAACTTAAAAAGCACAACGCCCCAAACGCATTTTGATAGAGAAAGACAGGTGCTTACGTAAACATAGATACCTAAATTGTATTTATATGTACAGACATGGATATTTACAGAAACATTACCACGATACACCACCTGTCACAGACATAGCCATGCATGGAGACTATCAAAAATTACTTACTCACAATCATCTCAGCATTCAAGGGGTTAATTTTCATAAATATTATTAATACACTAGCTTTTAAAGAAACACGTTAATGGTTTCGTCTTGAATTTTCTTACTTTTGAGTCTGGAGAGCGAACTTTTATTAGTAATATGATCATACTCCTCACTTAGAATGAGGCAAAAAACAAAAAACATGTCACTTTAGAATGACGTGGAGGCGCATGACGAGAATCGAATCAACGTTTGAAGACATACTGTTAAGGAAGTGTCCTCTCTCTCTCTCTCTCTGATTTTGTCCATAAAATTTGATAGCAACTTTTGAATTGTCATTCAGAATACAACATCTCCGTATATATATATATTGATTTTTCTAACTTTGAAAATTCTGTAATTAGTCTGCAGTAAATACATAAACTTTTGTCTGAGCCTCCTGACATGCAGTGAGCAATATTGTGACAATCTGATAAAAAACACTGGCACATGCAGCTCTCTTGTATGAAATAATGCAAAGTTCTGAAATAGCCGCTTAAACCTTTCAAAGCTTTGTCTGGTCTTGTGAGTACAAAAATGAATTTATTTACAACGGTCACTCGCTGATCTGCTAGTAGAATGTCACATTTGAAGTCGTGCTTCTCGCAAAATGATCGAATGAACTGAGATTATTGCTCTAGATCTCAAACTTTCAGTCGATTGAGCTGAAAAGAAAAGAGCATTTGAGAGAGAACTCGGCCAATTTGACGTTGACAAGGACACTTCCTGTTTAGGTTGTGGAAAATCTTGTCTTTGAGTACACGAGGCCCAGTCACGCTGGCAAATTGATAACAGTCACAGATATAAGCAAAGTCTTGAAATGATGGTTTTGTCTATTAAAAAATTAACACTACTTTGCAACCCAATTGCATTGACACCCTAAATTCAACAATAGAGCATTCTTCTCGCCAGACCAAGATATAATGAGATTGTTTTGCCCGTAGTTGCCCTCTATATCTGTACAGAAAATTACTGGGGATCTTTTGGGCTGAAATATAATAAAGCAAATCATGGAATGACGAAGGAAATAATATATTTCCAAAGAATGTCGTTCTGACTCAGGAACGATGATCGCTTTCCGATTTCCAAAGTTGGATAAAGTAAGATCCTTATACTCATCAATGTCAATGCGCTCTATCAGATAATATTGGGCCAGAATATAAAAATTCGTTATGGGCTTGATCCCTCGATATCATGAGTTTTTTGCTGTGAGCAAGTTTCATATACTTCGAGAGGTCAAGAGAATCAATGGGGCGGCTCTCTCCTAAATCATGCCCATTTTCCTCGCTGATTCTGCAAGAAGATCTTCGGAAAAGGCATATTGCTCTTTGAATACCACAATTTATGATGTTTAACTCAGAATTGAGGAGAATCTAGGGCAAAACTTAGTGAAAAGCATTTTGATGGCACTGAAATCACAGCCAGCATTCAAAGGTGGTCATCGTGATCGATATTCACTGCATAAGTAATTTCCCAACAAATACAACCTAAGTGTCCCTCGTTTGAGGATTGTATCAGTGGTCATAAAATATGCAAAATAAGAGGCATTCTGTCATAAGGGCACTGAGTGGACCTTATTTGGGGAGTCAATGAAGGTTTATCACGTGAAAGGCGGGAAGAACATACAATTCATTCGCCAAAGTGAGGTTAATCGTCTGAGCAGGTATAATAGTAAAAACATTAGAACAGCAGAAGCAATATCCCAATACTTGGCAAGTTTCTGTTCATCTTTTGAAGCCGACGTGGCACCATGCATGTATAAATCATCACCAGTGCATTCAGATAATTTGTGGCAACTTTAAGCTTTCGCCGCGTCTAAAGATGTCAGTAATGATTGATATGAGTAATTTTGGCAGTTTTCTAAGACCCCCACATAAAGAGAAGTGCATGTAGAAAATAGCTGGAAAAGGCCCAATGAACAGATATTCAGCCGCACTGAATTGCAGATACGGCAATAGGCGTGCTCATACGCCAACCATTTATAACAATGTAACTTGAAATAACCGGCTTTCTTGCAAGATAGGCTATATTACTAGACGCGCCATGTCAATGTGGGAACAATACACGAGAAAAAAAAATCTAATTTTCAATGATATATGCATCTGAAGTGTGCCTCAAGCATGAACTTAACTCTTTCAAAGAGTCGGGGCCGACTCGCCATGAGCATCGGTCATGAGCATGAGCATATTGCATCAGGCAACTGGATTCCGTGGGATTCCATGCGAGCCAGCACTGGTATGGGCACCTTGAAAGAATCAACGCAAAGTTGGGGCAGTCAATAATTTAGAGGTGAAGAGCGGCGCACGCCGCTACCCATGTGAGAAGCCATCCGAAACATCGTCCGTGGCCTAAGCCGTGGTCTGGGTGAGAGACTCGTCGGACCCCTCGAGATTCTCCGATGCAGCGAACTTCTCTTCCTCGGACTCGGTGGACGGCACGCGTTTCTTGACGTCCTTGACCGTGAGTATGTTCTTTGTGCCAAACACAAACACAGGATGGAAGGGGATGAATATAAGCCCCGCCACGGCCATCATGGACGCGTCAAGCGCCATCAAGAACGCCTCGTGCGTGATGAGGTAGCCCGAGAAGCCCTCCTCCAACTCCACCACCCTATAAACACACCGGATGTAGATGAAAATCACCGCGGCGGTGACCGCGAGCGGGAAGTACGGCGCCAAAAGACGTGCCCGGATATGCGTGTACTTTGTATTGTAGAAGGGCTCGAGATGCTCTTGCCTGTATGCCCTGGCGGACGAGGTGTTGAATAAGAACTTGAAGTAAGACACCGGGGTCCGTCTCTTCAAAGGAGAGTCCGAGACAACGGACTTGCGGTCGTGGAAGTAGATTCTGGAGATGAACTCAAGCCAAAATACAATGAAGATGGTCATGGCCACGACCTGGAAGAGTATACCTCCAAACATGACCCAAATTCCGTTTGAGGGGTCTTCCTGTCTCCGGTTGGCAGCCGAGGCCATGCCTCCGCCAATGCCTTGGATTACCAAGGAACCCACGTCGCACCCAATGAAAAAATACGAGTACCACATGGGCCTCAAAATGGAGTACTGGCGGCCGTAGATGGCCACGTTCTGTGCAAACAAAAAGTAGATGCCGGCCATGATGAACGCCGGCGCAAAGGTCAAAGACAAGAGCTGGAGCAAGAAATAGTTGATGTCTGAGTCGTCCATGAACGCCAACACACGGCCCAAAAAACCCAAGAATTCGAGCGTGTAGCCGCAGATGAAGGTGATGTTGAACCAGTGGTAGCGGGACTTGACCAACATGCCGAGCTGGAAAAGCCAGATCAACGCGAAGAGCACCAAAAAAAAAATGTTGCCACCCCGGTTCAAGTAGTAGCCGTAGATGTTCTCGTCGTCTGCCAAGCTCTGCAAGTTATACATGGATTCCCAGATGACTTCGGTGGCCTCGGCCTGCACGGACGAGTCTGTGGCAGTGGCCAAGATTTCCTGGGCATCGATGATGGAAAGAGACGCCTCGGCACCACGCACCACCTGCGAGAGCGAAATCACGTCAAGATACCCCGTGGCGGTCTGTAGGCTTGCCACTGCATTGCTGACAGAAGCAGACAATGCTGGCGCACAGGTGGTGGCGATGGATTTGAGAGTGGACGGGTGTGTGCTGGGGTATCCCGTGGATGGCGACCAGGCCAAGTCTGAAATTATGCTCATTCCGGGTCGTTGGTTATTGGCGTCGTTGGTTCTTGGATTCTTTGGATCTTGGATTCTTTGGTTCTTGGATTCTTTGGATCTTGGATTCTTTGGTTCCTGGATTCTTTGGTTCCTGGATTCTTTGGTTCCTGGATTCTTTGGTTCCTGGATTCTTTGGTTCCTGGATTCTTTGGGTGTGTTCAACTTGGGTGAGTTTAAATTAGGAGTTCTGGAGAGAGGCGAACGCGGCGAGACTCGAGGATATAAGTCGAACGCATCGTTGCAAAATGGGCTTTGCCGAGCCTGCGCATCGGAGATATTGCATGGGCCGCATAGCAATCGCCGATCCGGGCTAAGTTCCGAAGTTCCGTGCGATGCTTTCGTGCGACTCGGTTGTCGCTGGCCGGCCGCAAATCTGCTCAGGTTCCAGAGGCAGTGTCTTGTATCCTTGCAAGTCCAGCTTGTGGTGTTTTGTATGTTGTTGCTTCGATGCCGAGGGCCATTTGCAGATCTTGGTGGATCTGCTTGCCTGGTTTGGTGCCTCGCCGGTTTGCGGAGTTGCTCCTCGATTTACGATTTTTGCTTGGAAGAGGCTGTGCGGCCGCATTCACGCTGTTTACGTGACCTGTATGCCGTCCGCCGAGGGGACCAGCTGGTTTTTCCTCACAACTCCGGGGGCACTCGCCGGCCGTATGCAGGCCCCGCCAAGACGTGATGCGCCGTACGCCACGCAGATCCAATTTCGGGCGACGGTTCCACCGGTGCGTGCTGTGGAACACTGCGCTTTTTCCCCATGAGGGTTTTGGTTTGACACGTCTTTGCCACATCATGCTTATAAGCTTCGAAGCTTATCGGGGAAGGCGCAGTTGTGCAGCACGCCCAGGGGCTGCCCGCATGAGACCGGTATTTGGTGGCGCGTCTTCGCCCACACTGTGGGGGATCATGCTCGAGATGTAAGGTCAAGTATCAGAGGCCCGAACAATGCGGCTCGAATATCTGGAACGCGACTATCTGAAATCTGGGAATCTGGAGCTGAATCGCTGAAGTGTGGCCATCTGAAATTATTTGGAACTGTGATTTCTGAGATTTGAGATTCTGGTTCTTGAATATCTGAGATTATCTGAAACAGTCACATGTAGATTTTGAATACCTGGAGCTTGTCTGGAACTCAACAATCCGACCCAGAACTCAGATATCTGGACTCGGGAGATTGGAAACGCGAAAACCTGGACTCAGATATCTTGTCCCTGACTATTTGAAACGCGAAAACCTGGACTCAGATACCTGGTCCCGGAATATTTGAAACGCAAGTTAAGACTCAAAAATCTGAAACCTCAATTGTAGGCTCGAGGACTAGCACTCAAGAATAGCACTTGGCGCTGCAGAGAAAAGCAGAGTATGTGGGTTCGGGCCCATCCCAACAATCGTAAAATCCATAAGGAAAACCCCTCCCAAGCAGCAGATCTCGGTTCTTGTGGCTCGTGACCTTTTCTTTGGTTGACGTCACCGGTGCTAGAAGTAAGACAACCGTCGTATATACAGGGCTCATATGCCCTGCTACTCGTGATGTCCCCCGGCCCCAGACAGATATGAGCCCTGTCTGATCACGTGCAGCCAATAACCAACGATGAGTGAAGCACTGGCTCTATGCCAACACATCGGGCGGTTTTTATTTGGTGAATTGCGCCCCTTGAAATACAGTCGTCATTCACATATGTGTCTGATGACCGCCAGCTTTATCAATGGCGCAGCTGGCACAGCCAGCTCGTCTACGGCTGGACGCTCTGGGAATTCAACAGAATAGCAGAATGGCTGCCCCCGTTTGATTTCCTTGGGAGCTTGAAAAAATCCACACATACAGCATACTTCCTACTAAAGTACATCATTTACTGCAAATGCGCACACCAGTCGAGAGACCGGTGTGGCGTAGTGACAAACCGCAAAGGCCACGGCCAGGATACAGAACGAGGCGCCGGCCCGGATTTTGCCGAGGCGCTCGAAAGAGGTCTAAAAAGAAAAATTGTATTCCGTGTGCGGTACTAATGATGACAGGCCGCCGTATGCTAAGCCACAGCTTACGTGGCAATGTTGGTCTGGATGTTGTCCTCGTACTCGATCTCCACATGGGGCCTCCTCCTCTTCTTCCCTTGCTTCTTGTCTTGCAGTTTTGCCTCGCCGGCCTTGCCCGACTTGCCGCCCTCGTCCGCCTCGTCCTCGTCCTCGTCCTCGTCGGAGCTGTCGGAGCTTGAACCTCCCAACCATCTTTCCAAGTCCTCCATGTCGACCAACTCGTCCTCGGCGTCGTCCTCCACATACTCGACCTCGCCGAAATCGTCCTCGTCTCCAGACTCCAAAACAACGTCGTCATCTTCGTCAAACTCCTCCTCGTGCTCCTGCTCGTCGACCTTGCCCAAGACCTTCTTCCAGATCTTCTCGTCCACGTTCAAAGGCTTGTCGCCATAGGCGCCACTCTTCAATCTGTCCAACAACTCCTTCTCGATGGCCTTTTCGATTCTGGCCGCGGCCAACGCCTTTCTCTCCCTGTTCTCCTCTCTTCTCTTGACCTTGGGCTTGACGCCCACGTAGTGTCTCTCCTCCTCGCGCAAAGCAAGTCTCCTTTCCGTGACGGCCACCTGGGTCAATCTGGTCAATCTCTGCTTGCACTTGTTGATCAAGAATTTCAGCCAGTACTGCAAGTGGTGGTCGAGCTGCTCCATGGCCTTGGAGTAGTTTTTCAGCAACTTGACCCGCTCCCAGAGCTGTGCAGGCATGTGTGCTCTTTCGGCGGTCTTCATGTATAGATATAACTTACCCTCCACGTTCTTGACCGTGGCGTACTTGGCGTTTGCCAAGGGGCACGATTCCCGGTCGCACAAGCCGCTGACGTTGTACTCATTTCTGCAGAAGTCCTGGCCTTTGCCGGGCCGGATTTTAAATGAGCAGAAAGAGTGGTTTATCACCGACCAGATGACTTCGTCCGATGACATGATGATAGATGTGAGATGCTATGGGCAATGGATGCAAAATGTGCGGAGCGTGTTTTTGAGCAAGTTGCGACGTGTGGGCTGGCACTGCTTGGATGGTCCCTGTATTAGTTCTGACGGGGCTCAATGCTGGTGTATCGTCAAAAGATCTGTGGCTTTTTTTTCAAGTGAGTCTGCTGGATACAGATGTATGTAGAAAAAAATATGAGCAGAGATGCCCTCGCCGGACCCGTGCACCACATGCCATCGCGGAAGGCCTTGCTGACACCAGTCAGAACCATGGGTACAACGTGCTTTTTGGCTTCTGCTTTCAAACTCGATAGTGCCCCGCGAGACGGTTCTAAGCCTTTCGCTCGGGACTTGGACGGGCCGTTGCTTCTTACTGGGCTGCGATTTGATTTGCCGCCGCAGCTATTGGCTCGAGAGGGCCGCTGGTCACGTGCTGCGCGGCTGGCTCGGCTCAGCAGACAGGTATCTCAATATGTGGTTCTAAAAAGGAACAAGCGCAGATTTAAGCTCTGACATGGGGGCCTTAGTCAACTCTAATGTAGGTGATGAACTGGATAGATCTTTTGCGGGACTTCATGCTTCAACGCTGGTGGGACGCGCCTATGGCAGAAGTTCATGGGGGCATCTCTGATGCTCATGGTTTGTATCTGTCTGGATGTCAAGAGAAGGGCGGGACATCCATTAATCAGGAACACGGCCCGGGCAGATCTGGAATTCCTGGGTAGTTTCTGTGGGTTCCCCGTAGACGCTTTGGATGTTCTGGCGGAATTGATCTTCCGGTGGACCTGTGATTTTCCTGGACCTGTAATGTTCTGAAAAGTCCGTTTCTCTGGCAGATCACATAATTCTCTGAAAGGTCTTATGGTTCTTATGTAGGTCCCAGGATTCTCAGATAAGCCTGCGGTCTCTGGTGCATCTTTTGATGCTCTGATGGGTCTCCTTGTTTTCTAGTATGTTTCATTGTTTTCTGGTGGATCCTGAACTTCCTGGTCGATCGATCACTCCCTGAAACCCCACTCCCTGGAATACCCTTTGGTCCCTGAATACCTGCTCACTTCCTAAAATGCCGCTCACTCTTTGAAATACCTCTTCCTCCCTTAAAACCCCCCTCTCCCTGAAATACCCCCTTTCCCGAGCGGACTCCATACTACATCACAGACCTCACGATCTCAGATAAATCGCGGCAGATCCACGGGACCAGCCCTTCAGCCATGGCGGCTCCATCCTTGAAAAAACGCTCACTGCCTGCCTCTCAAGGAAAGCGGCTTGAAAGGCACGTGGGGCTTCACCTTCGCCACCTTTGGCCCCATGAGTGTGGGAAAGGCAGACGCATTGAGCTCGTGCGCTTTGCGAGAAAACGACATGAGGGTCACCACCACCTGGTACGGGTCTTTAGCCTCAAACAAGTCGACAGTCTGGAAGATCTCGTCATGGCCCACGCCAATCATGTCGCATGTCTGGAGAAAGAACAGGATGTTTTCCATCTGCACGAACGGCATACGCGAGGTCCTATACTTGGCCGTGGGAGCCAGCGGGAGACCTAGCAAGTTGCCTAGTCTACAAAGAAGTTTCCCGTCCTTGAGAATCTCCGCCAACCCGTGTTCACCCACGTCGTACAGGTTGCGTTCTGTCTGCAGAAGCTGCAAAGTGTCGAAAATCCACTCGGCGGCCTCGTGCTCGGACCTTTCGAATTTGGCGGTCCGCGACAAGCGGAGATCCTGGTCGAGGTTGGTGTGGGCGTTCTGGTTCATTGTGAGCCGAGATCGAGGGAACGCTGATTTTTGGGCGTTGTTGGACGTGGGAGTAGAGTCTACAGTCTTGCAAGTATGGTTTATTTCTCGGGCTTTGGTGCGCGACTTTTCAGATCTGCAAATCTTGGACGAAAACGCTGGGTATGCCGAAGACCTAAGTATGTGAAAGACCTTACTATGTCGAAGACCTAACTATGTCGAAGACCTTACAATGTGGAAGACCAAACTATTTGGAAGACAAAACAATGTCGAAGACCTTACTATGTCGAAGACCTTACTATGTGGAAGACAAAACAATGTCGAAGATCTTACTATGTCGAAGACCTTACTATGTCGAACTTACTATGTGGAAGACAAAACAATGTCGAAGACCATTTGGTAATTTTTGTGCCGCTGTTTTTTCTTGTAAGCAGGCAAGAAGCAGGGCACAGGCAGAAGCCGCTGCGTTGCTTCTCCACACGAGGTGTGCTTTCGGTACATGGCTGTGGCCGGGCGCGGACTTATTACATGGTAATAAATCGCATTAATTACCACTTTTACAGAACAAAGCTGTGTTCTGGGAAACTCCAAAAGTGTCTCGGCACGTCCATGGCCGGATTTAGCAAGCCAAATGCCTATGTTGGCAGCCTTTTGCCTATTAAACTGGCCCGTCATACCAACAAGGCATCCAATATGTAGAATACGAACGGATCAAATCCACAGGCGGAACGCTCAGACGAAAACCCAGATGAAAAGTCTCAGATGAAAACTTTCAGACTAAAAATCTCAGATGAAAAGTCTCAGACGAAAAGTCTCAGACGAAAAGTCTCAGATGAAAAGTCTCAGACTAAAACTCTCAGATGAAAAGTCTCAGACGAAAACTCTCAGATGAAAAGTCTCAGACTAAAACTCTCAAACGAAAACTCTCAGACGAAAACTCTCAGACGAAAACTCTCAGACAAAAATCCCAGACGAAAACCCCCAGACGACACCCCAGACGAAAACAAACCTTCTTATTATATAGTTACTACCGCGCCTAGTTGTGCAACTTCTTCTCGTAGGAGTGCAAGCCGTGCACGCCGCCCTCCAACTGCGCCGAGGCGGTCCTGAACTCGAACCTCACCTCGCCGCTGTACACGTTCTCTCTCAACTGCTCCACGGACTGCACACCAATGTCCTGCAACGAGTGCTGCAACCCGTTGTACAAGTAGGGAACGAACTTGGTGATGGAGCCCTTGTCCACGACAGACCCCGACACACCCTGCGCCACCAACACCTTGTCGGCCTCGGAAAAGTACCGCGACGTCGACGCGTTGGCGTTGGTGGACGTCTGCTGCATGGCGTCGATGGAGCCCATGCCTCTGTAGGTCTTCAACCTCTTGCCGTCGCGGTAGAAGTAGTCGCCCGGCGTCTCGGACGTGCCGGCCAACAAGCCTCCCATCATGATGCACGAGGCGCCCAAGGCCAAGGCCTTGGTGATGTGGCCGATGTTTCCAATGCCACCGTCGGCAATGCAGGGCACACCAAACTGACTGGCAAACTCACATACATTGAACACAGCGGTACCCTGGGGCCGGCCGCAGGCCATGACCTCCTGCGTGATGCAGATGGAGCCCGAGCCCATGCCGATTCTCAAGCCGTCGGCCCCGGCCTCGATCAACACCGCGGCCTGCTCCCTGGTCACGACGTTTCCGGCAATCACCTGCAAATCGGGGTACTTGCTCTTGATCCACTTGAGCATGTCGATCTGGAAAACCGACGAGCCGTTGGACGAGTCCAACACCACCACGTCCAAGCCGGCCTCGACCAACTTGTCCAAGCGCTCCCTGTCGGCAGGAATGGTGCCGATGGCGGCTCCGCACAACAACTGTTTGGACGAGAACGACTTCGACGCGTCCGGGTAGTCCTGGTTCTTCTGTAAGTCGGTCAACGAAATCAACGACACCAAGTTGCCCTCGGCGTCGACGATGGGCAACTTGCCTTTTTTGGACGATCTCAACAACGCGTTGCCCTCGGCCAACGTGATGCCCTGCTTGCCGGTGATCAAGTCCGTGGTCATGACTTGGCTGACGGTGGCAGAGTCGTCCTCGTGGAACTGCACGTCACGTGACGTGACGATTCCCAAGAGCCGGGCGCCGGCCTTTCCGTTCTCTGGCGGTTAGTGGGGTTCCCATGGGCACTCAACGTCAGCAGTAAAGGTCTCCTCAACATCGTGAGATGCTATTCGGTAGAACGAAAGTTATTTAGAAAAAGTAGATCATCAGTGTGGAAGTGCAGAAAATATCGAAAAAAACATACCGGTAACTGGGAACGACGAGAATCCGATCCTTTCCTTCATGGCCTTGATCTCACCAACCGTGACAGAAGGGCCCACGACAATGGGATCGCTGATGAACCCGTTCTCGTATTTCTTCACCAGTCTCACCATCGCCGCCTGCTCATCTGCAGTACAGTTGTGGTGGATGATACCAATGCCTCCCAACAACGACATGTGGATCGCCATGTTCTCCTCCGTGACGGTGTCCATGGGCGAGGACACAAATGGAGACTTCAAGGTGATTTTCTTGGTCAACTTGGACTCCAACTTCACGGCAGAAGAGGGGAAGGTGATCAAGCCTGGCAACACGAGGAAATCGTTGTATGTCAAGCCACCGAAGTTGGCAGAGTCGATCAAAGAACGGACGTCGAGTCCGTCCTTCTTGGCGTACGAGGCAAGGTGAGCACTGGCGTTTGAGCAATCTAAGACCATGGTGGGTAAAAGTTAGCCAGAAAAGAAAAAAAAAGAGGCGCAACAGGCCTGCGATGCCTTGGTATTTATAATGGCGCGCGAATTTTTTTTTTCAATTCCACCAGGCGCCCGGTCTGCATACAGAACACCGCTGGTGAAGGCTTGACAGCAAGGCACCGCCGGCTGCTGCAACTATGTGGCCATTTCAGAGTGACAATGGTATCAATTGGACCATAAACTAAGCGGTGTCACGTGTTCCCACGGCTGGGGAACCGCCACGTCTCTGCGACCCATCCATGCGGAAATTTCGCGCCCTCAATGTCTGCGCTAGGTCTTCAGCGTTCTGACTCGGGCTCGCGCGGGTTTTCCACCCGGACTCCGCGGCTTTCCCGATCTTATCTGCGGGTCGCCTGAGCCCAATTGACTGCAAAATCACTCCATTTCTCGGCCCGCCCGCTCTAACTGTTGGGTAGCTCCATTCGACTATAAAGTAACGTTTTTCACAGACGCGCCTAGTGAGCGTCAACACCGGCCTCGCTCGAAAGCGTCGTCTGTGGCTCCTTCTTACATCTCTGCACATACTCGTCAATCTTTTGCCAGCCTTGCTTTCTTCTTGTTTCTCTTAGTTTCTGTTCTTCAAGTGATTGGTGGTACAACATGGTACACTGCTTGAACAACATAGGGTTGTGGTCCATGAACACCTTCAACGCTCCAAAGGCAAATTGATGAATGCTCTTATTCCAATTGGATGTCGCCAGGTTGTGTGGGGGGATGTGGCTTAGGTCTTCCATGTCCATGTTGTGCTGTGGCGAGGAGAACGAGTCGTAATATTCCTCGTCTGTCATGTCATGGATCATGTTCGTGTCCTCGTGAAGCCCCGGGATTCCGCTCCGATTATGGCTCTCTTCGTCGCCACCCATTGTAAACGCTGTATCGATCAAATTGCCATTTTTGTCCGTCACAGCTTCGGGGGTTTCGAGGAGCTTTTGCTTGAGTCTACCATTGGCGATTCCTGGTTGAGTAGCGTTTGTCAACTCGTATAGAGACGCAAAAATGACCGGGAGCACGATTTGGGCATTCTCGGTGACGAGAGTCAAAAAGTACTCGTTTTGCCAGAAACACAACACTTTCTCACTGACTTGGAAATGGGACGAGGCAATACATTTCAGCAACTGGGCGAAGAGAGGGATTTGAATCTTGACAAACTCGCTGGGTTCCATCACCTCGAATATGTCTTCGATTTCGTTCAAAAACATCACCTCCTTCGGGGAGTTGATTTTGGGCCAGAACCTCAAAAGACCCATGATCACGTCTTCGGTCAAAGAAGGGTCCTTTTCCAAAAACTGGACAATGCAGTATGCCAACTGTGGATGGTACAATGACAAGGACTTGACCTTGTGCAATGGAAGAAGGATCCGGATGAGGAACGTCTTGTGCTCGTCTTTCAACGGCAAGGCGAACCCGTTGATGATGGAGCCTAAGATTTCCAAGAGCTCCCCAATACCATTGAAGCGTTGGGTCTCGTAGGTGAACTGCAAGAAGACGTTGTTGATGGACTTCCTGATGAAGGAGCGCAAGCTCAAGAACTTGCCGTAGATCCGGTGTAAAGTGGTCTTGAGACAGTCTCTTTCCCGGGGGTCCTCACTGTCGAACAACTCCAAAATGCGCAAGACAAAGTTGTGGTCGATGTACTGCTTGGCGACCTGGTGATGAAAGTCCGGACTCTCAACAAAGCGCAAGAAGAATTCGTAGATCGACTGCATGTGGGGCCACGCCAACTCCGAGACGGGCTCGTCTTCATCCGGGTCGAACAACTCGCCCACCGGGTTCACGGGCGGCGGGATGGGACGGAAGAGGTTGGTCTTGAACATGGTGATCACGTGGCTGTACATCTCGTCCGTGTAGTTGAAGCGGTTGCTGACAATGAACTGGATGAGCTCCTGGAGCGTGATGCGCTTGATCTCCTTCCCCCGGATGTCTTGCGTGGGGTCGTTGAAGTCGAAGATGATGTTGCACTGGTCGACCTTCTGGTTGAAAAGCGAGATCTGCTCCTCCGGCGCCACCTCGTCGAAGTTGGGGAGCTTGACGATCTCCTGGGTACGGTCTGCCGTCGTGGGCTCGAAGCGCGACGACGAGTGCCTCTTGGGCGCCACGATCATGTCGATGTCAAACGCCTCCTTGTTGGGCGAGCCGATGTTGGGGCTCAAGGACACCAGATGGGCCTGCAGCGAGTGGGAGCCCAAACGGGCGTCCAAGATCGAGCTGCCGGGGCCCGAGCCGCCGTGGGCCTGCGTGGGCGAGCTGGGCGTGGGCGTCACGGGCGTCGTTTTGGCGAGCGACGTGTGCACGGGCTCGTTGATGACGATTTTCGGCAGGCTGCTTGACGCCAACGCCGCAGGCGGCGGCGTGGCGGGCAGCAGAAGCGCCAGCAGACCAAACTGGGCAGCTGCAGGCGAGCTGCCGGGCGCGTCGTGTGGCGGCGGCGAGTCGGCCGGCTCGGCGGGCGCCAGCGGCGCGCCTTCCGAGGGCTGCAAGTCCAAAGGGTCGTTTTTTGACGAGCTGGGCGACGAGGACTTGAGCGACGAGTTGGAGCTGGACGGCTTGGCTAGCGACGACGCCGGCAGCAGCAGCGGCTTTTTCAGGGGCTCTTTTTCCTTGGGCGTGTTCTCCTTGTGCTCCTTTTTCTCGCTGCGCTTGGACAGCGCCAGCGACTTGTTGCGGGTGAGCCTGTTCTTGAAGCCTTTCATCATCTTGGAGCGGTTGAATGTGGGGAAACGAGAGGCGAGCGGCAAGACGAGTTTCGGGTCGTTTTGCGTGCAGAAAAGACGGGGGCGGGGCCGTGGGGCCGGGGAGGGGCGCCAGACGTGTTTCTAGGGCCGTGGCGGCAAAAACCGGGGGTGGCGGCGAGAGATATGGGGGGGGCCTGGGGGGTGTTTCAGCGCAGCAAGCAAGGCGCGTTCAGCAGGCTCAGCAAGAGGGGGGAAAGGGTTTGAAGTGCCGGGAGGGCCTGGGGCAGACCTGTTCTCGATGGATGAAAAATACAGGCACGCGAGGGTTTTGGGAGCAGAAGCCAGGCGGGGTGGATTTTTTTGGCCAGCGGTCTGTGGAGGAAACGGCGATAAAAT
Organism: Metschnikowia bicuspidata var. bicuspidata NRRL YB-4993; assembly: GCF_001664035.1. Lineage (NCBI taxonomy): Eukaryota > Fungi > Ascomycota > Pichiomycetes > Serinales > Metschnikowiaceae > Metschnikowia > Metschnikowia bicuspidata. The sequence continues at coordinate 3,459,674 of NW_017387731.1, read as the reverse complement.
TGCGGGAGCAGTGGGCTCGACACGTGAGGAACAGACAGGAGCCGTGGTCTAGAAGGCACGGGTTTTTGCAGGGACAGACAGGGTGCAGGACACGGGATTGCTGCTGCCTGGAGGAAAGCCGGAGGTGGGGGATTTCGTGTCGTTCGGGTTGGGTCGGTTTGTTTGGCGTGGTGGGTTAGTCTGGCGGCCCGGCCAGCGCCATGCCAGGTGATCAGCCGGGAGCGGCGCGGAAAAGCGGTGCGCGCACGACCGCGTGGCATGCCCCCGCCGGGAGGCTTCAGCCAGCGGCGGCAGGCCGGGCGCCGATTGGCGATCTGCCTTTTTCTTGGGCTTTTTCTGCCAGCCGGCCCCGGGAGTTTGGGGCTGTTTTGTTGTGGGTTTGGGTGTGGCGGGCCGCGCCATATACAGGCCGGCGCAGTCGGGTATGGCCGCGGAGGAGTGCACCGACCAAGGCCAATAAAGTCCAAACCGGCGCTTTGTAGCGGGGTGGAAACCGGCCCCATAAAAGCGGGGCTGCGTGCCGCGTTGCTTTTCTTTGCCGGTGCAGCCGGTCTTGGGTGGTCGGGGTTTCGTGGGTATATTGGCCGGGTTTCTTGGGCATGTGGGCCGGGCGTTGAGTGGCCTTTGCTGGGGCTTCCTGCGTGGCGACGCAGGAGTAATACTCGGAACGGCAATGGAAAGAAATGTCGGAATTTCCCGCTGATACACCCGGTGGCACGGCGCCAATGAAGCGGCCAAGCCCGGAGCCAAGCTGGGGCCGGCGAGGTCGAATGGCGGTGTTTCCTAATTCAGACGAGCATAGCGGCGGCGAGGCCATGACGTAATTTTGCACCCACGCAGGGGCCACGGCGGACTGAGAAGAAGGCCCAACAAAACACCCCATTGGGGGGGAACTATCCATTTTCTGGGAACGGGCACGAGCGCCGCCCCTCTGCACAGAGTACTGCCCATTGAACCTGAATTTCGCGGGGCCTTCAAAAACCAATTGCGGCCATGGCCCAGGAAGAGAGAGGCGTCTCCAGACGAGCCGCACAGGCCAAGTCATCCAGCTCCGCCTCTTCTACGTTGTCCGTGGAAAAGACTATATTCTGGGTGTCTATAATGTCTGTGTCGCTGGAAACACCTGGTCAGAAACGGCTGCCAAAGTACATGGTCAGGCACAGCTGTCAGACACAGCTGTCAAAATACGTGGCCAGACACAGCTGCCCAAATTTCTGATCAGAACAGCTGCCCAAATTTCTGATCAGAACAGCTGCCAAAATTTCTGGGCTGTCAAAACACCTGGTCAAAACAGCTGTCAGAATACCTGGCCAGATACGCCTGGCACCTGCGTCCCAAACACCTGCCAGAAACCTGTCAAAACACCGGTGTCCCAAACTCCTGTCAGACATGCTCTCCGCTGTCATACGCGGCCTGCGGCCAGCCCTGTCTATATACACGCGCGGGCCCCACGCCTCACTTCTCCGAGTTTTCCATCAGGAGGTAGCAGTTCCAACCAATGCTCAAGAAATTCACCACAAGCAAGCGGAACAGCGGCGGCACAAGGCCGAAGTTCGCCACTTGCACCGCGGGCCACACCATCCAATTGGTGCGCACCGTGTCCCACCACGCGTGGTGGAGCTTGCTGGTCACGGCGCCGCGCACATCCGCGGGCGCCTCCATGACTGTCATACATGAGAAATACAACGGAATGCCTACGAGCGGCGCAAACACACACTGGTCCAAGGCCACGCGTGCAAGCGTGTTGGCCGCGGCACTCGAGCCCACCGAGACGCGCGCCAAATAGCCAAACCATTTTCCGGCAAGCGGGCCAAAAACAAGCGACCCGTACGCCACCGCCCGCGCCGTGCGCGGCATGTCGTAGGCGGCGGATTTCGCAGCCAGGCCCGCGGGCGCCGGCCGCCGCATTTCGAGCTGCTGGGCCAAAAAGTCGCCCGCGCCAAAGAGGAATCCGGTGGTGGCGATATTGGTGGCCAACGGGCGCGTGTTCATGAGATGGTTGTACTTGCGGAAAAAAAAAGACATGCTGGCAGGATCCTGGGGGGTCTGGCTGCACGGTCAGCGGCAAATGCACTTTTGGGATACAGCAAATCCAGCGGGGGATGCAGCGGGGGATTCAGCGGTAAATCCGGCAAATTCCGTAAGAGGCTCAGGAAGGGATCACTAAATGATCACAAAGAGACTCACAGAGGCTTCTTAGAAAGCTCAAAAGATCACACAGATCACAAAGACCACAAAAGATCACAAAGATCACAAAGACCACAAAAGATCACAAAGACCACAAAAGATCACAAAGACCACAAAAGACCACAAAAGATCACAAAGATCACAAAGACCACAAAAGATAACAAAGATGTTTTCTGAAAGAAAGCTCAAAAGATCACAAAGACCACAACGATATGCAGAACGGTTTCAACAAGAGTCCTGCGACGGGTCCACCAATAAGCCAAGCGACACGTTCGGCAATAGAGCAAAGAGACGAGGTTGTAGCAGACAATCACAAAAAGCGCTCAAGGTTGCTGGTGAATTTGCTGGCTAGCCGCACCATCCCACGGGGCGCCTTGCCCCTTTATACGCGTGGCGCTGGCTTAGCGAGAGCAACCGTTTCACGCACCGAAAAAAAAAAAAACAGTAACTGAATTTGCGAGCCTCGCAAAGTTGTTGCCACCCGCTCGTAATTTTAGGCGAAAGCCGCCAGGTTGTGACGCGGCAAAAAAGGAGGTTTGCAGAAAGAGGCCATGGACGTGTCTCCGATATCCGTTTCTATTTTCTCCAGGCGGATTTGCAAGCCGCGGGTTGGATTCCTAGCCTTTTCGTTGTTTTGTTTTGTTATTTTTCTGCCAACATGGTATATGGGTGGAAGATGATTCTGGAAAAACGCCCTAAGAGGTCTGCGGGCATAGTGACAGATGTCGCACTGGATCAGCACCAGAACCACTGGAGCCTCTGCGACGGCCCCAACTGCCAAACCTACAACAGGCACGCATTTCCCGCTGAATTCCGTGAATTTTGAAGAAAACGTCTAACCGGCTTTTTTGGGGAATCCAATTGGCGTGTGTGTCTCATAATCTTGCAACTGGCGATAACGAAGCACACCGGCCATTGCCTGGCCTTGTATACACACCAGCGATGGGGCACCGGCCATTCGTCCCGATCGCCCTGGTCGTCCCGTTGGATGTCGGGAATGTCGCGTTTTGCCAGTCTTGGGACCTGTCAGCTCCTGCAGATTTCGTCTGGTGCTTCTCCAGAAAAACCATTCCTCATGTGCACTGCTTGCGTGCTTGGCAGGTGTTCGGAGCTGCAGCGGGCTGGGAGCCCCATATTCTGCGGCTACTACCCAAAAATAAGGGCCTACTGTGAAACGCCCTCGCGGGACTTTCCCATGTTTTGGTCTTTTTAAGTCTTTTCCTAGCTCTATCAGATATGGTGAGGTTCCAAACCCCGCACTCCAGTCCTCCGACGTCGTCCGCCATGATGTGTGAATATTTGCGCCAGCAAAACGCCTGCTGTGCGTCTGTATGTTAGGGCCCGATGCAGTAAACCAATGCCGCATTGTCCGGGCCTGCCCCGGGCCCTGAGGGCCGTGGGCCGTGTCGTGCATGGACTCCTACGAGTAGACCATGGTCTGCTCCTCGTCAGCCGACTCGATGTCCACAAGCTCCTCGATGAGCTTGCCGCTGCCCTTGCCGTGGCCGCTCGTGTTGTGCACAAAACTCAAGAAGCAGTTCCAGCCGATGGACCAGAAATTGGACACCACGATGCGGAGATGGATCGGCACGCAGAACAAGTTGAAAAGCTGCAACGGCGTCCACACGGTCCAGTTGGCCTTCAACACGCCCCACCAGTTGTTGCGCAACTTCTCGCTGGCTACGGCCAACGGGTCCAGGTGGAAGGCCAACGCGCTCATGACCGTGTTGTACATGGGGATCCAGATCAAGCCCGGCATGAGCAACGCGTCTAGTGTGAGCCTGAAAAGCGTGTCATGGATGTGCATGGAGTAGGGCTTCATTTTGGCCCGCTTGGCCGCGGAAAGAAACGGGCTCATGATGTACGGAAGCGTTTTGGTGTGCCATTTCACCGACACAGGCCCGAAGAAAAAGCACCCGTAGACCATGGCCCGGTACGTCCTGTCCAGGTGGTATTCTGTGGGGTTTTCGAAATTGTCGTCGATGTGGTGGGGGAAAAGGTACTGGGCTAGCACGTCGCCGGCACCAAAAAACACGCCACTCCCGATCATGTTGGTCTTGTAGGGGTGGCTTTTGAGCAAGCAGTTGTAGAATTTGAACGGGCCCGTCATGGTGGAAGAAGCGTCGGGAACACGAAAAAGCAGCGGGCAGATTTTGATCCGAGCACAGGGGGGTGTTTTTTTCTGCTGGGCTTGTATTCTTTTGTACTCCAGCCCAACACGTCAAGCAGGAGGAAGCGATCTTCGGACACTAAGATCCGGGCTCGTCTCACTAATTTGGAGCGTTGGGTGCGCAGGCATCGACCGACCGGATACCGGATACGGCGTGCGTGAGATTAGGTGGCCCGGCCCTGCCCCAGGAATAGAAGGATGGAGGAAAGAAGAAAAGAGAAAAGAAGAAGATAACAGAAAAAACAGAAAAAACAGAAAAAACAAAAAGGAAGAACCTAAATGTGGCGGGCCGCGTCCATTTTGAAAAGCTGTTTTGCGGAGGTGCAATTCGGCAGAGTCTGCCAAAACTGGTCTGGCGGTGCAATCTGGAGCGTACCCTCGGATATCGTTCTGCTGGAGTAATGGAGGCCCGGCTTGAAAGTGCTCGTTTTCCGCAGCGCCGTCCTGCAGAAACCCGGCACGCATGCCGCTACCGCCGAAAGCCTTGCGCTTGTATCTAGGGATTGCCTCAAGAACGGACACATTTTCCGGGCCACGAGAAAGAATTACGGCCAGTTGAAAAAAAGAGAAGCTAAAGCAAAACGACGATGAGGCCGCAGGCGCTGTTTCAGCGGTAAAACAACGCAATTCCGGCTGACGGTGCAGGACATATGCGCACCGTGCCCCGAGTCGACAAATTATCTTTTGGCACGTCTTTCGGCGCCGGCTCGCGGTAAGTTGCCATGTTGCCAAACAAGGAAACGGGGCGCGGGTGATGCGCACCCGTGCACCATGGCGGGAACGTTGGCACGTGACCCGCACACATGGCACGTGACTCGCATGCATACCACGTGACCACGGTCACGCTCGGAGAATGGCCACGTGCTTTTCTGCACGTGTCAATCAGTCACGTGAGCAGAACACACGTGACGGCTTACACGTGCGCGGGCGCCCCCCCTGGCGTTGAGAGCCCCGCCCGTCTATCCCTCGGCCAGTCGTCACCTTCACGGTTCCAAATGGGTTTCAGCCGTTTGCGCCATTTTTCGAGCAGACGCCCCGGATTTTGTCATGGTGAAACACACGGCGTTTCCCGGACCCCTCATTCTCACCATGCGGCCGAAATGTGCTGCACTAGCCGATGGCTTTGGTCCCGTGGGATATAGGGGTAGATATTCCCTTATCAGGATTTGTCGCTCCGCCTTTTCGCCAACGCCGGCGAATTACCGCGGCCCGGATTGCACATACGAGCCGCAGGACTGCAGGCAGCACGCAAGTAGAACCTTCTTTGCTTGATGCCCGGGTTGTGGCCGCGGTGGTTCTGGCTGTTGTGGCCGCAGCGTGAAGTGCCGAGCGTCAATACGAAGCGTATGCGTTGCGCTTTGCGCTACAGGCCTGCAATTGTGGAAACCCCACTGTTTTGGGCCAAAGCTTCTCACATTCAGTGCGCTTTGTGTTTTGCCTATTTCGCAGGGTGGCTGGCTGCACGGGCCGCGGCCTGCACACAAGGGCTTCCGGCGCTCACCCAATTTCTCGCCCAGGGCCGTCGACTGGGGCATAATTGTCTCCGGAATCTGCTCGACTTCTTTTCCTTTTTCTTTTTTTCTTTTTGTTCCACACATTTCCCGGTCGAAACCTACTTTACACTATGCACAGAACTTACTCCATGAGATCCCAGAGGGCCCCAACGGCTGCCCAGATGCAAGCCCCCCCTCCTCCCACCTCGTCCACCAAGTCCAAGTTTTTTGGTAAGGGTTCTCTTTCCCACTCCATCAGAAAATCTGCCGGCGGCGCCTTTGGCCCTGAGTTGGCCCGGAAATTGGCCCAATTGGTCAAGATGGAGAAGAACTTGATGAGATCCATCGAGATCACCGCCAGCGAGAGAAAGGAGGTGGCCAAGCAATTGTCCATTTGGGGCGAGGGCAACGACGACGACATTTCCGACATCACCGACAAGTTGGGTGTTTTGATCTACGAGATCGGAGAGTTGGAGGACCAGTTCATCGACAGGTACGACCAGTACAGAATCACGTTGAAGTCCATCAGAGACATCGAGGGCTCCGTGCAGCCTTCCAGAGAGAGAAAACAAAAAATCACCGACCAGATTGCCTACTTGAAGTACAAGGACCCTCAATCGCCCAAGATCAACGTGTTGGAGCAGGAGTTGGTCAGAGCCGAGGCCGAGTCCTTGGTTGCCGAGGCCCAGTTGTCCAACATCACCCGCGAGAAGTTGAAGATTGCCTTCAACTACCAGTTCGACTCTGTGCGTGAGCACGCCGAGAAGATCGCGTTGATTGCCGGCTACGGCAAGGCCTTGTTGGAATTGTTGGACGAGTCTCCTGTTACTCCTGGTGAGACCAGAGCCGCGTACGACGGATACGAGGCGTCCAAGCAGATCATCATCGATGCCGAGAACGCCTTGGCGTCGTGGACTTTCGACTCTGCTGTCGTGAAGCCTACTTTGTCTTTTGCCGCCCACGAGGAGGAGGAGGACTACGACGAGGAGGACTTGGCCGACGAGGCTGAGCACTTGAAGATCACCGAGGACCAGTGGGCCGAGGAGAACAAGGTTGCAGCCTAAGCAGAGTAGAGAAGATAAAACGAACTTCGAACGTATAGCCGATATTTCCTTTTTGTATCAGTATTAGAATTGTTCCACGGCTACAACCATGCGCCAGACTGTAGGGCCCGCTGCGGGGAATTGCTTTTGCTGCTCCAAAGCAGCAAATCCGTCTCACTGCGTGTCGTGCGCGCGGCGGCGCCTGGACTTGCACAAAGCCGGCGTTGCTGCGCGGGACAGGCCACTGGAACGCGAGCCGGCCCTCTGTGCAGGCCGCCATTCGCGCTTTGCGAAGGGAAAACAAACAACAGCCTGGAGCCAGGCTTTGCACCTGTCTAAGCGTGATACCATCAAACCTGTCATTTTCTACCCCCGGACTCGTCGTCTGTTGAACACTCGCTTATTAAACCATAGCTATCATTCGCCCACGTCGTTCTGCCGCCTGCTTGCGCTCTTTTTCCCGCAGTTCTCTTTTCGTCTCACAGCTAGTTCAGAGCGATCCAAACATCGGGCGTTCGTTGGTGCATATCTCATCCAGCGTCTCCCGCCCACGACGCCTGAGCGACCAAAAACACAAAAAAGTGTCGGCTGGCGAACCTGCTTTTCTTTCAAAAGTCCAGACTTTGTCCCGACAGGCTGGTGAAATTTTGCTGCCATTTTCTGGTGTGCCTAGGTCAGTTGCCGCGGCCACGCACACGTTTTTTTACACGTCTGGAAGTCCCATTCCGACTTTCAGTCTCTGGCCCCAAAAGTGCTTTGAGCACAAGTGCTAGCCCCGGTTTTTTTCCCGAGGACCCCCGGATCGTCCGAGCCCCAGCGCAGCGCCTTTCTGGCCCAGTGTGGACTTTTGCTCCGGTTGCCTTCAGACCACTGGAAGGCGTCTTTAGAGTTGGTTCCAGGTCGGTTCCCGTCTTGAATCCAGAGGCGTTTTTGAGCCTTGCGGCAGTTGCGGTCCCAGTTCCGACCGCCGCTTTCACTGCGAGTCCCAGCTCACTGCGGAAAAGTTTCTGAGTCCAGTCAGGGGTTTCTTTTTATCCGGTTAAGGGTGTATTTTCTGTGTCCAGCTACGGTTTCTTTTCATCCGGTTAAGGGTGGATTTTCTGTGTCCAGCTACGGTTTATTTTCACTCAATTAAGGGTGGATTTTCTGTGTTCAGTTACAGTTTATTTTCACTCAGTTAAGGGTGGATTCTCTGTGTTCAGTTACAGTTTATTTTCACTCAGTTAAGGGTGGATTCTCTGTGTCCAGCTACGGTTTATTTTC
>NW_017387731.1:3448356-3450696 GCF_001664035.1 Metschnikowia bicuspidata var. bicuspidata NRRL YB-4993 | reverse complement strand
ACAGTTTATTTTCACTCAGTTAAGGGTGGATTCTCTGTGTTCAGTTACAGTTTATTTTCATCCAGTTAAGGGTGGATTCTCTGTGTCCAGTTACAGTTTATTTTCATCCAGTTAAGGGTGGATTCTCTGTGTCCAGCTACGGTTTATTTTCACTCAGTTAAGGGTGGATTCTCTGTGTCCAGTTACAGTTTATTTTCATCCAGTTAAGGGTGGATTCTCTGTGTCCAGCTACGGTTTATTTTCATCCAGCTACGGGTCCATTTTCTGTGTCCCGTTCCAGGCCCATACTCACCCAGCTCCAGGCCCACCATCGCAGGCCCAAGGCTTCCGCCATGTCGTCGCCCTCCAGACACGTGATCGACCCGTTGATCTGCTCGTACTCGGAAACCGCCGAGAGGCGCCCGCCAACGACGTTCTCGGTGTCCGCAAACAACGCCCATGCGCCCGGCGGCAAGCCGCTAGCCACGCAGCCCAGCGCGCCCAGCTCGTCGTGGACGCCGCTCGTGTCGCGGACCTTCAACAGCGAGTTTGGGTCTCTAAACTCCACGCCCAGCTCCAAGCTTTTCACGTCCATATGCAAGCAGGGCGGGCCCGGGCAGCCACAGCAGCAGCCAGACACCGACTTCGGCCTCAACTTGACCCCGTTCCTCACGCACAACATGAACCTCTTGGCCAACCCTCACAGTGCAGGAAACTTGGCGGTGGCCGGGACCTTCACGCCCTACTACGACAAAACCATGCACATGGCGGACTTCTTCATGGACTCGCCCATCCGCCAGACGCCGGGCAAGCCCGGCACCGTCACGCCGTCGCGCTTTGACTTGGCCGACGACCCGCCGCGTCTCCACGGCGCGCTTTCCGTGAAAAGACCAAGACCGGCCGCGTCCCACCAGCCCAAGCGCCCGGTCGCCCAGCTCGACACGCCGGCCCGCCACGCGGCCAAGAAACCCGCCGTCCCGCCCAGGCCGTACGACGGCGCGGACTCTGCCACGCCGCTGAAACGAAACGTGTTGCGGCCCGCGCCCGCCGCGGCGTTGAACAAAACGCCGCTCAAGCCCGGCAAGAGCCTGTTCCTCACGCCGGCGCCGGCCTGCGCGGTGTCGTCGCCGTCCACCGTGATCATGTCCAGCGCCGTCAAGACGCCTGCGCCGGCGCACACAGGCAAGCCCGTGCCCCCGCCCAGCCCGACGCCCCTCAAGGACACGCGGCCCGGCGCCGCGCCCGTCATGGGCATTTTCTCCGAGCGCAGGCCCGCGGCGCGCCGGCCGGCGGAGGCCGCGCCTGGCGAAAGACGGCCGGGCAAGAAGCCGGGCGCCTCTGGCAAGTTCCAGATCGTGTTCACCGACGTGCACACGTTGATGAACAGCAAGAAGAAGAAGAAGAAGGGCGCCAGCGGGGCGGCCAAGGACAGCCGGCCAGAGAGGAAGAAGGGCCGGGTGCAGGCGCGGCCGCCGGGTGCTGGCGGTGGCAGCGTCGGCCTGGACCCGGCGTGCGGGCCGCTGTTCCAGGGCGCCTCGTCGTTCTCCATGCCGCAGGACTACAACACGTCGATGGGCAGCTCCAGGGACTTGAGCATGATGCACCACTCCACGGCGAGCAGCGGCGCCGGCAACATGAGCGGCGCGGACCACGCGTCGTTCGACTTGATGCACGGCGGCTTGGTCTCGACGCCCAACGGGAAGTATCTTTTGGACACCCTGTTCGAGAGGCCGTCGCCGGGCGTGGTGCACGCCATGTCGGCGCAGCGGCTCGTGGACATGCCCCTGGGCGACGCCCTGGATAAGCAGCAGCAGCAGCAGGCGGAGATGCACGGCACACGCGAGTTCATGCCGCCCCCCAAGGCGTTTTCTCTTCAGCAGGCGGCACAGGCGGCACAGGCGGCACAGGCGGCACAGCGCCAAGACAAAGCCCAGTACGAGGCCCACGCACATGCTCCGCAGTTTGCGCCCCTGCATCACCGCCCGCAACAGGCGTCCTTGGGCATGAACGTGCTCATGAGCACCCCGCAGCACCAGAGCGTCATGCATGGCACCATGGCCGCGTACGCACTCGAGGAGCCGTCGCCCTCCGAGAAGGAGTCCATGCGCTTCCTCTACGACCAGTTGCATGTGCACCCGCCCGCCAAGTCGCCCCGCCAGCCACTTGCTTTTGCTGGCGACAGTCCCGTGGGCACGGGCAAGGGGAGCCCGGCCACGGGCCCCGCGAGGAAGCACGCGAAGCAGAGGCCGAGGCCGAAGAAACGCTAGTGTTTGATGTTTATGTACAGGGACTCGATTTCATTTAATACAGGGACTCGATTTCATTTAATACAGGGACTCGATTTCATTTAATACAGGGACT
>NW_017387731.1:3431575-3447579 GCF_001664035.1 Metschnikowia bicuspidata var. bicuspidata NRRL YB-4993 | reverse complement strand
GGGACTCGATTTCATTTAATACAGGGACTTGATTTCATTTAATACAGGGACTCGATTTCATTTAATACAGGGACTCGATTTCATTTAATACAGGGACTCGATTTCATTTATTACAGGGACTCGATTTCATTTAATACAGGGACTCGATTCTATTTAATACAGGGACTCGATTCTATTTAATACAGGGACCCAAGAAACGAAACGCCCGCCTATGCGTTTGGCGGCAAAAGCAACGCAGAGATCACGCCCGGTCTCTCGGTGGCGAGCAAGTCGTAGATCCTTGCCGCGTGCCTCAGTTCGCCCAACTCTAGCTGGATGCCCAAGCCAGACAAGAACTGCCTGTTTTTTTCCAGGAGCATACGAGACTTCTTGCCAAGCCCCACAACCAAGATCTCGGGCTTGGGATGCACTTTGCAGAATAAGCTGAGAATAAGCTCCTCGCTGAACTCCACGATGAACCCGTTCACCATCTTGTATCCGCCGTTGGAAAAATTGACCTCGAAGCTCTCAGACTCCAAGAGCAAGGCGCCTATTACATCGCCTTTTTCGCTGGGGGACGTGATGAGCATGTTGTTCGCCAAGTGGAACCCGTTGGGTTTGACTGACTCGATGTAGTTGATCGGCTTCTGTGAGTACATGAGAATGTCGTTTTTCTTGATGAGATCAACCGGGTTTCCCACGGCCTCCAGCTTATTGCCTGGAGCCATCATGTGCTTGCCCTGGTTTATGGTTTTGCCCCCGCCGAATAGATCATTATGGGCCCTGGAAATGGAGAAGAGCCTCTTTGGAACATTGCGTTTTATTAGACTGCTAAGCATCATGCAGATCAGTAGACTATGCAGATCGTTGGTTATGCAGATGGCTCTTTATTTGAAGTGACAGACGAGAGGTGCCTGGTGAGTGTGGCCCTGCAAGTCGCGCGGACGCACGGTTCTGCGAGGGGACGCGAGATGCGAATCCACCTCGTGAGTGAGTCCGCGTTGAATTACTGAAGAGGGAAAAACCATCTTCCATTGCCATATGTAGAGAAGGAAAAGCGCGTCGGCCCATACACCTGCACTCCAGGTCTATGCTTTACCAAGCTGCTCTTTTTCCTTCGCTAGCTTCTCGCGTATTGATGCTTTGCACTTCTCCCACAACTCGGTGGTTTCTCGCCCGGACTCAGACAGGTGGCTCAGCAACACACCCGAGCCCATGCGTTTATTCTCAGAGTTGGTGCATGAAATGGGCGGGGAGGTCACGGGATTGTATATTTCGTTGGCCCTGAAACTTGAGATCGAGGGCCGCGCCTGAAGCTGTTTGCGAGGGCTCACGTCGGGATTTCCGGAACTGATATCCCCCATCAGCTTTTTGGGACTGCCGCTCAAGCTGGCCATCGATTTCTTGGGGCTTAGTGAAGGTCTCAGGGGAGAGCTGGCTGCATTTGGAAGCTGCAGAAAGGATTTTGCGGGGCGTAAGGCACGAGGCTGGTCGGCGACTGCGGCTTTTTTTGGAGAGCTCAGAGGCGTTTCGGAGTCTTTTGGGTTGACATACTGCTGGTAGATTCGAACTAGCTGCACAAGAAAGGCCAACTGCTTCAAGTATTCATGCACAATGTCGGCCTTCGTTGCCTCACTCAACTCGACCATCTTGATATCTGCACCACAAAACTTGGCGATTGCCTTCTCTGCAGTTTGGAGTCTGGACATGAGGGAAACATAGGAGTGATGCTCGTAGTATAACAAAGACTGGGCAAGGTCCAATGCCAAATCACGCGTGGAAGTACTGGTTTTGACCGGCAAAATAGAGAATGCAAAGCTGTGAGTGGACCGCTCCTTGTAGTCCAGGAAAACGGGCAAAGCGTTTTCTTCAAAAGCGGCGTTTGAAGAATTCAGCGACATGGCGGGGTATTCCGAAAGAATACATAGGGCCCGAAACTTGTTTTTCGGCCAGTCGATCAAGACCCGGTGCTCGTCCTCGACTAGGACTTTCTGGAATCCGCTCAAGTTATACGCTTTATCTAGTTTCTTGATTTCGGCCTCGTGAGAAATCAGCAGCTGGTCCCACAGTTTTCCGTCGGTGTACTTGAGTGTTTCTCCCAGAGAAAACGAAGCTAGGCGATTCACACGTAGTCTTTTGAAAAGATAGAGCAAAGAGCGCACTTGTAGATCGACGGCGTCTCGGCCAGAGCCCCGACGAAAAGTCGGAATATTTTCAGACGCTGCACCAGTCCCAAGGGCCAAAAAATCGAGGAGTCCCATGGCTTGGGTGTGTAAAGATAGGTCTCAGTGGTGCTTTCTTGAGACAGTAGATAGAATGAATCAAGAGTCCACAATGGATCCAGATGAAATTATTGAGAAGCTCCCTTTCTTGAAATGTAACCCGGCACAGTTGAGGGCATACAAGGCGTTGCTGGTGTCTTCTGTTGTTGTTTCTATTTTGATGGACGCGCCCCAGTTACTGATTCGCGTTTCGAGCCAAAGGCACGAGTGCTTGATCTGGCGCAGGCTCCACCGCGCCACACCACATTGCCTTGCGTTGCCTTACATTGCAGTGCGCACATTGACGAGTGTTGCCGCTTTCAGAGAACGCGACATCAAGACAACAACTGAACAAATGTCGACCCAATCCGGTATCAAGGCAAGTAGCGAACTCATAGACCTCGCCAATGGCTCCCAGTCGGCTGCATTGGTGATCACGCTTTCTCAAGACTCCACGCAATTGGTGGTGGACGAGTCATTCGAGAGTCCCTCCAACACCCAAATCAACTGTGTGTTGGATGCTCTTAAAGACCACTTCTCTGCGGAATTTCCAGAGCCCAAATTTGCAATCATTTCTCCGAATGCCTCGCATGAAGGCTATTTTGTCAGCTTCATTCCGGACCTGGCTCCGATCAGACAGAAAATGCTCTTTGCGTCCACCAAGAACACCTTGCTTCAGCAATTAGGTACGAAGTTCTCGAAGAAGAATACTGTTGAGTTCTCGGAGTTAAGAGAATTGGACCACGAGGAGTTCGGACGTGCCGTTCTGGAGCCAGACCAGAGTTCCACTTTGACGGCCAAGGAAAGGGACTTGCAGACCCTCGACTCTTTGCAGAACTTGACCCTTTCACATTCATCTGCCAGCGCATATAAGAGGGAGCTTCCGTCCATGGATACGCAGAAAGAAACCTCGTTGTTTTTCAAGATCGAGCTGGACCTCGACTGCCTTCTTCGCTCGGACCTATACTCCAAGTTGGTGGTGATGAACATCGACACAGACGCGGAAACTTTGAGCCTTAGTGCAGAAGTCTCCGGAGTTACAGTCAACAATTTAGTGGATGCCATTTCTCTGAGTGTGGCCGAGGGTCTGCAATCCAGCCCAGCATACGTGTTGTACGGCTACGAACAGGGGAAATTGGCATTTATTTACGCGTGTCCTTCGGGATGTAAGGTGAAGTCCCGGATCATGTATGCCGCCAACAAGCAAGGGTTGCTTTCCCATTTGAAGAATGATTATTTGCCCGATCAGGAAATCGTGGAGACGATGGAAGTGGGCGACTTCGACGAAATTGATACTCTTGCGCTTGAGAAAAAGGATGTGACGGACACACCCGTGACTGGCGACTCGAGGATGAAGTTTTCCAAGCCTAGGGGGCCCAGGAGAAGATGAATTCAGAACTGTCTCTGAAACATGATATCCTCGCTGTTTTGGTGGAAGGATGGCGTGTTGTCGCTATTAAAACGGCCAAGCTCATAGCTGTGAAACCGACTAAGCGAATATATGCTTTGCAGTAATTGTCGTAAGGGCCGAATAGCCGCAAAAGTGTCTTTTTGATTCTTGGACTTTAGAACCCATCCTCTGTGCTTGTCCGTAAAAAGGGCCCCTCCTTTCACAAACCCAAAAGCGACCATAAGTACATGGATACGTGTGCAATGCTACCGATATACATTCATCTGGATTATCTTCTTGTTCTACAGAAAGCATTGATTAATTGACCAAAAGTTGTTGGCCACAGAAGGCATTTGAATAGTTTGGAGGTAGGTAGCAGCAGAACGATTCGGCCACTGGAGTATCAGTCGACTCTCCGACAGCAGAAAATGGAGGAATACATGCGAACGTCCTTTTGTACAGCTGGCTGATCACGAGAATAAAGACATTTTTGGCCCGCTGGGGTGTCTAGCTTTGGCGTGAATATAAACTGACCCGTAGGTGGGAATGGAACATTTCAATCAGTCGTATGTTCTTTTTAGAAGCCATGGCATAGTAAGAGCTAGCGGAAGAGCATTGTGCTATTCCCAAACGAAGCAGCATTGATGCAGATCTGCATTAATACAAATTTGTTGAATTACAGAAACATCAAAAGGACTCACACTCCAAAAGAGAAGCTTTACAATATAGAAACATTATCAGTACGGAAACGTTACCGAAACAGTAACATAACCAAGACAAACATGAATACAAATTAAAGTTCATTAATACAGAAGTAGTACCAATACATCAGTCAGCAGTACCAGTACAGCAGTACCAGTACAGCAGTACCAATACGGCAGTACCAATACGGCAGTACCAATACAGCAGTACCAATACAGCAGTACCAATACAGAAACACTACTACAAGCGCCAGGACGCAACCACATCACCAATACAGAAGCTTCACATTATAGGATCTTCCTTAGAACCCCCAACAATACAGAAAGTTCCATCAGAATATCCCTCGACTGCAACACCTGCCTTAATAAACCCTCACTCTTTCCGAGACACGAGGGAGACGTTGTCGTGGGTCCAGCCCTCGACGTGAGCATCCACCAAGCGCTTGAGTTTGCCATGCTCACCCTGGAATAGCTCCACGTAGATCTGCGGGCCCTGCGACGTGCACAAGGACGAGATATGGGAGTAGATTTGCCGGGAAAGGCTTCTGTTGATACGCACGTATTCATCCTCGGTGGAGATGCGCCTTGTTCCCTGTCCCCGATAAAGCGGACGGAGAATATTCCTCACGTGAGTCTGCACCATCAGCTTTTCAAGGAGCGTCAAGGGCCGAGGACCAGGGTCCGTGCCCCATCGCTTGGCTTCAGGGCTTGCCGAAGAAACGACCGGGCTGTTCGGCCCGCGAGGGCTTTTTGATGAATCGCTGTGATTTTGCAGGAGCGGCCTGGGGTCATTGGATGGGGGGCTGGAAGACTGCTGTGGCGGGGTGTTGGCGGTGGGGAATCTGGGCGGAAGCCCCGTGATCAGGCGTGCCTTGATTTGGGTCATGAGCAGGGCAATCCGGCTGTGGCTTGGGCGAGAAGCATTGTCCAGGGCGCCGGGGGGATCTGGTTCTGTGCTTGAATATGGGAGTGTATCTCGATTTTGATCGGGAGATGGATCTGGAGATGGGCCCGGAGATGGGGCCAGAGCTGGACCCGGAGTTACACCCAAAGTTGGACCTGGATTTGAATCTAGAGATGCACCCGGACATAAACCCACAGTTGCACCCAGAGATGCACCCAAAGTTAGACCTGGATTTAGATCCAGAGGTTCACCCAAATTTGCACCCAAATTTGCACCCAAATTTGCACCCAAATTTGCACCCAAATTGGCACCCAAATTGGCACCCAAATTGGCACCCAAATTGGCACCCAAATTGGCACCGGTCCCCCCTGAACCCCCGGAGTCGCCACGAGCGCCCGGCAAGCGTGGCCGGCGGCGCTTTCGCCGGGTGCTGGGCCCTGCAACCACGCTTTCCACACCGCCGCCCATGTTCCCGCAGCGGGCGTCTTCGAGAACGGCCCACGCCGACCTCTCCTCGGGCGTCAAGGTCTGGAGCTCGCGTGCCTGGCGCCGGAGCAAAACACCGCCGTTCCAGGCGGCCCGCATCCGCCCCGGCCCGGCGTATGCTGGCCGCGGCCCGGGGTCCGTGTTCCCGTCTTCCCAGGGGCCTCGGTCCGGCCCCGATCCGGCGGAATCCGGCCCCAGCGCCTCGGAGAGCAAACGCCGGCCGCGCCGGGCGGAACTGGTCTCTCTGGCGACCGCAGGCGGCGGCCGGCGAGGCCCGGAATGCGGCCATCCAGAAACAGGCCCGGGCCGGGCCGTGGCGGGCCGGGCGTACCCGGGGATTTCCTGGCGGCAGTCGCAAAACGGACAGAACCACGAGCCGCCGGCCCCGAGGCCCAAGCACGGCGCGTGGAAGTGGCCGCCGCAGCCTATGCACGAAAGCATGGCGTGCCGGGCCTGCGAATATTGGGCACTGGAACAGATGAGGCAGACGCCGTTCTGCGGCAGCACGGCGTCGTCGCGGGCATCGCGCGATGCCCCGGCGGCCGCGCCATACACCGGCGGCGGAATCACGAACTCGGCCGGGATGTGGTCGATGGCATCGGAGGCCAAAAGCTTATCTTTGAACGCGATGCGCTTGATGACGCGGGCGGGCGCTGCGGGCGCCACAAACTCGATTTCGTAGAACGGCTTGCGGCACGTCGGGCACCGGTTCAGGAGCTGCAGCCACTGCATGACGCAGGGCTGGTGGTACGCGTGCAAGCAGCCCAGAATCCGGCCCACAATGGACGATGGGCTCATCGCATCGAGGCATATGGGGCACTCCATTGGGCAGCGGGCAACGGGGCCGGGCGGGGCTGTGGGCTGTGTTTGTGTTTGTTTTTTTGGGAAAATTGGTCCCAGGGGCCTGCGGGCTGGAACGCTTGAAATGGGCCAGATGGGGTGAAAGACCGTGTAGCCAGGCCCGTATATATGCCTGGTCCATCGAGCCGCATCGACCCTCATCGAGCCGCATCGAGCCGCATCGAGCCGCATCTAGCACGCCACCTACGCCACCGAAAAGAGCAAGAAAAATGACCGAAAAAAGGGGGATGAGAACGCAGGCCCGCCCCGTGCCGCCGGACGCCGCCACAGCCCGCCCGGCCGCCGGGGGCGCCGCCTGGACGGGCGCCCCGGGCCGGTCACGTGCCGGTCACGTGACCCCATCTCGACATCTCGGCTCGTGGCCGTTTCCCCCAGACCGCCGCCCCAGATCCCACCCATCGCCCCTGCCTCGAGCCCAAATCCATGTCTCGGCACCAGTTCGACCTCGTCCAGTGCATGAAGCGGCCCGGCACGCACTTCGGCTTCTTGTGCCTGCAGTGTGACGGCAAATGTCCCATCTGCGACTCGCTCGTCAAGCCTTCGGCAAAAGCCCAGGTCTGTGACGGCTGTTCTTTTGGCCATTTGGCCCTGCGGTGCATTCTCTGCGGAAACCACTTTGGCGAAGGCCCGGACAGGGGCTCGCCCGCCTACTATTGCCACGAATGCGTTGTCCAGGAGAAGCACCGCGACGGGTGCCCTCGGATCGTCAATGTGGGCAGTTCCAAGGCCGACCAGCGACTCAACAAAAAAACAAAAGCATTGACGTGACGATGCGGAAACACGCGTGGAAGCTGAGGGGGGAGCAAAGCTCTGGCCCAAGTGGGCGGTTTTCTGGCGCGTGTGCCGATGCTCGTAGTCGTCTCAGCCCTTATCTGATTGAGGCTCGATGCTTGATATAGTTTGCGGCATGATTGGGGCATGCCTGTTGGTATTTACTGGATTTTTATGCGGGAGGCTGGACCGATACTTGTGCCTGGAGGTCCACGGGAGCCGGACAGCCGTCGTACATCGGCGTGTTTAGTGTAGTGGCCAAGTCCACGGACCTGCCGGTTTCTTACCCTCGATGCCTCGGTTGAAAGTGAATGCAGATTCTCCACGAGTCCGGGGTGTCGGTATACAGAGCGGTATGTATGTTTGTCTTGCAGATGCGGGAAGAAGTATTTTTCAGCTGAACGAATGCTAATTGTTTGTGCGGCTGGAGAGGACGTCTTATCGGGCCGGAGCGACGATGCAGATGTCCTTACATTGAATGGTCTAGAGAACCTCTGGCCGTAGTGAGTAGTCGAGAACAGTTCTGGGTGGTGCCGTATACTGCTGGTTGAATGGGAGATCCTGATGGTTGAATGGGAAATATTTTGGTAAAATGAGAAATACTGCTAGTTGAGTGACAAATACTTTTAGTTGAACGAAAATTACTTGCTGGATGCCAAATCTTGCTGGATGCCAATTCTCGTGGAAAAACTGCGGGTTGACTGAGAAATACTGCTAGTTGAGAGACAATTATTGCTAGCTGAATGACAATATTGCTGGAATGAGAAATACTGCTAGTTGAATGACACATACTTCTAGTTGAATGAAAATGACTTGCTGGATGCCGAATACTCGACGATGCCAAATACTTGAGGATGCCAAATACTTGCCCAGGCACAAAACTTGCTGGACCAAGATCATATGCCTCGTGAGGTCAAGGATCCCCGCTTCTTCCAACCTTGTCCCTTCTCGCATGGAATCGCCCCAGATTATACATACTATTCTCGCCGCATACCCCAGCTCTCGGCCGCGCCTCACTCTACACGAAGCTCACCACCGTCGTCACAATCAAGTTCCTACCATTAGAATAAATACCTCACCGCAGAAACACGTGCTGCCCACAGTGCTCCTCGGCTCCCGCCAGATACTCACGGGCCGGCGTGCCTCTCGATGCCCGTGTCCACGATGCCCTTAATCCCGTCTTTCCACCGCTGCTCCAAATACCCGTCCACCGGCTGGAACTGCATTTGCTTCGCTTCCCTGGCCAGATTGAGCTCCTCGGTGCGCTCTCGCTTCCGCACAAGCAAGTCTCTCTGCAGACTCTCCACTTGTCTCATGCTCTCACAGGCCTCTTTCTGCGCATGTGCCCTCTCTGCAGAGTGCTCGGCCGCCAACTGCGCATTGCGGTCTCGTAGGACCGAATACAGCAAGGCCGTGTACATCTGGTCATAGCTGAAGTCGTGGTCGGGCCCGAAATCGGTATATCTGTCCATGGAGACACCGCCCGAAACGAACGTCTCCGGCACCAAGCCGTCCGAGTAGTCGAGCTCGAAGCGCTCCATGTCACGCATCAACAAGGACCTGTTTTCGGAAAGCGGGGCCAACTCGCCGAGCCGGGAATGGAGCATGCCTGGCTCTGCCGGCGTTTCGGCGCGGATGAGCTGCTCCACGGCCTGTCTTTCTGTGTCTGTGATGGTTCCATCGATATCTGCTGGTTAGTAGGTGTGTGGATTCAAAAGAGGGTGTACTGTGGTGTACTGTGGTGTACTTTGATGTACTTTGATGTACTTTGATGTACTTTGATGTGCTTTGATGTGCTTTGATTTAGCTTTCATATGTGTTGCGATGTAGCTTCTATGATTTAGTGTGCTTTGATGCAGCTTTTGTATCTTGATACGTTCTGCCGAAAATTGTATTGTATCTTGGGGTTCGGTAGATTGGGGCTCTTCGTCGAGTCTAAGATTATAGTTCAGACCCAGAGGCCGGAGGGCACATGAAAAAGAGCCAAGACCACACTTGCGGCTTCAAGGATTATGTAACATACATGGTAAGTAGTCTAGGGGGTCGGAGTCAAGAGAAAGCATGGTGATGAAGAGAGACGGGCTGGGGGCCCTGGAGCTGATAACGAGACAGGCACGTCACGTGACGCGCCTTGCCCGGCTGGACCCTGGCTTCTGCCGTTGTTTTCGTTTCGGTCCGTTTATGAAAGGGCGTAGCTAGAGGCATATTAATAAAGACCAGCCTTCTTGCAAACGAATGCTTGTAAACATGGATCCAGCGTCGAGATGCAGTTTGCTTAGATATTCGAGTCCTTGAATGAATGCGCATGGTCGAATAATCTACGAGATATCTCAAGTACGGGGCTTCAACAAAGACAACCTTTGGATTGTAATGCTGATAGTATAATATTGCTGCACTCAATGGGAATTCACAGCAATCGCGCTATTGTTTCAGCAAACAATGCATGATTATACACATTCAAAATAAAGGTAATGTCTGCGACAAATACGACTGAGTTGTGCGAAGTATTAAAAAAAAGGAGGAAACCTGAATATATAGGTTTTCGAGAATTCAACATGAATTATAAAAACAATTTATATATCTGATATAGTTGGCTAGACGGAACAAGATCGAAAAAATCAAGTTTAGCTTACACGATTACTTTATCATATCTCATCTATTGTAATGAGTAATATTGAGAAATTATACATGGTTAGTAGATACCGACACCTTGATTCAATGACAACAGCCGAGAATGGCTGTGCCAGTTGCCAAGGCCCAGGTCTAACATATGCTTTCGAAATTTGCAGCGTGGTTTAGTGTAAATAGAAATACGAGGTTTTTGTTCATCGCCTAGTAAATCTCAGCAGATCATCTGATTAGTGCATTCTCGAACCGGTGGACCCAACTCAAACGAACGCCGCAACAAAACACTTTCGTCATCTATTCGAGCGACTAGAAGACCCAAAAAGCGACCAATCCGTCGAGGCCCTCCATGCCTTCTTCGTGCTGGCAAGGAACGAGCCGGCCCTACTTTGTCGACCGTCTGGTTTATTCTGTAGGTCCACCTGTCGAAACGTAATTATAAAATTAAACAAATAGCCTGACCGTTTCTAAGTGCTCAGCCAGAAGCCAAAAGGCCCATTCTTCGGCCGGGCATCTGTATACAGATTTAGTTCGACGTGGTTGATTCCGGGAAGTCTCCTGTAGCAGACGCTCCAACCCAGAGGGTAGAGGCAGCTTATGGTGTGTATTTTCTGGAACTCGCATCGTCTTCCATAAATGTCTTGAAGATTGCGGCAACGGACGAGCTTTGTTTATGAAGGTCCACAACGACGTGGCCGGGGCCAACATTTCATGTACGGATGGGATTGGCAAACCGAGGCTCTTATCTTCAGTGAGCCGGGGACGGCATGTCCGTATGTGGTTTTGGTGAGCTCCCCAAAAAGTCCCGGCTTTTAATTGCTGAAGATAGAGGCTTCGAAGCCCAGAAATTCCGGCCTATAGATCCAAAAAGTCCCGGCTTCCAACATCCGAAGAAAAGAGACTCTATAATCCATAATACGGCGCTGGGATCTGCAAAATACAGACTGTAGATCCAAAAGCCCCTTCCAACATCCGAGGATAAGAGACTCTATAATCCGGAAAACACGGCACTGGGACCTGCAAATTAAGCCTGTATCTCCAACAGCCCCTTCCAACGTCCGAAGAACAGAGACTCGAATACCCCGAACCTACGACGCTCTACTACAACCTACAACTCTCTCAACATGTGCAATATTCCATTAGAAAATAAGGGGAAGCCACGAATCTACTTCTCCAAGACGTCGGCGTCGTACTTCTGCTTGAACCAGACAATGGACTCCTCCTGGTTGGTCTTGTGCGAGTTGCCAATGACACCTCTGGCTCTCTTTCTTCTGGCGACTCTGGCACCGTGTCTGCCCATGACAACGTAGAAGTCCATACCGTAGATACCGATACCTGGGTCGTACTTGATACCCAAGTCAATGTGCTCGTCGATACCGAAACCGAAGTTACCGGTGGCAGAGAAGTTTCTCTTCTTCAACTGGAACTCCTTGACTCTGAGACCTCTCTCCAAGATCTCCTCGGCCTTGGGGCCTCTGATGGTCACGTGCACGGAGATCTTTTCGTTTCTTCTGATACCGAAAGTTCTGACCGTGTATCTGGCTTTGGAGTGGACTGGGGTCTGACCAGACAACTGCTCCAAAACCTTGGAGGCTCTGGTCAATCTGTCACCGGACTCACCGACACAGATGTTCAAGACCAACTTCTCGATACGCAACTCACGCATAGGGTTTTGAGCGGACATTTTGGCTGTATTTGATGGATGAAAGAATGGCGGGGCCAAAGATGAATTTTTTTACCAAGGCCGGGTGGTGCGCGCGATGGGAGCGGACGTGCGGTGCACGCCGGCCGCGTCACGTGCCGCCGCGCCACTAGGGCGCGTGCCCTCTCCGTGTGCAGGACACCGTGCCCCGGCCGGGGGTATTGGCCCGGCACCGAAGCAGTTTGGCGGCGGCATCCCGAATCGCTGGTCGGCCGAGGGCCCGCGGTGGCGCCATTGATGATCTCTTTTATTGTGCCGTATCTACACTACTTGCCGGCTTCACTCGCGTACTGGAGCGGATGCTTGCAACGGAACGGCTCCTGGCCGCGGCGACCCAGCTTCCCCGGCCACGTCAATTGACCACACGAAGCTCTCCGCTGCGCATCGGGATGCCCTCGGCGGCTGGTGGCCAAAAACCCGGCTCGCGGGGCTGGGAAGCGAGAGTGCGGGCCGCGCGCTGCACAGCGCCTCATCCGTCGACATTGTTGAACGACTTCTCGGTCTCTTTGATGTCGTAGAAGATGTCGCCGACGTTGTGGTTGCCGTGGTACACCCACCCGCTCTCGGTCACGTGGTACAAGTTGATGGAGCCTCCCGAGAAGGCGTCTCTGTGCGCAGCGGCCAAGATGGATCTCTTGCCCAAGTACAAGGCGTCCTCGACGGACATGTCCCAGTTGTACTCGGAGTCCAAGACACCGTAGGCGAAGGTCTGGCCCGACCCCACACAGAACATGTCCCCTTTCATTCTGGTACCGTCGGAGTCCACGTAGTAGATTGCAGGGCCCTCCTTCTTCGTGTACCCGCACACCATGGTGCCCATGGACAAGCCCATGCCTTTGTACTGGTAGACCAAGTTGCCCAAGATCTTCAGGGCGGCGGCCACGGAGATGCGCTCCTTCTCACGCAACTCGTGCAAGCGGCACTGCGTGCCCAACCAGGTCTCCCAGTACTGGCAGTCCGCGGCGCCTCCGGCCATTGTGCCCAACAAAAACGGGTTGATTCGGATCACCTTGTTGACGGTCTGCGATGCAACCCAGTTCCCGGCCGTGGCACGCGAATCGACGGCAACCACAATGCCGCCCTGGAAGCGGAACGCCAAGGTCGTGGTGCCGTGCGCAATTTTGATTTTGCAGTCCGGGTTGGCGGCGTGGTCTGTATGGGCCCGCAAGAACTCGGCGGGTTTCAGGATCTGCGGCACTTCGATGCTGGGCGCCAACAGCAATTGCGGCGTCGACGCAGCCAAGTTGGCTGTGCCCGTGCTGTACTCGTTGTGGAGTTGGGACTGCGCCGCGTGTGTATACTGGCTGGCGATGGTGTTCATTTTGTGAGGTGGAATCCGAGATTCAGGCGGCTTTTCTAGGCTGAGCGGGCGTGAGGCTGGGGGTGCGAGGTGTTGCGTCGAAAGGGGGCAGGAATTTCAAGCAGGGCAGCACGGGGAACGAAATGAGGCTGCTTGTTTGTTTGTTGCGGACTCTGGCCAAAAATCGATGGATGTGCTGGGGATGACGCCGGGTAGGATTGTGGATGGAGGGTGCCAGCCGGGGAGTTGAGCGATCGCCACCTCAAGAGCGCGAGGCCCCGGGCACTGTCTGCAGGACACGCTGGGATGAGGCCAGGCGGAATGCCCAGACAGGGCCCAAAATTGGGCGGGCAGCGATGCATCCACCTTGGGCGGTTTGATGGCGGAGAAGCCCTTTTCTTCGTTCGATTTGAGGCGTTTTTTTCAGGTTTCCTGGCCGGGTTGACGGAACAGTGCGCTCAAGGAACATGTCTGCAATGGGTGCGAAATGGGGCTTGCGCGTCCGTGTAGCCACGAGCATTGTGTTTTCATGCTGGACTTCTGGCCACACCGACAATTGTAGGGGGCGACGTGGAAGCATGGTGCCAATGGCAGCATGTGGCGACGATCACGTGGGTACATGCTGGAATTAGTAGGAGGCCGGAGAGATGTTCTGAAGTTCTGGAGACTCCCCGACCGTTCGGAGATGTTCCCGCCATATCTTCGATCCACGAGCCACTCTGAAGTGCAAGAGACGGCGTGAGATTCCGCCAGGAACCACCAAG
Organism: Metschnikowia bicuspidata var. bicuspidata NRRL YB-4993; assembly: GCF_001664035.1. Lineage (NCBI taxonomy): Eukaryota > Fungi > Ascomycota > Pichiomycetes > Serinales > Metschnikowiaceae > Metschnikowia > Metschnikowia bicuspidata. The sequence continues at coordinate 3,433,835 of NW_017387731.1, read as the reverse complement.
TACCTGCGGGTCACCAAAACACCCAGACACCCAAACATCACAAGACCATCGAAACGTCGTGAGATCATTGGACTTGGATGAGATTCTTGGAACTGTAACAAGTCCACAAAACTTGGGCCACTCCAGAAGACTATAGCGCCCATAGATCCAGAAATCCTGAATCTTTGGCGACTGGCACTGTGAAATGGATAAAGCACCGGTACACGGCACCGTGAAATGCATAAAGCAGCGTGAGGTCCACGGCACTGTGAAATGCTTAAAGCACCGGTACACAGCACTGCGAAACCCACAAAGCACCGTGAGATCCACGGCACCGTGAAATGCATAAAGTAGTGTGAGGTCCACAGCACTGTGAAATGCATAAAGGACAGCGAGTTTCAGAGCACCCTGAAATACACAGAACATCGCGTCCACTGGGGCCATCGAGCCAACGTAGAATCATCGACACACCATCTGATGCGCGAAGCGCAGTGAATAATCAAGACACACCACGATCCTCGCAACGCCCTCGACACATGCAGACATCGACCGTCCTCAACACATTGCGGGGCCCTCGAGGCGTCCAGGCGGGGGTCTCCCAACACCGGGACACTGCAGCACACAGGCGCCCCGGCGCGGTCAGCTCCCCCCACTGGAGGCGTCGGGCCGCGGGCTCTTCCTGACGCCGGCGTCCGCGTCCTCGGCGGGCCGCTTGTCGGGCCGAGGCCTACTGGCCGCGGAGTGCAGCGGGCGGGCAAACGTGGCAGGCTTGGAGAAGCTCTGTGGCTTCGAGAGCCCCACGTACGGCGCACGCGGCGGGCCAGGGACCTTGGGGGACGCAGCCGCGGGCGGCGCCGTGCCCCCGGAGGACGGCTTGGGCGGGCCGGAGCCCGCGGACGGCGGCGTGCCGCCGGGCAGCCCGGCCGCCTGCGTCTCCTTGATGGACTTGGTCAAGGCAATGTCCAAGATCTTGCTGACCTGCTGCGGCGCCTTCTCCACCAAGAAGCTCAACGCGTTGTCGCCGCAGCCGGCCTTGGCGCCAATGGTGTTGACCTGCGCGATGGTGGTGGCCAACGCCTTGGTGATGATCTCCGTGGTCACGCCCGTGTTGTACGTGAGGCTGCGCGCCTTGTAGAGCGTGAACAACTCCTTCTGCAAGTAGCCCAAGGACCTCTTGGTGTCGCCGCTCATCGCCGGCGGCGCGGGCGCCAGGGCCAGGCCCGGCACGCGGGCCTTCGCGTGCACAGCGCCCATGGAGCTGGGCGGCTTCCCGAGCTGCCGCACCGCGGTGGGCGCGCCGAGCGACGGCGCCGCCTTGGCGCGGTTCGCCGCGAGCTGGTCCTTGATCGTGGCCTGGAACCGCTCCGCGTCCGGCGGGCGGAAGTCCGCGGGCCGGCGCTGGAAGAACGGCGCGGCCTTGCCGTGGGGCCCGTCGCGCCGCGTGTCGCCGGCGAAGTCCGCCATGCCCCGCGGCCGCTGCAACCCGGCGCCCGCCAGGGGCCCGCCGGGGCCGCCGTACGGGGTGCCCGCCGGGCGCACGCGGAAGTCCGCGGCACGGAGCGCCGCGTCCTTGGCCCGGGCCACGGCAGTCTCCTGCTGGCGGCGGCGCACGCGGTCGCGCTCCGCAAGGTACGCGTGGTCGACGGCGTAGCGCCAGTCGGCCCGCGCGGGCGGCGTGGCCACGGCGACAAACATCCGGTGGAGGCGCACGCTGTGCGCCACCGGGAACTGCCAGCCGTCCGGGCAGAAGCGGAAGTACGGGTAGAGGTCCCTGATGCGGTCGAGGATCTCCGCGAGCGTGCGGCCGTGCGGCGCCGCGGGCCCGCCGCGCAACGCGCTGGCCACCAACGCCAGGACGGCCACCGCGGGCTTGGCGCGGTGCTGGTCCGGCACGTCCTTGGGCGCGGGCGGGCGTGGCGGGCGACGCCCGGCCGCGTCGCGGCGGCGCACGGGCTCCTTGGGCCGCGAGGCGGGCGGCCGCGTGGCTTTGGGCACGCACACGGCGGCCGGGCGCGGGGCGCCCGCGTGGGTCTTGATGGCGCGGAGCGGGCGGAACAGGCTGCGCACGTGCACGTGGGCGATGGTGGCCACGGCGACCTGGAGCCGCGGCGGCGGCGGGCGGGCCGCGGCGCCGTAGGGCGTGGCGTAGGCCGCGTAGCCCGAGTAGCCGGGCGCGGCGGTGACGGCGTAGCCGGAGGGGTGCGGCGGCAGGGCGGTGGCGGCGAGCGGCGCGGCGTGGCCCGGCGGGCCGAGCGGGTCGCCTGGCGGGCGGCCGTAGACG
>NW_017387731.1:3429705-3431235 GCF_001664035.1 Metschnikowia bicuspidata var. bicuspidata NRRL YB-4993 | reverse complement strand
TGGTCCAACATGCGGATGTCCAAGGCGAGGTCGGGCGCCGGGGGGCGGGTGCCGGCGGCTCCATGCGGGCCGGGGCCCGGGGCTGGACCCACGGAAGGACCCACGGAAGGACCCACGGAAGGACCCACGGAAGGACCACGCGTCGCTGGCGCGGCCGGTCGTGGAGGGCCGCGCAGCACCGAGCCTGCGCCGTCCGGCGGAGCCGCGGCTTCGGCGCCGCCGAGGCTGTGCTGGTGGACAAGCGCGTCGATCTCGTCGATCTCGTCGATCTCGTTGATCTCGTTGATCTCGTTGATCTCGTTGATCTCGTTGATCTCATCGTCACGCGGAAACGGCGCCGGCGCCGGCGCCGCGTCGCCGTGCCACGTCTCGAGCTCCCGCAAAAGCGCGCTGATCTCGTCGTTCAGCGAGGACGCCAAGGACTTGCGGCGCGCCACCGAGAGCCGGCGCACGAGCTCGGCCTTGGAGTCGCGGCGCGCCGCGCCCAGGTACAAGTTGCTGCGCAAGTTGAGCGCGTCCGCCGGGTTAAAGAGCTGGGCCGGCGGCGCGCCGGCCGCGGCCGCGGCCGCGTCCGCCGGGTCCACGGAAGGCAACACGAACGTGAAGGCCATGTCGGCGATCTGGATCTTGGTGCGGTCGTGCAACGGCACCGTGAGGCCCTTGGCCACGAAGCGCTCGTCGACGAACGCGCCGTTGCGCCCGAGCACCAGCACCTCGAAGCGCTGCGTGCCGAAGTTGTAGAAGATCTTGGCGTGGCGCCGCAGAATGGCCTTCTTGGCGCCGAGGTGCACGTCCACGGAGTGGGGGAACGCCGGCGCCAGCTCCGCGCCGGCCTTGCGGCCCAACACCACCTGGAGCGTCTGCACGAAGAACGTGTAGTGGGCAAAGTCGAGCCGCGCGTACGCGGAGATGCGCGACGCGGGCGGGGGGCTGGCGGCGTGGCTCCGGGGCGGCGGCAGCGGCGGCGGGGCGGCGCTGGCCGGCGGGCGGCGGTCGCTGCGGGCGCTGCTCATTGTTGCCGGGGGGTCTGGCCGCGTTTGGTGCTGGTGGGGGGTGTCCAGAGTCGTTTTGGTGGTGGCCAGAGACGTTGGGGGCCGTTCAGAGGGGCGTGTAGGACCCTTGGTATTGATCAGAGGGCCGTTCAGAGACCTTTTAGTACTGTTCAGAGGGCCTTTTGGGGGGCTGTTCAGAGGACCTTTCCTTACCCTTTAAAATGCCTTTGGTACTGTCCAGAGACGTTTAGTACTGTTCAGAGGGCCTTTGTTCAGAGTATGTTCTGATGCCGTTCAGAGACCTTTAAGCACTGTTTAGAGACCGTTCAGAGACAGTTCAAAGACCGTTCAGAGAAAGTTCAGAGACCGTTCAGAGAAAGTTCAGAGACCGTTCAGAGACCGTTCAGAGACTGTTCAAAGACCTTTCAGAGACCTTTCAAAGACCGTTCAGAGACAGTTCAAAGACCGTTCAAAGACAGTTCAGAGAAAGTTCAAAGACCGTTCAAAGACAGTTCAGAGAAAGTTCAGAGACAGTTCA
>NW_017387731.1:3419588-3428871 GCF_001664035.1 Metschnikowia bicuspidata var. bicuspidata NRRL YB-4993 | reverse complement strand
AAAGTTCAGAGACAGTTCAAAGACCTTTCAGAGACCGTTCAGAGACCGTTCAAAGACCGTTCAGAGACCGTTCAGAGACCGTTCAAAGACCTTTCAGAGACAGTTCAGAGACCGTTCAAATACCGTTCAGAGACCGTTCAGAGACCGTTCAGAGACCTTTCAGAGACCGTTCAAAGACAGTTCAGAGACCGTTCAGAGACCGTTCAAAGACAGTTCAGAGATCCAATACCGTCCCTTTCAGCACCGGTGGTGGGTGTGCCGGCGGTCTGGGGCGGGCCGAGCGGCAGAGGAAGCGAGTTTGCGGGCGCTGCGCGGGTCCGGGGGTTCTGGCGGCGCAGGGCGTTTTCCGTCAGGAGCAGCTTTGCAAAGGGCGTGCGGGGGCGTGTTTTCGGGGCGCCAGGCGTGGGTTTTGGGGGGGTGCAAGGCGTGGCTGGGCGTGCTGTGGGAGGCCGCGGCTCCAGTTGATGTGCGATGCTCGCGGGCCTGGCGGAGCCAGGCGGCCCTGTTTTCTCGCTGCCGCGCGCAGCGTACAGGAGGCGGGCCGGGGCCACTCCAGGTTTAGGGCCGGCGGAGGCTCGCGGCAGGGTCCAGGCGGAAACGGGGGGCGCGGGTGCTTTTTGGTGCTGGAACGTTTTTTTTGGTGCTGGGACCTTTTTTTGGTGCTGGGACCTTTTCTGTGTTGGTGCGTTTTTTTTTTTGCTAGCGGGTTTTTTTGCTGGCGGGGGACCTGTTCTGTTGGTGGAGTTTTGTTGGAAGGGCCTTTGTTCTGTTGGAAGGGCCTTTGTTCTGTTGGAAGGGCCTTTGTTCTGTTGGAAGGGCCTTTGTTCTTTTTGTAGTTGGTGGGGCCATTTTGTTATTGCTGGTGGGTGTGTGCTGGCTCTGAGATGGGGGCTGTCTGCGAAATGGGGCCGAGCATTTCGCGGGCCTGGGGCGCTGGAGGTCTGGTGATTTCGGCGCTCTGGCGGAACGAGGCTCTTGCCGCAGACCGTACTGGTTTGGCGGGGCTTCTGGGTATGGCTTTTTGGGTGTGGCTTTTTTGTATGAGTCTCCTGGGTATGGCTTTTTTTGTATGATTTTCCTGGGTATGGCTTTTTTGGGTTTGGGTTTCCTGGGTATGATTTTCCGGGGTATGATTTCCTGAGTTTTCGTTCTCTCTACTTTTGGGGCCCTGGCAGGCCTGGTCTGCTTGGCCTGGCCTTTGGTGCTGCGCGAAGTATTGGCTCGCGCCTGGCACTGGGGCCGGGACTGGAACACGCCAACCCGCCCCTTGGGTTTTGTTTATGTTTTTGTTTTCTTTTTGTTTTTCTTTTTGTATTCTTTTTGTATTCTTTTGTTTTTCTTTTTGTTTTTCTTTTTGTTTTCCTTTTTGTTTTTCGTGTTTGTTTCTTCTGTTTCTGTTTCTGTTCTTTTCTTCTTTGTTCTTGTTTTTGTTTTGGCTTGTCTTACTTCTGGGCCCGGCTGGGCCCGGCTCTCACTGGGTTGGAGGCCGTGGCCCATGCTTTGGGGCGTCTCCAAATATGCCGGCAAGTTGGATCTTTGTGGTCCCCTGTTGCATTTCTTCCCCTATAACCGTGCCCTGTCTTGCCTTCCATTGATGTGCTGTCTTGCTGGCCTGTGATTTGGCCGTGGCCTTTTTTAGAGGTCCAGTGCAGGCCTGGGCCACGCAATTTGCAACCGTTGCAACCAATATCTCCACCACTTGACTTCAATATGCAAAACGAACAAAGGCGAATAACAAGCGAATCGTGCCAAGCAGAATGATGGATACCGAGGTGTTTTGGGGTTTGGTTCCGCAGATGACACCTTGTTGAGATAGTCTAGTAGTGGAATCCGGGTACAGGAGGAGTCTGGGAGAATCTTGTGTGTCGGCTTGTAAAATTTGATTTGGTGAGTCGTCAGGTTTGTGGTTTTTTTCAGAGTATAGAGTCAAGCCTCCAACTGCTGTGCCTTGCACGTGGCTGGAGCTTGTGCTTTGCGATCATGTACTTCCAGGGTCATGAATTCTTTTGGACGAGCAGTCTTAAAACCCCCTACAACACCGATCCATGACCTCATTAAAATCGTTAACGCGCTCGAAAATGGACTTGAGACCCCTATACGCCCAAACAAGGCGTTCAAGACAGCCAACTTGAACGTGGGCCAGTGGGTGATTTAAATATCTAAGATATTTATAATAATAGTAGGTATTTCAGAGACTATACGTGCACATAAATTATTTTCTATTATATATTTCCAACTATATGATAGAAAGTTATATCTAATTATATTATTAGCTTTTATTAGCTTTATTAATATATCGATATCTATATTTATCAATAGGTTATACGACACTTTGTCAAATAAAAACAAATACTTACTAATACTTATATGTAAGATTACGGTGCCGGTAGTGGATTGGGCTACTTGGCTGTCCAGTACGCCAAGGCCATAGACTACAGAGTCTTGGCCATTGACGGCGGAGACGACAAAAGCGACTTCGCCAAGTCTTTAGGCGCCGAGGCGTTCGTGGACTTCTTCAAGTCGCTGGACGTGGTCAAGGACGTGCAGGAAATCACCAACGGTGGGCCCCACGGTGTGATCAACGGGTCTGTGTCTGAGAAGGCCATGCAGCAATTTGCCGAGTACGTGCGGGCCACGGGTACTGTGATTTTGGTGGGCTTGCCTGCCGGGGCCAAGGTCGTGGCGCCTGTTTTCAAGTCTGTCGTGAAGTCTGTCAATATTAAGGGCTCCTGCGTCGGCAACAGAGCAGACTCGGCCGAGGCCATTGACTTCTTGACCAGGGGTTTGATCAAGTGTCCTGTCAAGATTGTTAGCTTGTCTGAGTTGCCAAGTGTGTACCAGTTGATGGCAAGATCTTGGGTCGTTACGTGGTTGACACGTCGAAGTAGACTGGCCGCAAAATCCTGGTCGGGCTACAGAGCTGGCTACGAGCAAAAAAAAAAGAACAATCCCTAACGGTAGTGTGAATATGTTTCTACTTTCAGTTCTATTGATCTCCGAATCGTCTTACCTGCGAGTAAAGGACTGTAGTGCAATTGTGTTACCGGAATGCTTGGGTGCATGAGTCAATGATTGACTCTTGGAAATGTCAGCTTCTGAACCCTATGAATGCGATTCTCGAGTTCTTGGAGTTTCTGAAACACATGCCCGAAGAGCGACATCAAAGCAGCTCTAGAGAAATGAACTGAGGATGTGATATACTTTTGAGGAGGCAGTCAAATGCATGTCCATAAATCGCAGATAATTCCTACTGTCTCGTCGTTGATGGAAAACATCTTCAAAATTTACTTGCCTGATCCTTCATTAAAGACGTTCAGTGGTCAAATAGCACCAAAAAGAACTAACTTTCTCACCGGGATCATGAAAATGTATTTTGAGCCTGCTAATAGTTGCGGCTGGCTGCTAATGTTTTGATCATATAGACTTTTGAAGTTTGCAACGAAGGTCGATGCTCTGCAAGACAATCATGCTGATCATTCAATGCCTGCTATCGAGTGCTGAGACACAGTAGAAAAGCCTCTATTCCTGGCGGTCCTGAATAGTTCTCGTATGCCTTTTTTGAACCGTCACTTGGCTCTTTTCTGCATGCTAGTAATGGGACGGTGTGTCTCTAGTTATTTCATTCATATACGCCCCTACGTATTTGACAAGGCATTTGGCTGCCTCAAGACCGCCGTGGTTTTTCTCGCCGTATACTCCTGATGTTTCTGATTTCTTCACTTTGAAATCTTGATCAATGAGGATAGCTCAAACTCTGTATCAACATCTGTATTTAACTTAGACCCAGTATCGCTCATGTGTGTTGAATAGCATTTCTCTTTCATTATGAAAGTTTTAGCTGTCCTCGCTTATGTTTAAAGACACGTGAACTCTTGTAAGTTGATGTTCTGGATTTTATAATTGAGCATATCTTTACTGTAGCTAGTGAAGTCCATCTCCTCGCAGTGAAACTGTCAGCGTTACTCCTTACTATTTAGTATGGGTATAGATTAATTCCCATTTGTTCTGGTCTAGATCATGACTACCTGCCATGAGCTTATCTATATATTACATTCAACTGATACTTTTTTTTGTAGATTCATCTGATTAAAGGGGCAAAACTATATAAAAAGTATATAAAAACCTTTCAACAGCTCACAACTACGTACCAAGTGTCGAAACTCGGCCCGTTCCCTTCTGTTGGTCACGGCCTGCACGGTCCTCTTGGCCCGTATCTGTTTCATCGACTCCTAGGAAAAGTCTCCTGTACTTAGAATGTTCTGAGTTTTTTGGGGTTTGGGGATGAGACACACAATCTTGGGAATGATTCGCTTTGATATGTGTTTTTGACTCGGCTCCATACATGGCCTTTGTCTTGGGCTCGTTGATGGTTCTCTAATACTCGGCGAAGGCTTACTAATTAAGGTATGCTTGGTATGTTTGGGAACGGGGTGTTGGCTCTGCTCTTGTTCTTTTCGATCTCTTTTGGGTTATTGTTAATTAAAGTGGCTTCAGAATTTGCCGTGGCAATTTCACTTTTGCAGGTTCCATCATAATTGTGCCACTGTATACGGGGTGATTCCGCAAAATCCAAAATATTTCAAGTTGAGAGATACTTGGGGTCTTGTCGCTTACTTTTTTACTGGTCTTTGGCTCTATTTGGCTTACGGTTTATCTCAATTATGGTTTATATTCTTGTATTTTGGTCTCAATATATGAGGTGCTACCAACTTCTGTTTTAGAGTCTGTTCCTCTTTTACTTCGGCTCACCTTTGCTTAACACCCTTTTGTATTGCTTTCTCTATGGTCTCTCTATACTGTGTTCTCTTTGCCACAATAAGCCGTTCCAAACGCTTCACTCCACCTCGAAGAGCGAGGCGATTGTGGACTTTCTTCTTTCATTGATTTTAGCTCGTTTGTCACTCCTTGTTTTGATTGGTCTATTTTTTCTTTGTGTTCCATTGCATATGGTTTTGGCATTCCTAGGTATCTTATAATCTAACTCCAAGCCATTTCTCCGTGCAATTGGTTCTGCCGGTTCACACTATTTACCTTTCGAAGAGCGTTCTTCCCTTTGATATATATTGTCAAGAGGAAGTTTCCGTCTGAATGCATAGCTCTGAATTGCAATTTCTTATTTATCTATATCTAGGTTGCGTTCTCGTGTTCTGCTTCGGGTACAAAGTCTTGAGTTTTGTTTGCATTGTACCAATCATATTTTTTTCAAAAATGCATGTAGTATATTTCGTGCGCACCCTCTAGAAGTTCACCGCCATGAAAATATCATACTAACTCACCTCAATTTAAATTCCATGCATTCTTAATTCTATAAGCTGTGGTGATGCCGAAATTCTCTGCTTTAGCTTTACTGATCACACAAGTTTCATAAGATTCTCTCGCAAGTTAATGAGGCGGGTTTTTTAGATTATAAATTCAACTAATATTCGTGAATTTACACTCTCAAAGCTAAACAACATTCACACTACTCTCTGTAACAGGTCATGGGTAGCGATGGTATTCACTTCTGAGTATATAACTGACACCCATGCACCAATAAAGTATTAGTGTGTTCTATTATACATTACCAGAACTTAACAAGACATTAAAATTAACACCTCACAAGATGGTTCAGACTATCACTTGCTTCATTGTGTAACCTAACAAATTATTACGCCTTTAAATAAAGCTCCTGATGAATTAGTAGCAGTAATCAAGGCTCACATTTATCAGGGTGCGATCGTTTCTTATCGACCAATCATTTCGGGCTAATGTCATTAAACAACTCAATCTAAAGACCATTTCGAATACAGCTGAAAATTCATCATAATTGAATACATCTTTTTTTTTTGGATACAGATTCATGATCAATTACTCATGGCTGGTGATTTTGTAGTGATCTATAAGTTGATATACTATGACCGTTTGAGATACACGTCTCAAATTCAAGCCCTGTTTGAACATTCTCCTCGAGTTTTCCACTATTTATTGATACTCTCATTTATCCACATTTAACTCCAACAATAGGGGAGATGAGATCTTTCCCAAAAACGCTTACCACCTTCAATTGATGTCGAGGTGGATTCCGGCTAATTTTCATTCTCACAGGCTCACACTAGCTGTTTATTTGTCTATATATTTGAGCTACTATTGGAGGTAGAGCTGTTTATCCTCTTGTGATTAGCAGCGCATGAAACATTCAATAGCTGTGCAAATACATTCTCAGGGACTTCATCAAATATACTACCATATATAGCCTACTTCTCCTTTCGAGCTTTATATGTCTTTGCTGTATTTCATTTCTGGAAATGCTTATATTCTCTAGGAAGTGATCTGATTAGATTCAGACAAAGTGCATCAGAGATATATGCAGACTATATTCTAGGTTCGGGTTGAAACTGGGACAAGGGGGTCACTGAACTCAGTGCCGAGGCACTGCAGTGAAAACGATTACACAAAAATTCAAAAAAAACAAAGGTTGAATTGATCACGGAAGATCATGTCGAGTTTCAAATGCCTCCCAGTACAGTTGCAACAAAACACCTTAATTCCGCGCAAGATGTGTTCTTCCTGACCTGTTTTTTTAACCAAAAACTGTCGTTTTCTGCAGCCTCATAATTTTTTCTGCAAACAAGACTTGTAAATACAAGAAGCTCATGGCCTTCTTACGTGGTTGAAAATACCGTTTCTTTTCCATGTCAGACATAGATTTACTTTTGGTGCTTCAATGATTTCATCCTCACTTTAATAATACTTTAATTTATTGGATTCTACATTTTCAAGGTTAGTAACGCGTTTTTTATTTTACCCTGAATCAACGATTTAGTCAGTTTTCATGACGCAGAGAAGGAATACAACAACCAAAATTAGCCAACACGTTCAAAATCCAATCCGACAAGGGGTCAAAAGTCTTTCATCCATTCCAACCGATTAAGATTGTCACCAACGGAAAAATTCTGCATGGCCCGGATCACTGCCGTGTTCAACCAAATCGGCTTCTCGAAACACGCGACTGCACACAGTGACCATGTCGAATCAAAGGCATGGCCAAACCCCCCAAATCAAGAGATTTGTTCACAGCAGAGAGATCCAAATCGTTGTAGTTTCTCTTTAGAACATCCTACAATTCCAAGCAAAAAAAAAATATGCATTGCGTGTTCCCACCTAATGTTGCACTGGCTGCTGGAGGCAGGCTCGCGCATGAGCGATGATTTCATCTCATCTCACCTTCAAATAGGTTTATCTAAATTATCACCACAGATATGGTACGTCAAAGCCGCCTTTAGAGAAGCAGCAACACATATTTCCAAAGCAGCATGCTAACCAGAAACAGGCCTTGAAGAAAAAAAGCGGGCTCAGAGACAAGGCCTCGAAAAACTCCGCTCTTGCCAGCAAAATCGAGCAGTTCCGCAGAGACCAGGAGCCTTCGCAAGAAGCCCACGATGAGAACCCGTACTTGAAATTGCTGAAAGTCAGCAAAAAGGAGAAGCAGCAGGCGAAAACAAACAGTTTCAATGAGCGGTTGGCGTCCAAGGTCACGTTCAACCTTTCTGGCGGGGTGTCTAAATCGGCACTCAGAAGAAGAAAGCGTAAAGAGAAGGAGCAGTTGAAGCCTAAGATGGACGATTTGCTATCCAGTCTACCCGAGGCTACGGTGAATATAGTTGACTCATCGGTGGCGAAGAAAAAGGCCTTTGTGAAAGGTGTTTCTGTGAAGCCCTCCAACTTGCCCAACCCACAGAAGCACTCGGGCCACACCAAGCTACTAGAGGTGGAAAACCAGCGGTTTTCCCAGGTGCTTCAGGACAAGCAGTTCCAGCAGTCGCCGTTTGCCGCCTTGAGACAAGCCATTTCGCAAAGCAAGCAGTGAGGCAATGGGGAGTTTTCTTACTCCTGGTACGGCATGGGAGCGAGTGCCTTATTCAGAGTTGTGTAACGAGGCCGATTGCTCCCTGTGAAATCTAGAGATTATATAGCTACAAATAGCTCATTGAAAGGAAAGAGAATGGAAACTGTGAAATCGAGAGGAGATTGTTTTGGCAGAGGGATAGAGAGCGAGGCAAGGCGAGAATTCCACACTTGATTCCGGACTGTGCCATACATTCCATGCTGAAATGCGTTCGCGGATTCAGATTTTGAAACATGAGCGATAATGGTGAGCAACCACCGAAAATACCTGTTGGGGAATTCTTACACTGTCTTTATTTTCTCAGGAAGCACAAACATCTACACTGGCAGAACGAGCGCTTTTTCGTTGCTCAGGGATAGCCTTTTGTATAATTCGCCCCTAGTTAGCCCAAAGTGTAATTAGCCAAAGTGTAATTAGCCAAAGTGTAATTAGCCCCTTGTGTGATTGCCCCCTTGTACAAAGTGCAAGTGAGCGAGTCCAGCTAGAAAGACGCATACAGACATTGAGAGGGACCCAGGAAAAGAAACGTACGAAAATCAGGCCGACAGTCAGGCGAAGACCAGTCTCTGCCGACAATCGGCTATGTATTGTGCTGTTGCGCGGCAAACATCGAGAGGCTTGCGCGGGATTGAGGCGAGATTTTAGCGCCGCATGCCGCTCTTTCCCTGTTGAGTAAGAAAATTGCAGGGAGAGATGAAACAAAGTGCCAAGGAAGCAACGCGGAGAGAAGAGGACGGAAGCGGGCACATCGTCGGAACTACAGAGAAATGAGGGAGGGGACGAAAAGCAAAAAAGAGGATACAAAGATAGTATGTCAAAGAGCATGCGAAAAGATAAAGATACGAAAGCATACATAGAGAAGCACGAGGCGACGAGGAGGAAGGAGGAAGCAACGAAGAAATAATCAAGAAGCAATAAAGAAGCAAAGAGGACGTAAAGTAGAAACAAAAAAGAAGCAAAGAGGAAGCAAAGAAGATGTAAAAAGGAAGCAAGGAAAAAGAAAAAAAAAGTAAATAAGAAGTAAAGAAGAAGCAAAGAAGAGCATACCTAATCAAAAGTAGTCACAAGAATTTATACTCCACGGTATTGCCTTATATTCTGGGTTTTTTTCAAAGCATTTTTTTAATATATAAAGTTACACCGTTAGCAACAAAAAAATATTGCTCATGATACTTTTAAAATTGTATTGCCGAGAATGAAACATCTCAATACCCACTTGAAGGATCTCCCATCATATAACGGTATAACATGGTATATCCTTTCTATCCTGACCAATATCTCGGTGTTTCAAAAGCGATCAAAGCTGCATTACTACACGACACTAAATTTTAGAATTTACAACATTTTTTTCCGATCTTTTATGAATATAAACTTCATGAAGAAGAAACAAAAGAGAAG